>NC_138576.1:119729336-120079336 GCF_964289735.1 Phaethon aethereus
ATGTTTAGAAACAAGAAATAATGGAAGAGTTATCCTCTGCCCAGCGTTTAAGAAAACCTGGAAATGCGCTACTGACTGCTGTGTGCAAAACTGCATGATGAAGCAGCTGCCATAAATCACTTGCGGCAGAGTGAGTGACCATTTGAAGTCCATTGAAGCCCAGCAGTTCTGTGTACAGATAGCAACTGACTTTGATTTGATCTTTCAGATCTGTTTGATGGACCTCAGCTCTTTAACGGTGAGCAAAAATCATTAATCCATATTGGAAGTTGTATTTTTTAGCTTATATTTAAACATCTAGTACTCCAGGCAACTAAAAGTAGCTGTAGGCGATATTTATTTTGAGAACAATGAGATGTTGGCAATCATTGTAGAACAGCAAGTGTCCACAGACTGTTTTTATGAGTGTGTTTCACAGAAATTTGGTAGAAATTTCAGTGAGCTTGTCAGTTCAGCATCTGCCCCATGCAGCTCAGAGTGAGACTCAAGTCTCCGAACTTGCACTGGAAACCCTTATATCCTGTGATAGGGAGGAAAGGGGGGATTAAAACTACTTGGTCTGATCTATAAAAGGGGTGAGAAGAATCTGTCGTGGTCAGTGATCTTCATGCAGAAAACCTCTTCATGCAGAGATACTTGAGTAGCCTACTTTCTTCTTTATGGGCCTTTTATAAAGAAAAATACATTCTAAGGTCTTCTACTCACAATGTTTTGTACTCAGTGGTTTTCTGTGCAGACTTTTGTATGTGGCAGAAGTCTTTCTAAGGAATTACTTTCTAGAGACACAGTTCAATTTCTGCTTTCTTGGCAAATTGTTTGTTTTTTTTTTTTCTGGGACACCTTGAAGACAGAAAGGGAAAATAAGTAGGTTAATTAGAGCAGTGTGTGTTGCTTCAACTTCCCGATCAGCTGAGAATGCAGCAAAGGCTCTCAAATCAAGCCATTTGCGCACCCCAGAGAAGTGAGCACCTGCGGGGAACAGTTTCACCAGCCTGTCCATAACATCTGAGAAAAGTGAGGAAGAGACTTCTTGTGCTATAATAGCTCTGAAAATGGGAATCTTGCAACTTCTGTATCATCATGGCAGCCGTTTAATGTGTCTTATACCAAACAGGAATGGGATGGGCAGGAATGAGGATATATAATGCTGGTGTCGAGGTTAGATGTTGGTGTCTCAACAGGGAACTTACTGTCCAGCATTTTTTAATCAATAAACACCCAGTAGCTAATTTCAGTGACCAACAGCATTAAACTAGCTATATCTTAATAAAGGTTCATGACAAGGAAACAGTTAAGTAAATGAGAGCAGTGAGAAAATTTCTAGTAATGAAAAGTGACTGAAACATGTCTGAGGGATCCTTTACACTAGTAAAGTAATTTTTATATATGTGTCACAGTTTTACCTGTATCCTGAAGGCAGCTATGGCCCTCACAGCCCTCTTACATCAGACCACCTCCCTTTAAAGGGGGCTACTCACATGCTTTAACTTCTGCATTTGCTGAAGTCCCTGCTGCCCTGGTGCCTTTATAACTGCTGGGATATTTCAGCTGTTGTAGTTGGTATTAAAAGTGATGCTAAGATGAGATCTGGGCATCGTTATGAATCAATCTGTGTCCCAGAACCTGAAGTAGTTAGAAAGTGGAGGGAAAGGAAAAATGGAGCCACGGTTCAAAGTTACCCAAGAGGAAACACTGAATGCGAGGCATACAGCAGCCCTTTCTGCTTATCCTGTCCCTATTGTAATGCCTCCAACTAAAAATGCATCTGAAGTTCTGGGCCAAATCTTTCCCTTCTCTTTTTATAAAATACACCTCTCTTGTACTGGTATAAGTGGTAGCAAACCATGTCCATAATCTCAATCTTTATTGAGCATTTCCAACAGCATGTACCTGGGACTGATACTCATAACAAACTGAACAGTGATATGAGATTCTGACTAGCTTTTGAATATACAGATGTGATTTTTTTTTTTTAATCTTTTATTTTTAGGCTAAACTGAAAACATTTATTGTGAATAATGGTAGCCACAAAGTAAGGCCATTAGGAAGTATCTTTGTTTATCTTCAGTTTGGGTTGTATGTGAAAGATGTTGTCCTACTTGCAGGTTTAAAAGGAATTCTTTTGGTAGAAAGCTTAGCTATACTTGTAAATAGATGAGAACAACAGAGAACGTGGTCATCATCTCATCATCAATAATCACTGCGAAGAACAAATCTGTGGTTTTAAAATTGGCACAAATGTGAAAACATTTGGCCAAGTGTAAACAATCGCCTCTCACAGGACTTACTGAATTCAAGATAAAAGCATAACAAGAGTTTTCCTGCCATCACAGGAGAGCAGTTATGAGAAAAAGATTACTTTGAATTTCTTGTTCATAAAAACAAGTGAGTGGAAAATCTTTGTTTGCCCAACATAGTTGAGTACAGTTGTGGATTTGTGGCTTTGAGGAAAGAGAAAAAATGGATGATAGCCCCCATATTAGTATTTACTCATTTTTCACATCTGCTCTCAGTCAGATAAGTGATACCAATTCAAAAAATATTTTGAAGGCATGCCTAGCTTGAATCTTCTGACTTCTTGCATACATTTTAGTTGAGATAACACTCTAGCTTAACGTTTAAGAACCTGTTTAAGTACTTTGCTGAATCTGGACTTCATTGTCTTTACAAAAAGAACTGAAAACAGAGAATACAATTTCTTCACTTACACTATTTAGGATCTGTGAAATGCTTTGGTGCCACTATAAAATTTGACTTTGCAGATCAGATATCCTACTTACGAGCTTGCAGTGCTCACTTGCTACAGTTTTGCATATCTCTAAAGGAAGAGCAAATGTAAAATTTTGTCTAGCGTATGCTAAAATTATTGTCTTCTTGTATTTCTCTCTTCATTTGCCTCCTGTCTCCCTCCCAGTCTCTGTAACCTTCAGATATCTATAAGGGAAGTTATAAATGTTCGGCTTGCATGCAATTTGAGGTGTGCACATAGACAAAATATGCTTTCTTCCCCCCAAGTGAATAACCCAAACATCCCTGAAGAGTTTTCCCACATTTTGCAAAAATGCATCTTTTAAGCAATATTTTGATGACATTTTGGAGGCCAATTTAAGCCTCAGATGAAGGTACTTATTTTCTTCTCCTGCCCCCCCCGGAAGTTTTCTGCTACTGAAAAACAGTTTAACAGAAGCTGCATTGCAGCTGTTACCAATTCAGTATTAAAAAATTGCAAGAAAATGAGGCCCTGTATTATCATATTAATAATATATTAGCGTATATGTATGTATCCTACAGGACAGAGAGTAATGTACAGTGTGAGTGGAGGCAACAGAAATACCATTGTCATGGGACGAGCAATACAGCTTACAAGTAGCAGAGCAAAGCAGGAACCGCAGGGTAGTCTTCTGTAGTGAGAGATGATGCAGTAAATGGTTTCTTTTCATCCTTGCGTTGTATGCTCTTTTTATATCTATCGTCTCTGCTTATTCCGTGATTAAAGGTGTTACCTGTATTCCACAGGAACAATGCAGAAGACTGCAGTCATCATAGAGCGAGTTCTGTGGTGTTTCTGCGTGCTTTTGGGCAAACTGTTACCGCGTTAGAGGTTCCTTTATTTTACTGCCTCAAATATTTTGCATATTGTATCTAACAGCAGAGTCGTTCCACAGCTGGTGCATTGTGGGGTTAGGTGCAGCTCCCATTTACCTCCACTGAGGAGATGACCTACTTTGGAGTTCACTTGGTGCTGTTGTTTTCAGGAGGAACATCACGGCAAATTCAGTCAAAAATCACAAGCCCAATGTAGCCTAAAGTTGTTTAGTTTCAGCTTAGCTTTTCAGCAGATTATTTATTGTGGGTGAACTTGCAAGACCTAAAGAATAGTTTGAAATTATTTTTAGGCGTTCCCAGCAATTCCTACCTTGGCCATCCTTGCTCTTCTTTTTTTAGAGAAGGCAAAAAAAGTCCAGTGTTGAGATTAAAGAAGTTTGAATTGACTAGTTATGTCAATTTTAGTGTAGGGTAGAAAGGAGTAACTTCAGAAATGCTGATTTCTGTTGATCTGAGTCACAGCCTTTACACATCAGCAGTTTTTCATCACAGAAAGGCTGATGAAGGCTTTATTTCTTCACTGTGGGGTTTGCTCTTTGAGCTGGGACAAGCCACTTCCTTAAGGTGCTGCCCACAAAAGAGGGTGCAAGTGTCCCTCTCGAGGAAAAGTGCACACAAAGCTGTTTGGAGTAGACAGCTGAGAGATTTGTGTGTTCATCCAAGAGGTCTGACTGGCACATGGAAATGTCTTGCAGTTATATGCTAGCTCTTGTGGATTTGGCTACTTGATAGTCCTGCAATAAGGGTTGTAGAGTACATCAGGGGAGTTGTCTGCCCTTAGCTGGTACAGCTGGCAGATAGTAGTAGTCTCTGCTTAAACCTCTGCTTACCACTGGCTTTTGCAGATGTGGAAACAAAAAAAAAAACCCACAAACCACTTCCATTTGGGTGGAAAGCTTGGTGACAGCAATTCCCTTTAGCAGCGGGAATGAAGGGGTGCAGCTGTTCCTTCGTGAGGAAGCTTTGTGCTTCGTGAGCATATTGCACTTAGAAGGAAAATGACTTCTCCAGCTCCATGCCAGTTAGCATGAACAGCTGAACCAGCGGACGAGTGCAGCTGTGTTGTCCCGACGGGACACGTTGCCTGCTGGAGGCTTCATACCTCTCCCTGCTGCTCTGACTCCCTGCTCCACCCCTCACTGTGTCTTACCACTAGTGTAAGACCCTGGGTAACAAGACCGAAATTTGGCATAGGGAAGAGAGGGCGTCTCCATATGACAAGTGTGTGCAGTTCCCATATAACATCCTCCTTATCCTACTCACTAAATTGTATAACAAATAATCTGTGGTGGCAATGGGATTAGCACGTTTGACCCTTAATGGCTCTGAAGGAATAATTGTGATGTCTCGGGTCAATAATTGTGTGAACTAAGGAGGATTTGCTTGATGCACCATAACGTCTCCTTCAGAGCCATTCATCCCTTTTGAGGGCCTATGAACCATTTGAACTTTTAAGTCTCTGTTCATTATGCTCTGTCCTCTGTGTGCGTGTGGTTAAGACCTGGTACGCATTAAAAGTAAACTCTCCAGCACGTTGACAGATCCTCTGATTCAGTTCTAAGATACCACGTTTCTGTCTGATTCACAAATATCTTTTTTAATTCAAATAAGGCCTGCAAGCAATCTGAGATGATAGAGTAACAGGCTCTGGGATGGCTTTTGCTTCCACAATCCAACAGGAATTTCTGTTCCCTCTCGCCTTCTCCATGCTGAACTCATCTGCTCTATTTATATGAGCTGTCAGTCTGCTGGTTTTCCATAGAAAGGGGAAGGGCAGTGGTTGGGTAGAGTTAGCTTTTGGGGTTTTGTTTGAGGTTTCGTCTGTAAAGCTTGTTTCTATGTGGAATTATTTCTTTTAGGTCTCTCTCACTCCCCCCGTCCCACGCCTCCTGTCCGCGTGTCCCCCAGATAAGGGCAAATAGCTTTTGAGTTGGACTTTATGTAAGGCAGGCCTTTCTGATGGAATAGATTAAAAAATACTCTTACTCTGTAAAATAACAGCTATTATCACCATCTGTTTGCAGATACGGTTTAAGAGTAACAGAGAGAACAATTTAGATAATTCTGAAAAGAATCCACTGAATTAATGTAAAATTATCTGTGTAAAACTCAAAGGAATTAAATGTCATATATTTACAGGAGATGCTATTGGTCTTAACACATATTCAAAGATCAAGTCTATCCAGCATACAATTATTTTTCCAGTCATTTTTCTATTCTAGTTGGCATTAATGGTTCTGATTCCGTAACACCCTATATTATATCTGTCACTTCACTTGATGTAAATGTGTATTATGGATTAATTACTTTGCAAATTAAGGACCTGATCCTGGAAGCGCTTTCTGTTGGGGTGGTATTTGATCATCAACAGCCTTTGACTCTGAGACTTCTCTCTCAGGAGGGAAATATTTGCAGTCTTACTAGAAATGTTTGCAGCATTCGGGATTGCATCCTTGCAGGAATCGTGCCCACTGTCTGTGATGTGTGAGAACAGCAGCCAAATGGCAAATGCTGCCTGACGCAGACTGTGTATCTGGTGCCGATGTGCAGCATTTTGTGTAGAAACTAAGGTGCTGCCTCACTGCAGCAGGTGTAATGTAGACCTCTCTATCCCATGTGTGAAGCAGCCCAGTGCTCTGATTTTAGTGTCTGAGAAGAGACCTTCTCAGCAGGTGTAGAATTCTTTCTTTACTTCTGGTGTGAAACGATTAGCCACGTGCTAATTGCCAAGCATTGAGCAGTTTAATGTCTCACTAGCCAAGAGAACTTTGTAGTAGCACTGATATTACAGTGGATTAAAAAAAGTCTCTGCTTGAAATTTGCCACTGACATTTTTATTTTGTCAAGTGTCAAGAGAATGCATGGTGGCATCTAAGAAACTTATGAATTTCCTGATTTATACAAGAGAGGGACCAAGAGTTTCTCTATAGAACAGCATTGTTTCAGCCCATTCTATTTTCCACAGAAACCACACGGGAGCAGTGTGGTCTAGCCTTTGAGAAAGGCACTGCTAGTCTTTCCTCTGATGACTGAACTTATCTGTCAGAGGATGTCTCAGTCTGAGATACAAGAACAGAAAACTGATGACAAGTAAAATATTTCACAGAATATCCATCTTTCACCTTGCAAATACTCCTTTGTGAGAAATCAGGTTGTCAGTAAGGGCTACTCGGAATACTTACTATATTGAACGAAATAAAGAATAAAGACTGTATTTTTGTGCTGCTACATTCCAAGATTGGATAATATGAAGTAAAAAAGAAGAAAAAAATTCTACGATTATGATGAGTCCATTAGCTGTAATCAACTCAAATGGAAGACACCAGTATTTCATTTAGTATCTCCGATAAGATGTAGTTACCAAGAAAAAGAAAAAAAAACCCTACCTTGGAAAATGCTTCAAGACCCTTCTGGGTGAAGATATGGGTGTAAATGTTTAAATGTAATTGTGTATACTGCCAATTTTGAAATTATTTCCAACTGAGAATCTCTGTGTAGGCTTTGCATTATAATTAATAACTCTGCTTGTCAAAGGCATGCACTGGATCCTTTCTGAAAGGACAGGTGTAAGTACAGCACAGAGGAAAAGGTCTTGTAGTATCTGGTACTCCTAGGAAAAGAGAAGCAAAAGCTTGCTGCTATGTTTGGCCCCATCATGTGGGGCCATAAGACGGGTGCACCATAGTGTGCTCTAGAGGAAGACTCCATTGCTAGATCCAGAAGCACAGATTGTTTGCCTGGGGCTTTTTACAGAGAATGAAAGATCTCTCCTGTCCAGCCAGCCCTGGGGCTAATCCTTTTCTTTTCTGTCTCTGTAGGCATTGGCCTAGAGGGACCCAATGCTCAATCTCCTGGCAACACCTACACAGGCCTTCCAGAAGAAACCGGCTTACAAGCCAAAAATGAAGTGCAGAAAATAGACTCGAAGGTAGTTGCTGCTGTTTTCTCCCTGACTGGGGGAAGGTAGACTAGGGCACTGGTCAAGAAGGCTTTCACTGGGAGAACTCAGGACCAAATGGCAGGTCTGAGGAGGTGCAGGAATTTCCTGGCTGAGAGCCTTAGGGAATGTTATGAAGAGAGTAGTGTAGCCATCATAAATGTTACTTCTACCTGGACTTTTTTTTTTTAGACAGAAAGCCTTTTGTGTTGTTACTTGCTGTTGCTCAAAGCCTGAAACAAATGCATAGAGTAAAATTCATGTTTAGCTACTCTACTCTGTGCCTCATCTGGACCACTTGATTCTGAGTGCTTGGCAAATACCAGAGTTGACGTAACTGGACGCTTTGTTCTTGCTGTATTTCCCTCTTCCCAAAAGCAGTGAACAAGGTCAATGATTCGTTACTGAGATGAGGAATTTTATTGCAATGGTCCCTAGTCCCTCTTTGTTTATGTGTAGAAAGGAAGACCTCCTGTTGTTTTGATACGACTGCTAAGGTCACTTTTTCGGCTGGTTATATTTGGCTAATGATAAAAAGGGCTGCAAAATCTGCTCTTTGATATTTTCCATAAAAACCTAACTCCTGGAGTCGTGTGATGTTATGTTTTTGGATGCCCCCTTTATGCAAAAATAGGGGGATGACTTTGGTTTCCATTGATAAAGGGGTGAAGTGCAGGAAGGTTGCGGGAAACTGTTTACCAGTAAGCATTAAAAAAAATGGAAAGCAAATAAAGAATTCCAAATACAGTAATGATTTAAGTTAGTCTCACAGTTCTCAGGGGAAGGGTGAAAGCTGCAGTGAGTATCACCAGCTGAAGACTCTCCCTCTTTTGTACCCTGAAAAACAAATCAGGACCTTTCTTTGGCTAGACGATAGTGCTGAGTTGGGTACTAAAAAATGCAGCCAGCCAAGTTGTCTAAGACCTCCACCTATATGAACATAAAGACCATGTAGATGATCACTGTAATGTTGACTTTAACAGAAACCTTTGTGTTTTCAGGCTGCTGTCAAACATAGGTGGGGTGGAACCACAGATCTGGGGCCTTTCTGCCCATACAGCCATGACTAAGGCACAGCTCCCTCCTGGAGGTTGAGCAGTAGAAAGAAAGAAAGAAGGAAAGAGTGAGTCAGACCCAGGCAGGGGACACCACTGAAAACTCAAAAAGGAGGGAAGAGTTGAGAAAGTTCAGAAAAGGCTCTAGATGGCATCTAGTACTTTTCTGAGCTGAGACAGACCGATTGCTTAGGAAATAAAATGAATGATACCACCAAACCTGTTTCACTCAACAGATGCAAAATGGTAACATCCACTGGATACCGTGGGGTTTCTCTAATGATGAAGTGCAGTCTGTCAGTCCTCTTAGAACTTGACCCCCTCTCAGGATAATGTTAATCATCTCCTCAGACTACAGCATTAAGTAGTACTTGTCAAAGCACTAGATCCCAATTCAGCAATTTCACTGGGGCTGGTTAAATTCTGACATGCAAAGTATATTAGGGAATTTGCAGCATCTGCTCCTGTTTCCAAAACTTTGAAGAAATATCAATATATTTCGGAAACAAACAACTAAATACAATTATTGTAGTGTAAGATTCAGAATTCAGGATTCTCCTGATTCAGGAGAATCTTCCTCCTAAAGAGAAAGGCTTCAGGACATCCTAGTGCTGCCCCTGTTCAGAGGAGGACTTGGGCAAAAGCCTGGCTTGAATTGAGATCCTGTGATCAGTATTTGGAATACCTGTTTGCAATAAATACACTTGCATTACTCAGGAGTGCTACCTGGCGTCATTCAGCTTGACTGCAATTCTGGTCAATTTTTGTCAGGTTCTCACAAAGCTTATTCTTTCAGTAATTCTCCCCTCCTGCCCCCTGCCTATTTTTTAAAAAAAAAATCATTCACTTTATTAATTTTTCCCTTACTGTTCTCAAAGTGAATCTCCAGCGCAACACCAGTCCCATCAGCCTGACACAAAGAAAGCAGTGCAAGGTGCTTTGTGTTGACTAAATTTTGCTGCTGGACAGCTATTTTGTGGTTCGAGAAGTCCCTGATAGTTTGACTCTAATTACAAATGGAACAGACCCTCGAAGCATATAACAAGAAGATCACTGGCAGACAGCAAGAGTTTCTTCAAGGAAAGGAGCCTCTGTCATTTCAAAAGCACAATATTCTCTTAAAAATGATAAGAAACGATACGATCAATGAGAATACACAGGAGATATGATGTTTCATTAAATGTAGATTACAGTGATCTTTGTCACCTTACATTTAAAAAGCAAGCCAGGGAATCAGCACATAGTAATTTAATAAAGACAGTGTGAAATCCTTAGTGTGTGACCTCATCTACCCATTTTTTTGGGTAAAGCTCAGGCTGGTGGGGCAGATACTTGAATGGGACCATACTGTTTTTCCACTACTAATTTCCAAGTATTGCGCCAGTGTCAAATGGAAAGAAACTTGTCCAGGAATAGTAAGATCTCCATTAATTTCCTTCCATACAAAAATATCTTGTTTCTCAAGTTTTAATGAAATGAAAATCATGTTAAATAATTTATTAGGAATATGGAAGATGTGCAAAACATATGACTTGATATTTTAAGGGTTGAATCTTCATTTTGCTGAAATTGGCATAAATCCATCAAAATCAATGGAGGTATCTAGATTTACACCAGCTGAAAGGATCTGTTCTCAATTTTCTTCACAGTTTTTATGGCATTTTTCCAGCCTGAAAACAAATAGTGAAAAATAATATACTGCAGTGTTATTAGACTGCGTGTATCTCAGTCGGCATCAAGAAAATAGCTGCATAAACACACGTAATATAGGTGTGATAATCAAAGGTGAGAAGGGAGAAGGTGTCTCGCTGTACCTTATTAATTCTGACTGTGACTCTGAAGTCTCAGTGCGTGGCTGAATATCTCGCTTTGAGCAAAACGCACAGGCCTAACAGCATATGGCTAATGCAGCTCCCCGAGCAGGGGTTCTGGCTTTCATTCAAGTGGGATCCCGTGTGGACAGTGTGGGAGCGTTGAAGGCAAGGGAAAGCAATCCAGCTGAGTCTGCTGGCAGAGGAGGTGTTTGGAGCCGTGAAACTTCCCCAGAAGCAGAGCAAAGACATCGAGTGCTAACGATGCGTTTTAAGCAGGTTGCAGGAGAAGTGGAAGGGATCTCAGAGGCGCTCGTGGAGATGAAGAGATCGTGGGCAGGAAGGAGGAATGGAGGGTGTATACTTTGGTAACCGGTTTGGTGTGACTGCAAGACTGGCTAAGCAAGAAGGGAACCGGCGGAAGAGCGGGAGACAGAGAGAGACTGTGTGAGTCAGAGAAGACAACATATGTAAGGGAAGAATGTTCTTGAACTACTAAGATGACTGTGACCTATGCCTGGAGAGTGGTGGAGGCACAAGAATATATATGGGTGTGAATTGTTTTGCCTGAGTCTCTAGATAAAGTGCAGAGGCACGTGGCTTGTGCAGCCATTACAAATGAGCGTGTCTAACTCACTTCGACTGCACGTTCCTGGGGAGGACAGCTGTTCAGCCAGCGCGTCTGTGAGGTTGGGAAAGAGCGTTTCTCCGCTAATGGGACATCAGGGGTGTCAGCATCGGTGTGGGGAGCAGAAAGTAGCTGGACTTTAGGGCCCTATTTCTTTGACAGGATAACAGATGCCTGTCCACAGAGTGCTTCAGAGAGGCCATGGAAAGAACATTTGTTACAGCCAGCTCAGATGAAGGGAAGTGAAAAGCACACAGGGCCGTGTGGGATGGGGCCAACGTGCAGCAACCTCAAAGGCACGTAGTGAAAGTCTTCCAAGGCTGTGTGGGAAACGATCAGCTATGGTTCAGGGAATGGACTAAGATGTGAGAAATCTGTGTTCAGTTCCTGGTTTAGTTCCTCTTCAACAAGTCACTTCATTCTGGCTGTGGTGTGCTTCTCCATCTGCAGCGTGAAGGTAAATCCTTTTCTCCTGCTCTGTTACTAAGATTGCAAGCTCTTTTTTTTTTTTTTCCTTTACAATGTGGTGTCAGGCCCCATGGCTTTCCAGCTGGCCACTCAGTCTTACTGTCATACAAATCATTAATGTAAATTATTGAGGGTCAGTTATAATGTGACCTGCAGGAAATAAGCCTCTGGAACAGGTACTTCTCTGTTGGACCTGCCTTGCAATTTTTCTAATCCTGAACTGGTGTGTGGCCCCCTTGGTGCTGGTCCAATGCAGTGGAAAAGGCGAAGGGGCCGTCGTGTTTGGGGGTCACCTGCTTTTGTTGCATGTGGGTAGACTCTTGACAGGAAAGGATGTGACAATGAATGGGCAGAGTAGTGAAGACCTTTGAAATTCGTTACTTCTAGTGTTTGTTTCACCTCAAGAATAGGTGACTTCCTAAATATAAATTCCAGCTGAAACCTGGTCCCCTTCTCTCTTTTCAAATCTGTCCTTTCACATCACATTGTTTCATGTAACAGCAGATGAGTTTTTGCTGTGTTAGATATTGGAGAAATGTATTCGAAGTGCAATGGCAAGACAGACTGGAATATGTCTTGTCATAGGAAAAATTCTTTATATAATTTAATTTTGGAGGTAAAATGGGACTCAATGAAAGGATCATGAGGATCCATGGGAGGTAACACCACTGACTTCCCACACTTTAATTAAAGTTTATTCTAAAACATGGAAGGAAGCCTAGTTGGAAATGACCAGTTGCACACAGTTGTGTTGCTGACCTTACTGAAGTCTGCTGTGATGGGAGGCAAATAGTATTTCTCAGTAGCGTGTCATTTACTTACTCAGTTTTTTTCTTCCTCCTACTCCTCTATTGCCGGAGTTAATGTTATTCCTGTATCTCATGCTGGTCTCTCATCCCCACTGGGATACAACTGTACAACAAATCCTTGCCTGTCCATTCCTGACCCTGTGGAGCACTGGTGCTTTTAGAGTGCCCACCCACTCAGGTCCTTGGACAGTAGGCTTACTACTGATGTTCTCCTGCACGCCCTTTGTGCTAGCCTGTGGCTTGTTGAAGGGTTGACTTGGAAGTTTTGCACTGTGACACCGAGGGTCTCTGAGGCCTCTTTCATGTTTGGTTTTTTTTTTTTTTTTTTTCAAAAAAGTGAACTGAAGCACAGTCTTTCATTAAGGAGCTCTGAATGGGAGGGAAGATAGCTGGTGGGGGCTTTTTTATTGCTTTCTCTACTCCAAAGCACATCTGTGGTGTTTTTTCCCTCTGTAGCATATCACAGTCTGTTTCAGCAAGTATTTTTTTTCTGTTCGATACCTGTATTAAGATGCTTCAAAAGTAATCTTCCTGGTGTAGAAATTAATATAATGCTTTGGTATGAGTAAGCGAAATCTGGTAGTACAAGATTTCAGTGACTTTAAGTGGATCTCTTTACATAGATTTGTCTGTGTGCGTGCAAGTGGATACATGTAAAATCACACTTTTACATGGCTGAAATCTTCAATGTGCTTAATAAATGGGGAAAAATATTGAATGCTTTATTTTCATCAGTGGCTTCATCTGAAACAGATCATAATTTGTTTTATGATTTTAATTGTATTGAGACTCCTATTATAACCTATTGTTTTATTGCATTAGTCCATTAACCTATGGGCCATGGAGCAGGAGCAGAAACCCTGTTCTTCCTTCTATCCCAAATAATTTAAGTACAGTGTTCCTTGTAGGTTTACGGTCTTTCAAATCACTGGAGTCTAATGTGAATCTTTTTTCTCTTAAACTTCAGGGCCTATGAAAACATGACTCCCAAACCTTCTGTTAGCCTGAAATCTTTTTGATTTGAAACACTCCGGGTGGCAAAAAAGCTTCAGAAACTACATTTGGTGCTAAGTATCTGTGGCCACATGGCTTTGATCTGGGTAGAACAGTTGTGAGGGGCCATGTTTTTTGCTTAGGATTTCCAGCACGTCACCATTAATCAAATGTTCTGACAGGGCTCTTTGAGGAGGCTGATACATGCTCTGCTTTCTAAAATGTACATCTGGCACACTCCTGTCATGGCCCAAGATGCAGAGATGTTCACCCGTGGCTTTTCTGGTGGTACTATCTGGAAAGCCCTTGGACATCACTGGTAATAACGACAACATAATCTCAAAGATAAGTGATGGGCCAGCTGAAGAGAGGTGTTCATCAGCTTCTTAGAAATATTGCAACACTTGCAAAAGTAACTATGGATTCCTGATGCTTATTTTTCACTCTGGTAAACCGGAGTTTAGAGAGTCCAACTTCCTATTGGGATTGCAAGGAGTTAGGATCTTAAAATGGAGGAGAGCAGACAGGGACAGACTTTCATACCTGAATTCCTTCTGCATGTTGAGAATGTCTTCATTTTTTTTAAGCTCCAGAGAAATGTATCATAAGAGAATATACCAACCTGAGAAAATGCAAGCAGGTGGGTCAGGGTGGAAGTGGACAGGCAGTCCTGGTCTGTCCTTACTGATGACCAGGAGTAGGGCCTGTTGTGCATGGTGATTCTGAGGAAGATGGTTCCTGCATCAGTGGGAGGGAAGGACCTCAGTATCACATGCCATGCAGCAAACCAGTGGAGAAAGGGTGAGAGGGTGTGTGAGTCAACAAAATGAATACAGCTGAGCAGAGCAGTGGAAGTCTCACCTCCCTTTTTGCTTAGTCAACTGCAGATGGTAGCAACTTGTAGTTTTAACTAATGTAGTAAGGTACAGCACAGCATGGACAACTTGGCAGGACTCTACATTTCAAATGATTTGATTACTCTCCCCCCTTCTCCATCATGCACCTTTAAAATGTTAATAAATAGAAATGTCTGCCCTGCCTGGAATACCCAGAGGCTACAAGGGCTGGCTATTGGTCTGCAGTGGTTCTGTGGTGGAAGGGAAGGAAAGGGGGAAATACAGCCTGGCGTATTGTGGCATCTGGTCATACAAGAGGGTCTCCTGTCTTTGTGATATGGCTGTGAAAAGGTTGAGTGAGCTTTGCGACTATGGTAAGCAAACGATAATGCAGCTACTGCAAACTATGCTGTATAGCTGGAAGGAAAGAGCACTCCCCAGCTGGGAAGCTGGTGGAATCTTATAAGCATGGTGTGGTTTGCTGCAATTTAGCAGCAGTGCTGTGGAGGAGGCTTGGGGTTAGGCATGCAGTGTTAAAGGTCTGAGGAAGGAAGGTGGCAAATGTAGCTGTGATCTGTCTTTGCCCTGTTTCATTCCTGACAGCTGCCTGGGGATCGTGTCAGCCCCCTACAACAAGGTGGAGCAGCTTAAACAATTCCAGCTTGTTCTTTGCCTTCACAATTGTCCTTTTCCATGAAGGAGTGCTTTTGACCCTTTTATATCCCAGAGCTGTACAAAGGGGCTGTCTCCAGAACTAGGTTTTGCCCTGCTGGTTCAGTCCTTCAGAAATGTTTCATTTGCTTGGCTTGCACTAGAATATTTGATAGCAAAGTTGTCTTTTTAAAAAGTTTTTAGAGCTTTCATCTTGACTAGGAAGGGTCATCTGAATCTTGCACCCTGACCCAAACCTAGCTCCTTTCTTTGATCACTATAAATCTTTTTTTACTTTGTTTTCTTGGGTAACCAGCAAAATTATAACCGAATGAGCTTAAAGCAAACTAAGGCTGTTCCTAAGCAGAGGTACTACAATGAGGCTATATTTGTACTGAGGTTTGTTTGGACCCGATGAGTTAACGCCATCAAACTTGACTGCCATTCTAATCAGGATGAAGCCAGAAATGGCTATCATCGTAGTGTCTGACCATCCTCCTTGAAATTACAATTTGCTAAAGCCCTGCTCGAAAGTTACAGGAATATTGAAAGACTGCCTAAGAGGATTTATAAACTCTTCTGAGCCTTTCCTTTCTTTTTGCTCTTTTATTTCAAAGCCACGGCATTTGCCTTTCTTTTTTTCCAGGTCAGAGTAAGTATTTCTTTCTCTTTAGCAGGTGCCTTAGTACAACCCTCAGCGTGTAGAGAGGCCAGTCCTGTATCTGCTGAAGCCACTGATTTCTAGGTGTGTAGAAGGGAGCCCTTTATGCCTGCCTTTGCTTTCTCTGGTCTGAACTTAACTCTTTAAACACAGTGCTCAGACTTCAGTCTGAGTTATCCAGCCACTATTTGCTCAAGGCACTTACCTCATCTTCAAGAGATTTTACACCTCTCAGTCTAGGAATTTTTATGCCTCCAGCACTTTGTTTGAAGGGAGGAAGCACTATTATCTCTGTATTACAGAGGGACAGCCGATGTTCAGAGAGAGTAAGTGGCTTGCCCAAGGTTCCTCACATGCTCAGTGATTGGGAAGAGTGGAGCCTCTGCTATCTCCCTGTGACTGTCCCTGTCCTTGTCTGCTGCTCCACTCTGTGCCCTGAACTTGTGCAAATAAATACTGTGAGGGGACAACTTTGTATCTTCATACAAGTGAGCTGTTGTTTCAAACAATACAAGGAACAGGTCTTCCAATGTACCCTTGTGAAGTACCATCATTCTAGCATATTGAATAATTTGGATGATTTGCATTGAATGTTACTATTGAGGAAAGAAAGTTAATCCATGGTCATTGAGGATATTACAGTATTGCACACATGATGAGAGAAAAAGGACTAGTGGTAAATAACGAAGCCACCTGATAGGAAAAGTGTGAAACAGAATATTCATTTTTCTTTGATGGGAATAACAGATGACAAAAGTGAGGCTTTCTTCAGATCGACTGTTTACAGAAAATTCACATCCACTGAGACTGTATGTTAAATTCGCTCTCTGATGTTAGTGTTTGCAGGATGCACGTGGCCACTAGAGTATGTTCTTATGATCTTACCATTTATTTACCTTGATACGAAACTCCAATTACTGTCAGAGATGCTTCTTGTTAAATATGGTAAGATTGCTAGTTTCTAAGAGAGTGAATATGTATTCTTTACTCTGGGGCCACACTGAGCAGGATGCTAAGGAATGAAAATACTGGGGACTTTGGTGCAAATTAATTAAATATCTGAAGATAACAATGTAATGAAAATAGTTTGAAGAAGTTTGGGCTTTAGAGTGAGATGAAATTTGGAAGAGAAAATACTACAGTTCAGTGTTTGTCTTTCTGTTTAGGAAGCTTTTCCAAAGCTTTGGCTTTTCTTTTGCACAGCTGTAAAGTCTAGTGCTTCCAAAAGCTGAGGACCCATCTCTTTTATTAGAGTGAATTCTTGGTAATTTAACAAATGCTCAGGGTGGTTTTTGCTATGGTCCCTGTAGACATGAGGAGTGCGCGGAAGCTTTATGTTGTAAAAGACCCCAGCTTTCAGTTGTCATTGTGATGTGAGGGCAGACTGTGACAGATGAGGAAAAAATACGGGAATCTGAAACGTGAGAGGTGAAGAAATATGAGCAGAAGGGTTTTGGTGCAAAAGTTGTATAAGCCCAGTTGTGAGGTGGACCTGAACACTTTGCACCACTGACCAGATATGAAGCACTAAATCACATCCCTCAATGATAGTTTGAGCTATAAATCTTGCTGGCAACCCAGAATGCCTCCCTTCAAATCCTACTGCTCAGTAATGGCATATTACTTCTATGGGAGGACCTAGTATTTTTAGAGCATGTTCTAGACTCCAGGGATTTCATAATGTCATTCTGTCTCAAAAAGCTATTGGCTCAAGGAGTGGCTGAAGATGAGAAACTCATGATTAAATGTGGAGACGAGCAGGAGTTGAGGACATACAAATATCTACATAGTTGCCTTTTTTTGTCTGACGAAGTGGTTCTGAGTATCCCAAATTCCAAACTCAGCAGGAAGCAAAGAAAGAATATTGAGACAAGAAGGAAGATAAAGAGAAATGTAACTTTACCAAAAGTACTTCAGGTAAGTCTCTTTGGATCAATTCCTCTTTATAAGATAACTAATTTTTCAAACAAAAGAAATCAGTTAGATCTGCTATATATTGCATCTTCAGAGGTCTCTATGGTGTTACATAGGCAATTCTTAATTTAAACCGTTAAGGAGGGAGCTACTAGAACCATAATGTGGGTCGGATCTGGTAAAAGAGAAAGCAGTTATGCTAAAAGAGATACTACCATGCTGAAAGCTAGAGGATGGTATCATTAATGAGTTTTGGCACGGGATTTGGTTGAAGATTTTTCTTTAATGATGCTGGCATGAAAATTGGAGCGTGCTCGTATTGATAGGGAAAAATGAGATGTGCTGGCAATAGAGAGGAGGCCTTAAATCTCCCATGGGAAAATTAAGATAACCGTGAGAAAGTAAGTGAAAGAAAAGGAATTAAATGTACTAGTGAAAAATGTAAAGTTACACTCATAAATATCCTATTTCCATTGTAAACCCATAATTTAGAAGTAGATAAGTAGGAGGGAGACTGGAATGTAGTATTTGCTATGGGATGATTGAAAAATGTGAAGTATCTCTGTAAATGGTGTTCTCGGATGAGAGAAAGGTGATCTACCCTCTGTAGATTACCCCCATGTGCTAATTCTAGCCAACAGTGTTCAAGAAGATGAATTTGGAGAGGGGTTCCTGGGATACTCAGGGTTTATCTCCTGTGGGAATAGAGTTTGTTTAGCCTGGTGAAAGAAAAGCTGAAAGGGAATAAAATTGTCTTAAAATCATGAGTAAAGGGTAGGAAAATGTATGAAATAAGAGCTAAAAAACCACCACCATGAAACAAACCTGGGAGAACTTTAAAATATAGGTTTAAATGCCCAAAGGAAGGTGAAAAGACATATGATACATTTGGTCTGGAAGCTGGAAGGTGGTTACTAGTCATGAAAAAAGTTAGTCCCTGAAACAGCTTTAATAAGAGCAGGATGTGCTTTCTGGGCCCTATGCCTGCTTCAAGGCCTCCAATGCCGTCTTTAAGGATGAAATTCCTATGTCCATGTAGCCCACTCTTTGAAAATAGTGTAGTGCTTTTATCTTTTTTAGCTGAAAAGCTAATAAATAGCTAACTCTGACTTCATCTGGTTATTGGAGGTATCTTGAGTCCTGCTTCTGGAATGATGTAATGAAAAATGATGACATTTATAGTCATGAGTGGTCTAGACTTTTCTTGGATATTGGCTAACATTTATGGTCCTGTGGCTGGGTCAACTCTTCTTAATATTACCACTGCTGGTTTTGAAGCTGCCTTTTTACTGTAGAGTTGTACAAAGGTTTTGAGATGGTGCTTTTCATTCCTTTCAGAAAAAAGCAACAACTCTGGAACGGTTGTAATGGATAATTTTGTTCATCTTCGCAACAGTGTTTTTTTTTTTTTTTGGTCTCATGTCATCTTGCTCAGCATCTTTCATAAACAGCTGGTGGAGTTTGTGTGACAACTGGGACTCCAGCAACATGCTGTTGCACATCGTCTTTGTACCAGAGGCAACTGACTCCATCTCCAGCTTTCTGCCTTGCCTGGGAAAGATCAGTACCTGGATGAAGGCCAGCTGGCTGTAACTGAACCCCTTCCACAAAAGATAAAAATGCCCGGGAATTTGTCCATCCACAGAGCAAAACAGCAAGATTTGCTGGCTTTCCCACAATCAGCCAAACTGCTGTTAGTGGGTGGACAGAGAGAAACTCTTAGGCTTAGTGCAAGAGTGATAGTTTCCTGGATAACATGGTGATAAACACAGCATTGATACCTAGAGCTGGAATTTTTATAAAGTGCGTCATTCTGGCTTCTGCCTACCCAGGCAATGGGAGAAACTGTGTAGATTTCAGTGAAAGTAGAGATTGAGTAACTTCTGAGTTATTTTGAAAAAATTCCAGCCCAGGTTGAATGAAACAGGTTTTTTTTCCAAAATTTTTTTTCTTTGCTATTCAAAGAGTAGGAAAACCTTTGCTCTCCATGGTGAGTAAAATATTTCTGTAAGGTGACAGGTAAGAAAAATGCCAAAGTGCTTCTAATAATAATTAAAGCAGTTGCTAAGCTTTAGTGATTTATTTTGTTAGCCTGAGCTGTATTTGTGCGTTTGTTTTATTTATCGCAGAATATTGTAATAACAATATCAAAAGAATTTACGGTGGGGTATGCTACTTTCCTTTCATCAAAAAAAGTTACAGCAGATGCTTTGAATTTACTGCAGATGGTGGCAAATATTTGCCTTATTATAAGGTTACACTACTAGAGTGTCATGACTGTTATTTAGTAAATCAGTGCATGATTCAGGTGGTAATATCTATTAGCTGTGGCTGGCAAAGCTCTAGTGAAATAGCAAATAAGCCAAATACTCAGACAGTTCTTGCTCTTGAAGCGAATGAGTTGTTTTTTCTTTGAAGAAACAAGATTTTTATGTTAACTCTCTCATGTGCCCCTTCCCTAACTTGATTGTGAAAACTACTTTAGCCCTGCAGGACCCCAACCCCCCCCCCGAAGCGATACCTCAGCAGGAGCAGGACCGCTGTCGCGCACTCATCGAGACCTCTGCTCGGGGGGGTCTAAGGCGTGCTATTTAACAAGAGCCTCACAGAACCAAATGCTGCCTTCTGCCCCTGACTGGCTACCCACACGGCTCTGCCCAGCGCGGGAGCACTTCGCATGCTTGTGGGGCTGGTCAACAAGAGACTTCTTTTGCTCAGGAGCTCCACAGAGCTGAGCTTGCTTCTTGAACAGTAGTGTGAGGTAGGGGATGCAGAAACCTGCACGTGAGAGCTCTATGTAAATGAATTTGAGACAGAGGGAGAGGGAAGCGGCTTTGTCCCCTGGGCCTGAGTAAATGATTGTTTTGTGGGAGACTTATCACTGTAGTCTCAGAAGAAACTGCATTTTGGTTGCCCGAGTCCTGAGTATGCTAGTGGGCCTTAATGGCCCTGATCAGCTCCACCTGGGGCCTCTGCCACACCCCCCCCCCCCCCCAGCCCAGGTGTGTTATTTAAGCTCAGTCTCTCTCTGAGCTTTGTTGGAGAAGTGTTGGTCTCCAGCTTAGCTGCAGCCATGTCCCTCTCTGGCTGTGGATACATTTGATCCAGATCCTGACCTATGGGCTGGCTTGCCAGCTTGGACTTTGACCTGTCTTGGCACCATGGGCCTCCCTGGTGATCGCTGGGCTATGTCTGACCTGCTTACCCTCAGTGGGTCTGATCTTGGGTCTGAGTTGTACTTCTAGCCTGGCCTTGGACCTGCCTCATTGCCACAAGCTCTTGGATGACCCTGGCTGCCATCTTGGGATCGTCCTTCTCACCTTGCTCAGGTATGGTGGGGCTGGGCCTTTACTGGTGTGGTCCCAGCCATGGGGTGCCCCTCAGATCCTGGCTCCCTGTCCCTCAGGGAGAAGCTGGCCTATGTGGTGCTCTGATGTTTGTTTAACTAGTCCTGCTCATTAAAAATGTCATGTATGTCTGAGCCCTTCGTTGTGTGTGGAGCAAATATACAACAACAGTATGAATGGGGTAGGTTCACATCTTTTGCTCCCTCTACCCCCTCCCCTTTCTTTTTTATATTTTTTTCCCCCTCTCCCAAGAAATGTGGGAGGAAGCCAAATATGAAGAAAGTTGCTTTTATTCCCAGTTGCCAGCAGTGCTGTTGCACCTGGTGTTGAGCTTAACAGTTGAAAGGCGATTGCTGCATCCTGTCTGAAATTACACGAGAGCCTGTTCGTGAGGTAATTCTGGGTGGATTGGGAGCAGGAAGCACAGGCCCTCTTGTCAGATATCTAACTCCCTGGGCAAGCTCAAGAGGTTTGAACAGCTCAGATAAGTAGCTAAACTTTTTCATGCTTTTATCCCAGCTGACTGGAATGTATAAATTTCTCGGGAGTACAGAAGGCATAAAAGATCGGCTTGAGGTTATCAAGCTTGTCCCCTGAAAGGTGTCATGGTTTCCCCAGGTGGGAGTTGTATGCACACAGCTTGAGGATGACCAAAATGTTTGCTTGTCGTGGAGCTTGGTGTCATAACCAATGAAAATCACAAAATCTTTTCATTCAGGCACTGCAATAGGGTAAGAGTTGCCCTGTGTTGCCAGTTTGATCTTGTGTGTGGGATAACTCTGATGATTTTTGGTGTGTCAGAATAAGTGTTAGAAAATGGAGGGAGTAAGAGGGTACTAGAATACATTTGGGATAAGATCAGAGAAAATTCTCCTACTTTAAATTAACAACTGCATAATTTGAGATATTGGAGCACTTGCAGCCGTTTACTGAGCTCCTTTTGGGGGTGAGGAAATGTGTAAAAGTTAATCTAGTTCCACAAAAAGTAATCTTGTTATGAGTTAATGCTAGCAATTTCTAGGTTAGTGGATATCCACGAGGAATTGTCCGATGTTTACACTATCTAATACGTGCCTACGTTATGAGGGGAGTGGGATTTTTGATTCACTCCTCTTGCATATTTTTTAACAGAACAATTGCCATTAAAAAAATGTATACTTTAGAGAGGTTTAATTATGTTAATTATCACATATTTTGTTAATAACATTTTCTTTTGAAGATGCCCATTAGAGGTTTTAAAGTGTTAATTTACCAGAAAATCAAATGGGAATGCTGTTTGAAATATCCTTTTAAATTAACTTTACTTACTTCTATGTCCTAATTAAATGGAGATAATAGTATTGGTGGAAATATTACAGAACTAGAAATTAGTGCTTGGGTATTTTACTTAATACCAAGACTTTATTCTTAATGTAATGTATCTTTTGTTCTAATCAACCTATAGCCTTTGTATTTAATTTACTGAAGTGTTTTGATCAAAACATTTAAATAGTTTTACTTTGCATCAATGTTCTTATCTTTGCAAGATAGCCCTCTGATACTGTTGAGCTCCTTTTGGGTCATAGGTGCCCCCCTCATAGCATCTGTAATCTCTACTGGAAAAAGTGTTGAAGGTTTTTTAGTGTTTTAGCATTACCTCATCATGTATTAGGTAATACCAGTGATCCCACTTAAAACAAACTTTCCATAGCGTTTTTAAATCGGTTGTAGGATGTGTAACTCCCTTTGAGTTTGACTGCTCTAATGCCTGCTACCACCAAAGCCACGTAATTTGCCTATTGCATAGCATCTTTACATTGGTGCACAGATAGGTTGTATTGATATGGCTATTTCTCTGCAGTAAGAGGGATGATGTTTCTGTTTATGATGCTTTTTATATCAATAGAACTACTTTAATAGTAGGGGGCATACTGGAAAAGCAAGTAACAAACTTACTAGCTAAGCAGTTATGTTCCTGTAGTGCCAGTGTGTGGATCAGACCTCAAGGATAGCTGTAACCCAGCTGAATGAAATGGGAGTTCTGCCCTGATACAATGGAGCCAGGCTTTCACTATATGTCCTAACCTGCCCTGGCCAGGGTCTTCTGCTGCGTTTTTCACACTGTTTATTGCAAAATGGAGGGGTGGCTGTGAAGGACTCCCTGGTTAGCACAGGGACAATCGTGTTTGCAGGATGCCCAGCAGGAGAACTCGACAGGCTTTTGTGCAGTTCGTGCTTCCCCCAGCATGACTGGTGATGGCATCTGGTCTTTGACTTCTACTTCCATGTTCACTTATGGAATAGGCAATATTTGGTCTTTGTGTAACTTTATTCCTCTTAAACGCAGATGCTGACTTTAAGACTAATCCCATCTACAAGAAAGGCCGGAAGGAGGATCCTGAGAACTACAGGCCTGTAAGCCTGTCAACCTGTGTACCGGGGAAGATTATGGAGCAGTTTGTCTTGAGAGTGCTCACAGGGCATGTGCAGGACAACCAAGGGATCAGGCCCAGCCAGCATGGGTTCATGAAAGGCAGGTCCTGCTTGACCAACCTGATCTCCTTCTATGACCGGGTGACCTGCCTAGTGGATGAGGGAAAGAGTGTGGGCGTTGTCTACCTGGACTTTAGTAAAGCCTTTGACAGCGTCTCCCACAGCATTCTCCTGGAGAAACTGGCAGCTGGTGGCTTGGACGGATTTGCTCTTCGCTGGGTGAGGAACTGGCTGGATGGCCGAGCCCAGAGAGTTGTGGTGAATGGTGTTAAATCTGGCTGGCGGCCGGTCACAAGCGGTGTTCCCCAGGGCTCGGTTCTGGGGCCAGTCTTGTTCAATATCTTTATTGATGATCTGGATGAGGGGATCGAGTGCTCCCTCAGTAAGTTTGCAGACGACACCAAGCTGGGTGGGAGTGTTGATCTGCTGGAGGGTAGGAGGGCTCTGCAGAGGGATCTGGACAGGCTGGATCGATGGGCTAAGGTTAACTGCATGAGGTTTAATAAGGCCAAGTGCAGGGTCCTGCACTTTGGTCACAACAACCCCATGCAACACTACAGGCTTGGGGAGGAGTGACTGGAGAGCTGCCCGGCAGAAAAGGACCTGGGGGTGCTGGTTGACAGCCGGCTGAAGATGAGCTGGCAGTGTGCCCAGGTGGCCAAGAAGGCCAACAGTGTCCTGGCCTGTATCAGAAACTAGCGTGGCCAGCAGGAGTAGGGAAGTGATTGTGCCCCTGTACTTGGCACTGGTGAGGCCGCACCTTGAATCCTGTGTTCAGTTTTGGGCCCCTCACTACAAGAAGGACGTTGAGGTGCTGGAGCGTGTCCGAAGAAGGGCAATGAAGCTGGTGAGGAGCCTGGAGCACAAGTCTTACGAGGAGCGGCTGAGGGAACTGGGGTGGTTTAGTCTGGAGAAGAGGAGGCTGAGGGGAGACCTTATCGCTCTCTACAACTACCTGAAAGGGGGTTGTGGCGATGAGGGTGTTGGTCTCTTCTCCCAAGTAACCGGCAATAGGACGAGAGGAAATGGCCTCAAGTTGCGCCTGGGGAGACTTAGATTGGAGATTAGGAAAAAATTCTTCACTGAGAGGGTGGTCAAGCATTGGAACAGGCTGCCCAGGGAGGTGGTGGAGTCGCCATCTCTGGAAGTGTTCAAAAAATGAGTGGATGTGGCGCTTCAAGACATGGTTTAGGGGACATGGTGGCGCTGGATTAATGGTTGGACTTGATCTTGAAGGTCCTTTCCAACCTTAGTGATCCTGTGATTTTGTGAACACCTCTAAAAAACCTGTTCTGTATTTCCTGTTCTTAATGTATCACTTAATTTTTGCCATTGCAGGAATAGTTGCGTACTGGTAGTTGGGTTTGTGGCTTGATAGGCTGTTGCACCCTGTGGTGACAGGCTGCAGAAGGCCCAAGCAGAACAATATGATGAGTTGGTGACCAAAGCGGGGCACTTGTCGTAAAAGCAGCGCAAGCTATGTAAACCAAATATCCAATTTGCTCAGAAGGGGTAATTTGAGTTACTTTTAAATAGTTAGCTTTTATGGTCAATTGGGTACTGCCACATTACTAGTAATAAGCCGTAAATCTATTTGGTATAATATGAGATCATTTCTTAAGACTCTCAGACTAAATTTTCAGGTAAAGAGTAGAAATTGAAATTTATAATCCATACCATTTTTTGTGTAATTGTTATTAATAAATTAGCAAGAAAGAGGCAGCAGATGGAATGAATTGTTGTAGTTCATTAATTTTATGATGGCTTTCTTTACATGAGCCAATTATGTCTGTCATTCTATCTCTGAGCAGCAGTGGTGCCCAAAGGAAAGGGCACACAGACAGGGACAAATCATCTTGGGGATTTCCTGCTTTCTGAGGTGGCCAAAGAAAATTCAGTGTTGGTTCTCACCAACAGCTTTGGTGAAGGTATCGGGCCCCAAAAGTTGTTGCAAATGTGGTTCTTAATCCTAGCTCCAAAGATAGGTGGAGAGATGATTAGTCTTACTGAGCGTGCACAAAAACTGGGATCTTCTGTCTGAAATAATTACCAACTCTTGATGATGACAATTTCTGAGTTTGACCTCGGTGTGCCTTCAGGTTCTCAGGATGTGTTCAGGAATGCTTTCCAAAGATGCCATGCTGCAAATTGCAGAAAAAAGTGCTGATGTGGTTAAGGACAATAGGAAAGAAAACTATACTTGTGGTTGTGATGCCTGTGGCTCAGGAAAGCTCCCTTTATATATGGCACTGTGACTTCTTTAATTAGAAGACACTCTGCCATCTGCTGAGCTGTGTGGTAATACACTGATAATGTTTCATGTGGAATATGGGTTGATTTGCTTTACTTTCAGACCTTGTATTCTCAACTTGGAGATAGTGGTTGTTTTTCTGTCAGAGGTATGCTTCGCTTAATGACTGTAGTTTATTACCCAGTAGGTCATATCCTGTATATTTTAAGAACAAACACCTCTGAGATTGTCACCTCCTTCCACCAAGTCACATGTGTCATTGCTGTTGTTTCCACTACAGCCTTGTGGAAAAACTAATTACCTTTTCATCTTGGTAAATTCAGAGGTCAGTTTACTACTACTATATCACAACATGACAGGGAACATGGGTAATTAGGTAGGCTGTGTAACCTGGATATTCCATGGATCTCATTACATCTTATTTAGAAAGGCTATAATTTGATTGGTGGAAAATTAAGGCATCTCCTCATGGGTCATTTTATCTTTCTGCAATAATAATTCTTGGCTTGATTAAAAATTGATCCAGTGTCTTAAAGTGAATTTATTATTGCTGCAATCTATCACCCACAGACAGATAATCTGGTTCCCATCTTTATCTGATTTGAAAAATCTGTCACTTATTATGTGTTGTTTTTTTCCCAATCATTTAAATTGATGGTTTGCTGAGGCAAGGCATGCTGCCATAGGCTTCTTGGAGAAAGCATGTACGAGACGTTATGCCAGTACTTTTTACTGCAAGGAATCCGATACTATGTCAAGTATCGATTGGAACTGTGTTGTGGCATCATTTTCTCTGGGGGGAAAAAAAAATCAAGCAGAAATTTTGGATGCAGAGCAATAAGAAGGATAGACAAGTATTATCGTTGGAGAAAATGGTCTGTGCGTGCCTAGCGCCTGGATGAATTCCTGCCTTGTGTGTTGCAGCTTCTGCCAAGCACAGATCTTAAATTGGTCAAGTTGTGTAGCGTCTTGTCCCAGCCCACTGGCTTTAGGGAGTACTGAAACCACCATGGAGCTGTGCACCAAAAAACCCCCTGACCTGTTCAGGTCAAATAAGCATAAAGACATGAAGGTTGGATGGATGAACAGCTTCACCAGAATCACAGTTCTGAGAAATATTTTTCCCTCTATTACCTGCTTGAGCTTTGGTGGATCTTCTTCAGGCTTTGGTTTTCATCTGATTTGCCCATGTAAAAGTAGAGTGTAAAATTCTGATCAGGGAAGAGGGATCTTCAAATAATTTTAAAAACATCTTTGTTAAAGAAATGTTGCAGTAACCCTTGCATTAAGAACATTACAAGGATTCAACGCATGCCCATCTTTAACAGCAAAATGTATAAACAAGATGTATCTGCTGGAAAAACACCGTATTTGTGGTACAAGCATTGCAGAATCGCAAGAATTTCTTGGCATTTTAACACAGATTCTTTCCAGTTGTCCAAAATTTTTTAAAAACAAGGTCTCATCTATTCCTATCTAGAAACCTAGCGGATCCGGTTGTATCTATACCTATGCTAATATGGGAACACTGGCAGCTATTACATGTGATCTGATTCCTGCAGCTACCCTGGAGAAAAAGAGGATGAAAGAAGATTGTGCAGTCAGCCTGTCAAGGGGGTGTGTGTGTGTGAGAGAGAGAAGGGAATGGTTATTAACAGTCCTGTTGTATGGCTTTAGACTGTGGCAAAAAGGGGAAAAAAATAGAGGTACACGATTTTTGGTTGAGTTTCTTGAAGCAGAGTAAAGCCTGAGGCAGCTGTTTCTCTTAGCAGATTTCCTATCGCTTAAATACGGTGGCTCTTATCGGCTAAGCAGGTGTAGTTCAGCTCTGGAAGTTTGCATAGTTTGGCATAGAAGGTCATCTATAAATTTAGACTGAAAAAAACCCCACTAGGAAATAATTGATGCGATAAACCTTTGGTTGTGGAATAGAAGCTGGCTGACATTCTAGCCTCAGTGTAGTCGATGGGAATTTTGCACTGACTTTTGTAAGACTGAAATTTCACTGTGTCTATGCACATTATAAAATATGTCCTTTCCAACCTAGCATGGGCTGACTCCTGCCAGCCCCACCCAGATCAGTGCCCTGCTAATTCAGGATTGAAATTCCAAAATTACTTCTGTTTTTTGTTGGGTGTTTTTGGGGTTTTTTTTTTTGGTCAAAACAAAGGATTAAATGATTGCCAAATTAGCACGGTAAAAAAAGAAACCAAACCACTCTGTTCCTTCAAACCAGGCTGTGGGGCATTCCTGCCTTTTTGAAGGGAACAGGCTGCTTTTTTTTTTATCAAGGATTTTTAAATGTGGGCTGTGAAACTGAATTGGTTCTGTTTATGTTGAGCAAGCACAGTTGCTCCCTTTCCAGACCTGTGAAGGATGCGTGTAAGCTGTGATGCCAGATACTAATCGGAACAAGAGGTGGGACTCATTGAAAGTGTTGGGGGGAAATAGCCTTGGTAAATGAAACTTTCCTGCTTATCCTGTCTGGGTCACTCACTGCTTTGTTCAGTCTTCAGACTTCGATGTCCTGTTTCAGCTTGGGAAAGGGACTTCTCGGAAACATACTCTTTGTGACTTGTACAGATGTGTTGTAATGAGGTCCTGTAGTCCAGAGACGTGCCTTTGGAAGGGCATTGTGATGGATTGTGTTTTGATCATCTTGAGATGAAACCAGCAGCTGGACCTCAGGGCAGGCCAGGAGACGGTGCTGCACGGAGATGCATGTTTCCCCAAGTGGTACCCTGGGCCTTGCTTTTGGGGAAAGCAGAAGCTCCCTGGAGTTCAGAAGCAGGAGTCTTAGGGTGGCAGGAGCTGCTTCTCCACAGTGCCCATCTCGCTCTAATCTTGCTCCCAGCTCTGGGCCTTTTCCTGAGGTGTCTGAAGTCTGCCTCAAACAAGCGACAAGCTGCTGACCTTTGGCTTGGGTAATGACTGATGGCAAGGGAGAAAGTTGCCTGAAGAAGAGGCTTCCAGATGCATGATCCCTCATTGATTTGCTCTCCTCATGCCTCCCAAGTTACTGCTGATACGATCTTGCTGCTGTTAATACTTTCCCCAGAGAGCACATGTTTGTTGCTTATTGCTTGTGTGTATTCCCTATAATTGGACCTGGCTACAGGACTGGAAGACAGATAAAAACATAAGGTGTTACTTTCTCTGCGACACTTTCCTAGCAATATGTGAAAAACCATCCAGATAGGTAAAGCTGTGCATCGTCTTAAAACAGAAGAGATCAAGCTAATAGACAGGGGGTAGGCTTCCCCTATTGTGTTTCACTGAGGGCAGCAATAATTGATGCTGTTTGTTTGGGCTCTTTAAAAAAAAACAAATGTCAATCTTGGACTTAAATTTCATAATTAAACAAGATGTTTCTGAAAGTAGAGGATGTTTATATATACTAATACATTTGTATTTGGAATAAATGTCTCTCTTAGGCACTCCTAAAAGGGCCTGAGCATATACAGAAAGTGGAATAGTTACCCTGCTCTTTTAATACGGACTTGGTGTCTCTACCCAGAAAGTAACATCAGCAGAAAGCAGGGCACAGAGCATGGTAGGAGTAAGGATAAATAAATAAAACAAAACTGTATAAAAAAAAAAAAAAAAAAACTACACCAGGTTTTAGTGTCCAAATCAGCATTAAGTCTGTGATATGTGTTGCAAGATCAGGCCATAGTTCTGCATCTTCTTTTGAATTATTAATGCATTTTTCTGCAGCCACTTTATTACAGAAGGATTTTTTTTTTTTTTTTTGCACTTTGTACCATTTGGGCTGAATCTGGATTTTTCTAACACTTAACATACATGCAAGCATATGTCTAGAGCTAAGAAGTCTTGTGCCAACACCTGAATTTCCCAAGGCAGAGCTGAGATGCTTAAGTGCTCTTCTCAGTCACCTCTTGCCCTGCAGACTGCTCAGGGCCTTGTTCCCATGGACCAGCAGTCTGGGTTTAGGGTGCTGCTGTGGAGTTCTGCTTCTGGTATTTGAAATCATGTTTATATTAGAAATCATAAAACCACATTTTGTAAATACAGGTTTTATGAGATTGGGATTTTTTTTCCTCAGCAAAGGTAACGCTGGCTTTAATCTTCCTGTGCTGTAAGCATGCCTATGTTCGTTCCTAGCAAACCTATGGCACTTTGTAGCGGCTAAATTTTCCAAAGTGTGCAGATATGCCTTGTGGGTGTGAGCACTCAGAAGAAGTCAAAGGGCTTCAGTGGGAGATTGCTGTGCCCACGCTCTCCTGAACACGGCATCAGTTACTTAGCTTCCTAAACTCTCCTTCAGGCTGTTAGGCAATTGCTTTAGAAGGTGTTGGTCTGCATTTTCACTTTCCTTCTCTGTATCTGTGATTTCCTCACTAAAGAAATACCCAAGAACATCCATCTTCTGTCTCGTCTAATTAGACGAGCCTTCTCAATCATTATCGGGTCATTTGTCCCATCCATTTCTTCTCACAAGCAACAAACGAGGTAAGGTTTTTGCTATATTCACTGCCAACAGTGATACCAATGAAGAAGGGAGAGAGGGGGAAAATGGTTCACAGGGTATTGACACAGATGCTAGCACTGAACACTGTGCTGTATCTGAAATAAAATCATTCTTTTTTTTCTACACTTTCCCTTTATTTATAAATTTTCCTTCTTTTTATTTATAACTGTTTTCAAAGCATGAGAACTAATTACCACATTGTGTAGTTTCATTTACTCATCCCTCACACAGAAAATATTTTCTATGCTCAGAAAATACCTAACTACAGTAAAATTTGGTAATCTATGTACAAACAAAAAAAAATCCAAACATACAGTGTATTAGAGGTAGTGTATGCTATGAAGACTCTTGTCTGAGCAGAGGCAATTGTATTGGGGTATCAGTAAAGGGAAGTGTTTTTCCATGCAATATTGAATACTGGGAGATGTACCAACTGATTCAAGGTAAAATGAAGTTTTGTAACTACAGTGTTAGATACTGCTGGTGATCTCAAGTTATTTAATATATCAGATGTAAGTTTTTTTTGAGAGGCAGAGAAAAGAAAGGGAAGACTAATCAGAAAATGAAGCATGGGAATTTGTAGCCTGTAATTTCACGTGAACATATAGTGCTGCTTTTGAGGAACAGCTATTTTAACATCCATATAACCAATCTGAAATATCAAAGTAAGTGTTCTATTGGATCAACAGATGTTCTGGGAGGGTCTGACACAAAGGAAAAACTCTGCATCTCCAGCCCCCTCAGAAGCATCTCTTTGGCATAGTACACCACCTGATGTGTCTTGCTGTGATCCTTTGAAGCCTTTGTAGGTGTTCTTTGCGATTCTTCTGGGATGCATATTAACTTGTAAACAGTGATTTCCTGTAAATACAACATTTTTCTAGGTGTTATATGGGACAGAGACAATATTTGTGTTGGAGAGACATCCAACTTGTGCGTATTTGTTGTGGGCCTTTTCCTTTCCAGATGGCTCTTCAAAAATCATTTTGTTATCAAAATACGCAGAAAAAGACCAGTGTAGAGTGTTATGTAGTAACAGGCAGCTGGGCTGTACAGAAGGCATGAATGGTGGTTCAGAGTTGGATACTACCATATGTAGAAGGTCTTTCTCCTTGCCAGTTTAAACCCTGCCTCCTCTATGCCTTGGCTCTAATACCTTAACGCCATTTTGTGTATACCTCAAAGTGTTCCGCAAGTCCATAGCAGAAGTGGAGTACTGCGTGACAAAGATGTTGGGAATTCTGTCAATCATCCAGGTCCGACCTCATGTTGAAAGCCTTGGATTAGCTTTTCCAGGGCCCTGTCAAACTGACTCTTGACTGTTTCCAACAAGGGAGATTCCAGCGTATCTCTGGGCAACCTTTTTCAATATGTAATTATTCTCATGGTGAAGAAAATAGATATATAATTATTATTTTTTTAATATATTTATTTGTACAGAATTTTCCCTGAAGCAACTTAGTTATCTGCATAATATTTGGTGTGGCCTTTGTCACTGTGATTGAAGGGCTGCTTTACAAACTACTTACATACTTTTCTTCAAATAGATCTATATTATAAATGAATACATGAATTGGAAACATATATTTTAAATGAGCATACAGGAAATCTTTGAGAATAAAAATAGACTTGACCATGATTTGAAATTATATCCAGGCCGGCAAAAATGCTCATTCCTAAAACATCCAAGTTCAGTTTAATTTACTAACCGTGGCAATGACAGAATGATATTGCCTTGTACGTTGCAAAGCTTTAATTCACCTGTTGATACCAACAAAAATATTAACAGTATTTTGTGGCTCTTCCTTCCTTAGCACAATGCAGGCTCATTTTGTGTATGTGCTCTCCTATCAAAGGCATCCTGACAGTTGTTAAATCTCAAATCTGTTCTTCTTTATTGCTTTGACTTAAGAGACGTAGGCAAAGATGAGAAGAATAGAAGGGAAAGTTGAGCATTCAGGGTGAGAAATGAAAGCCATTCTGGGGAATGGAGGCTGCAGAATGGAAGACTCACAGCAGTGGGGAAGAGATTTGTCTGAGGGGACAGGCAATAAAACCGCATCAGAAAAGTGTGGGGAGTGGGGCAGAAGAAGAAATGGACAAAGGCAACTGTAAATTGATTCCTTGGCTTCCTGGAGATGTGCAATCCAAATGATTAACTGCAAAATCTGTGATTTGATAGATCTGGTGTGATAGAAAAAAGATCACATCCTACTAATGAAGCAACGCATGGCTTGATTAATCATTTTTTTTTCCCTTGTAAGTTTTGATTTTTGTCTAGATACATCACTGCCAAACCAGTGTTCACAGGACTAGGTCATTTCAGATGTGAAATCTTTGCTGTTGTATAGCGCTGGAAGGCACAGTGTCTTTCTAGTAATAATGTTCTCTTTTGCTAGTACGTTTTTGAATGGCTAATGTGATTGCATCAACTGTGCAAGAACTGTTAAACTTGATGTTTCAATACCTCAAGAAGGAGTATTTGTTTAGAATTAATGACATTTGATCAAAATACTGCAGGAATAGCAAAGATGAACTGTTTATGTTCTAGGCTTTTATAGTAAGCATATGCTCGATCCTATTGTAGAAGTGAAGCACACTAGGGTATTTTCAAACCTTGCAACAGCAGCTGGAATTTCTGCCTTCCCTGGGAAGTGAAAAAGAAAAAGCATTTCTGTTCTCCCTGGGGAGAAATGGGTGGCTATTCATGTGGAGAAGGGCTATTGCCTTCCTCCTGTTTTTCCCAAGGAAACTGGGTATTTAATAATTGTCTTCATACAAGCACTGACTCTGGTAGGTAGGAAACAAGTGGTTACTTCACAGGAGCCCTGCCTCAGCATGCTGCTTAAGCCCATGACTGAGTTTCTGGGTTGGGTTTCACATGAGTTGCCATTTGATGCTCATCACCAGCACAACTGAGCACCTCCTAGCAGTGTATTAAGCAACATGTTCAGCATTTCTCCCTCAGGGAGAGAAGAGATGATATGAAAAATAGTCAAAGTCATAGGAGTGTGGTTCACCTTTTTGTTTGTGGAAAGCAGTGAAATTTGCTCGCTCTTTTGGAGGGTGCTTAGTCCTTGGAGCGCGCCAGGGAATGAGAGCCTTGCAGTTATCTTAAAAAGTCTTGCTTGCACCAGAGAAGTTCTTAACTAAAGAAGTCATCCTTGGTATTTGTCCTACACAAATATTTTGTCCTGTCATATGCCTTCGGTGCTCTGCACTCACGGCAGTGAATGTCTTGGTGATAAATGCTGTGACTTGTAAAACCCAGTGGTCCACGAGAATAGTAGCAAGAAGCAAGTCTGCTTGGATGGACTCTCCAAATCAACATTTCTGCCTTGGTGTTGCAGTTTGTTGCATTGACTGGCCTTTCCAGAGTGTTTAAGGCATCTTATCTTTGTGTTGCTATGAAATCAGTGTCTCCACTATTTATAAAGTTGCCCTAATTCCTCCTACCTCTGTCCTGCCCAAAGGATATAAGGAAACTTTGTGTTTTCTGTTACGCAGAGAGAAGTTTATCCCCATGAAATTATCTGAATTGCTGGAGTCGCACAGCAGCTTATGTCCATAACGGAAATACAAACCAATTTTTGGCAGTCTGATGCTTAACTTCCTGAAATTTGGTTTCAAATTCATCTGTACTCAGCTTGTCATAGTTGTGGTTTTCAGTTCAAACCATGATTTGAGAGACTCCTTTCCCCCACCTTTAATGAAGATGTTTACCTGAGTCGCATCTGTGTGGTGTGACTTGCAGTCTTGGCTTAGTGGAGGAAGGCCCAAGGCTGGCCTGCCAGAGGTGAGATAAATTGGGACTGAAATCCCCTGGGAGAGCCTGAGGTGTGAAAGCTGTTTTGCTATGACTAGCTCTCATCAGTAATGATAACCCCTCAATTTTGTGCCACCTAAATTCACCCAAAATTATATGCTAAATATAAATATTCATTTTATAAATATGCATGTTAATTAAATATACATTTATTTTAAATGCATGTGTTAATTATACATGTTACATCAGATCACAATTAAGTCAATAGAAATTGGAGATTTGCATATAATCATGCTTGTATACTAATCAGTTGTCAGTCTAGAAAGCCATTTTCTGCATCTAGACAGAATACAGATCTTGGGCCAGTGATCAGCTCAAAGATTGAGTAGCAGCATCAGTTCTTTTGTTTTTATAGATTTTCTTCCTAGAAAAGAAGAGGAAGAAATGTGACGACTCCTTCTCAGGTCATAAAGGATGCCCAACAGTTCCCTCATGTTTTATTCTATTTCTTCCAGGAGCCCTGTAGAGTCCAGATTTTGGCCAAATGAGGTTACTCTTCTGATATGTCAAAAGTCTGGTAAACCTGCCTCAGCAATTTCATTTGATATGGGATGCAAATTCTCTTTGAGTGACGCACAGTGCTCTTCTGGTGTGCTGCTTAAATGTAACTTTGCCTGACCCCGTATTTTCTGGGAAAAATATGAGCAATTCCACATGATGTAGGGGATAGTTATGGTCACATTGCCTTGTCTGCCTGTTGATTTCTGCACGTTGTGTGAGTATGGGGTGCTTAATGTAGTTTTGTTCTGGGTTCAATTTAAATACAGGGATGGAGCCTGTATTTAATGTGTTTAAGAGCCATTTGAAATGTCCATGACTTTGGTTCTATATCAGTGTAGGTGAAACTGTTTTTCTGCAGTTCTGATACAAACATATAAGCGTGTCTGAGAATACTTGAGGGCTGAACTCTTCAGAAAGCAGTGCTACTTGGAGAGTTTTGTTTGTCTGAAGTGTTTCTCTAATGGGAGCAGGTGACCTTTAGGGGTCAGTTTTGCTGATGTATTCACTGGTGCCAAGACTTAACACAGCAGTTTGTGTGTAACCGAGGCCATCCTTGTTTGGCAGAGCACTTGAGCACCCTATGAAGTGCCATCCAAGACAAAGGAATCGAGTGCACGTGTAAGTGCTCTGATGAAGGTGATTCCTTCCTGAACTGGCATCCAGGGATCAAAGAGGAGATGAACATTCAGCTCCTGTTGGCTTTGGCAGTGGGATGCTATGTTATTTGGGAATAATGTCCCCATTCAGAGAAGCAGTTAAAGACTTCTTTACCTTTATGCATATAAGCACTGCCAAGGAGTTTGGCTCATGGAAATGAGTGTATCCTTAAGTCAGGGCTGCTTTTGTCTCAGAACAGTCTTGTTCATTTGGGGGGGGAAGAGATATGAGAAAGTGTCAGGGCGCTTGTTCTCCCAACATTCTCCTTATGTGCTCAAAGCCTTGGTTTGGTGTCACAAGCAGGACTCTAGTCACTGCAGTGTCTCTCAGCACACTCTTGCTATTTCTTTTTAACTTTTCTTCTGCAGCTTTAAATTCACTTTTCCTCAGAAGTATTATCATTATAGAGTGCTATTCAGCTATAGTGCTGAATAGTTTGCAGGTTAAAACCCATCGAGGTATTAAAACAAACCCTGTGAAAGTACCTATTTCATCAGTCATTTTAATCTTTAAAATATTTGCTTCAGGTATCCAGGACACCGTTGATTGCTTGCTGCATTATGTAAATCTACAGAAGAAAATAGGTCACTCTTCAAATTGTCTTCTTGTAAGGATGTAATTAAGCTGCATTAAGACAATTACTGTATTTTAAGTACCTACTGATTTTTAAAAAACAATGTAGTTTTAGGTTTTGACAGTGATATAATTTCCTATTTATTATGTTTTAATTAAAAACATGAGTAAATAGGATTAAAGCCAATTGTATGGTAATTTGACATAACTGTTGCAATTCTGAAGTAATATAGATAGTCTACAGTACATTAATAATAGATGGCAGAAGGGGAAAGAAAAACCCTGCTGATTATTCAAATCAAGAGTTCTGGTAACTAGGAATCCTGAACTGGACACCTCCGTATTCTGCTCATGTTTGGGTCTGTATCTCTTATCCATTGAAGCGGTGGTGTGCTTGGTCTTAACTTTAAGCATTCCAGAGGTTTTGTAGGTGCTGGGCAGGCTTGCTGTAGTTTTGATGCCAGCATTGTGACAGGCCAATGTGTCCTGGAAGTCTGTGTTTTGGCTTTTTGCAAATGTAAGAATTCAGATGAACTGAAAAGCTCAAGGACCAGAAGATGGAACAGACTTCAAAAAGACTCCAGAAAGCATCTGGAACTTATACCCACCCTTCAAAATGGGAGGAGCTTGTAGAAAGAAAGAATGAAGAAAGCACACGTGTGTGGGTGTCGTGGTTTAGCCCCAGCCGACAACTAAGCACCACGCAGCCGCTCGCTCACTCCCCCTCCCACAGTAGGGTGGGGGAGAGAATTAGGAAAAAAACCTCGTGGGTTGAGATAAACACGGTTTAATAGGACAGAAAGAAAGAAGGAAACAACAATGATAATACCAACAAAGGAATGTACAAGAACAAGTGAGGCCCAACACAGCAATTGCTCACCACCCGGCGATCGACAGCCCGTCCCCGAGCAGCGATTTCCGCCCCCCGGCCAGCTCCAGTTTATGTACCGGGCATGACATCGTATGGTGGGGGATATCTCTTTGGCCAATCTGGGTCAGCTGTCCCGGCTGTGTCCCCTCCCAGCTCCCCGTGCACCCCCAACCTCCTTGCTAGCAGGCCAGCACGAGAAGCTGGACTGTCCTTGACTGCTCAGCAACAACCCAAAACATCAGCACATTATCAACAGTTTCTCATCCCAAATCCAAAACACAGTGTCACACTGGCTTCTGTGAAGAAAACCAGCTCTATCCTGGCTGAAACCAGGAAAACATTGTTCAGCACAGACATCAGCATTGTGTCAGTAGAAAGTTTAGGAGCAAATGAAAAAATTGCAAGAAATCAAGTAAATTTTGGCCTTTCAAGAGTCTGTCAAAGCCATGGTCTTCAGCTGTATGATGACATCAGAATGAGATTTCCCATCAGTCTGTTTCACACTTAAATTCCCAATACCATTAGAAGTTTTTTATGTCTAATTAAAGACCACTGTTTCTCTGCCCTAAGGCCAGCAGCTGTGGAAAATAGATGATTTCTTCAGAATCAGCTCTTCAATCGTAGGCATTGCTTGTGAGACCTCAGATCTTCCTCCCTTTGGATGATTGGGTTATAACCATAATACTCACGTTTGCGCAAGACTAACCTCAAAAGGAAATGGGGTAGGCATATTTCCAAGTTCCATCAAAGCTTGTGGTGTTATGGCTGCAAGGGAATTTACTCAAGCAAAGTGAAAGGGGATTAGAACAACTGTAACCTGGCCAAAGAGAAGGCTGAAAAGGCCAGGTTGAAAGGAAACTGTCTGCCTGGAGGGAGCCTGTGAGAGGTAGTCCTCAGGGATGGCATTTTGGACTTGGTCATATTTAATGTTTTCATCAGAAATTGAGGCATAAACTATTGAAATGCACTCCTGAAATTTGCAAATTATGCAAAGATAGGAGATGAATATCATTGTAAAGAACTGGACAATGTTGTCATTGAGGAGGGAGAGAAATGGGATGATATTTAATCCTCACCTTCATGACTCATGAAAAAGAATTTCTGTCACAAGCAGAAAATACAACATTTGGACATAATGGTGGAATCAGACCTACGCGTGTTAAATGTTCTCCTGACCACAAATATACGGTCATTAATAATGACCAGAGGCTAACACGAGCCTGGGATGTGTCATATGAAACTCTTGCTGTGGGGAAAAACATGGGTGAAAACATGTGTGAATACTGTTCACTGTTTTGGTCATTTGTGTTCCAGAAGGAAGAATTCTGACAGGAACATGTGCAGAGAGGTGAAGGAGGAGGAGTAGAAGCTTCCTTTTACAAGGGAAGGCTACAACATCCTAATTATTTAGTCAAGGTAAAATCAAGGACACTCGGCCTTTTCATAACAAATAAGGAAAAGATTCAGGATAGGGAAAGAACTATTTATTATAAAGGATACTAAATATTAAGAATAAATAGCTGTTAATAGGTCAGGAGTATGGTTTTTGCCTCCATAATCCTCTGTGAAGTATTCACAACACATCTGCTTTTCATGGGGCTCTGATAGGTGAAATGTTTTCTGAAATTCCCTGGCTCATGAAGGCCAGGAAGAGTTGGCACAGTCCTCTGCATCTGCTTCTAGGGACTGGACTTGTGGATTGGGGGGGGGGTCCACTTGGAGTCCATTACCCTCTATAGAAACACTGGCAAAGGGATTAATTCGCACATGTAACTGAAGACAGCACCTGGCACTGAATCTGGCATTACAACAGGGAAGTGTGTATCATTGTCCCCCATCTGCCACCTAGCCTGAGGACAGGCATAGTCTAACCTGGTCACTGTGATGATTACTAGAACAGCACCCTGAAATCCTCTTCTGAGAGAGCCACTACCTAAAGCATTTGCAGGATAAGTAATGAAGATGGAATTTAAAGGGAAGGAGAAAGAGTGTTTCAAATTACAGGTTTGTAGCTGACTACTGCTAGTCAGTCAATTTTACCCAATTTGCACTCATGAATACAGATTTTTTTTTTTCCTCCTTCGTGATGCACAGGTGCACCCCTGCTGCACCAGGCATATTATTTCAGGCTGCTGTGAAGACGTGGCTGCCAGGATAAGTTGTTACAGTGAAACAGTATGTCTATATTATACAGGATATATAATACTTATTCATATCTGCAAATATTAACTTATTATACGCAGAATTACACATATGTATATACATAAATAAAACCAAGCTAGTCAACTGCCCACACTCTCTTTTGCCATCTCTATCCTCTCTTTTCCTTCATTCCAAACATTTTCAGGAGTCCAAGATGACTTTTTTTTTTTTTTAAATAAACATTTGGGCATTTAAGAAAACCACCTTCTCTGTGCAAGGAGTAATATTGTGACTCTTGCAGCCTTAACAGCAATCACTCATTGGTCTTTCCTGGAATGCAAACTAAAGCTGTTTATTAAGCTGAAACAAACAGCAGTAACGTATCTGGCACCACTGAAAAAATGAACCCTGCACACTTCATTGTAAATGTAGTTAAGTAAGTACCAACAGTAACATTTCCCCTAAACCCAGATTAGGTGAATAATTAAGGCATGAAGATGTGTTAATTGGTGGTGGTTTTTTCCCATCCTGATTTTACTTAGTGGATTTGGCTCATAAATTTGTATCCAGATACAAAGTGAGAAATACTTTGTTTAAACTTGTATTCTGGGCATGTCCTTGGAGGTAGCAAGCACCCCGAAATCGTCTGCCATCTGTAGGGAACTGCAAGAGTTCAGTGCTGAGCAGAAAATCAGCCCCTTTTGTGTTTTGAGAATGCTAATCCATTGTTATTGTTTCTTTTTAAACCCCAAATAAACACAATGTGTGCGCTGTTAACTTAGCCAGGTGCTAGAGCTGACAGCTCGAGGTTTAAGGGCAGGGGTCAAGCAATCAAAAGTGGTCCTCTCTTGCATAGATCATCAAACGGGGAGTGCATCAATGGGCTCAGGGGCGAAGGCTGGAAATTAATCAGCTCAGCCCTTGGTGTTTAGCCATGCTGATTATATACAGGCAAAGTGAGCATGAGATGACAGGCCAGAGGAGCTAACGTAATAGGAGTTTGTTCCTAACAAAGGCAGGGAAGAAAGATCAATTTGCAATATTCTTTTCTGTACCCATGCAACAAAGCAGCAACATGAAAGCAGAACATTAAGGGATGCTCCCTATGAACTGGACAAATCGATAAACATCAGTGGTAAGTGAGGGGGGGGAGAAAAAGTTTCTTGTTCTGTTGTGTACCCTGAGGCCTCTTCTGTCTTTGTGTAGTGCTGAGTAGCAGTGGCCTCTGTCATGCTTCCTTCCACCTACATGGTGTCATCTGCTCCAGTCTCAAGGTGAATGCTGGTTTGTACCATCTGAGCGAGTGTTTAAGGAAATTATTCCATCTCTTTGGGAAGAGAAGGTAGGAAATGACAGGCTCTATAGAAGCTGCAGTGGCAGCTCGGTGCATAGCTCTGTTTCTGCATCAGAGCTGGGGCTGGAAACTGGGGTTTGGTGCTTGCACCAGGTGAAACCTTTCAAAGATTTCGGTTCAGAACTCTTGAGTAAGTGCCAGCTGCCTTCACATGGGGCACCAGATATAAAACCTGATTTGGTGTATCGGAGTTTAACTTTTCTCAGAAAATTAATTCCCACAAGCAATAGTTGGGATAGTGCTAGAAATCTAGAGAAGAAAGAGAGAGAGATGGCTCTAGTTTGGGGAGACTAATATTGAGTTCTAGTAGCATCTGGGAAAGGGAACTACAACTGAAAACAGGAACGTTTAGTGCAGCCACTGCCAAGTGTACTTGGTGTCGGGCCAGTTACTTTATCATCTTAAATATTTGGCTGATCAAGGCCTGTAAATGAAAGTATTTCCAGCAGTGTTACAGGTTTGCACTGACCATTTTCACCTGTATGTGAAATATCTTTTAGATGCATATTCTGCGTGTGCAGTTGGTGAAAGAATAGTTTTCTTTTGGCTTCCTGGTGGCTTTGGTGCAGGAGTCCTTGCTGTCTTGGCACTTTTTTTTTTTTTTAATTGAATTGTGTAGAATGCTAAAGCATACATTCAAGTGTGTGATTACCCACTTTGGGACAAAGCTCATGCTTTACAAGGCACATTGTACGAATAGGCTGTTACCTGCTGGCAGGGAACTGGTGATGACTGGGGCAGGTGGGGACCTTGTCAACCTGGGCACAGTCTCCCTACGCCCAAGCAGGGCAGCAGAGCTGGTCTGAGGATAGCACCCATGGTGGAATGCAGTCCGGGCCCCATCGCAGGTGATGGCAGTGGTAGCTGCAAAGTACTTTTCTGGTGAGTGAAAACAAAGGATGAAACACTTCGGACTTGAAAAGATATTTGCGTTTGTCAGCAATTTTATTAAGTTACTCTGGGAACTAGGGAAAACAATTCCTAAATAACAAATAGGATAAGTTAGCTTGGCAGGTCCAGCCAGGAGGAATGTGGAGCATGCTAAAAAGAAACAAAACTCAGCAGATGCTAAAACTGAGTGTTGACACCTCCTGCAAACAGGCTGTTTACTTGCAGAGCCAAAACAGGTCATCGCCAAGTTATATGTCATATATGTGATGTTATATATCATGGCTAAGGCATGGGTGGGAAGGAGATGGTTTTTGGCTGACTACTTTCTGGCAGATTCACAAGGTGAATAAATTCAGAAGAGGTTACGAGAAACCAGTAGTTTCTTTCTCTTATTCATGATCAAGAAGTTCAGCAAAGGGGATGCGGGAGGAGGGAAGAGTGGGAACAGTTGCAGAAACCAAACTTGTGCCTTGGATTAGTGTTTGGTGAAGTACTAGAGAGTCAAGGAGAGATGCCTGGTACTTGCAGCCTGATACCTAAGTGAATTGGTGTGAGTTCTGTAGAATAGATCAGCTTCATGTAAGCAATGCATCCATGTACCAAACTCATATTTCTGGTAACCTGGCAAACAAGACAAAAGTTGTCTGGCTGCTGTGTTAGCAGAGAGCTAAACCCCTCACCCCTCCTGCGAGGGAGCCCTAGGCTGCGTAGGCATCCTGGATGTTACTGGGGGAGACTGAGAAGAAACCACGATGTAGGACATGTAGGGAGTCTTGAAAATGATAAGTAAATTAATAAAATGCCAACATTAATTAATAACATTTATTACTGAGAGAGGTGCAGGGGTTGGTGGTGTCCCTTTGACATGCTGCTTATTTGTTTATCATCAACAATGCTTAATCACAATGCTCCAGGGCTTGTCTTTGAAAAGATTTGAGCTAAACAAGGTACTTTTGCCCAATTCGCAGACTGTGCTGTGGTTCACATGGATTTCATACACAGAAAAATCCTTGGTTTGTAACCTTTTTTGTTTCTGTGTGATGAGATTGCATGAACCTGAGGGTTCTGAAGGAATCGGAGGACTACTGAGGACTTAAAGTATTTAAATTTTTCTACCTGCAAAAATAATTTAAAAAATATTATATTAGGATGTAAGAAATCACACACAAAACACGCATTTCCCAGGAAACAAATCTACCTTGGGAATTAATTCTGGTTAGAGAATTGAAGAGTGGAATTTGTTTTAATTTTAACTTTAGCATTCCATTTTGTGCCACCTCACTTAGCGCTTGTGTTGGTTATTTTTCTCTGAGAGAGCATGCAGCTATAGTTTTTTTTTTGGCAATTGTTGAGGGAGAATGTGAAGTGTTCAAAGGTTAGATGGCACAGTTGATGTCCTACCTATGTGCGCAGGAAGCATGCACGAGGCTGATGGTAGCAGGATATTTCTGCTAAGAAAAATCAGCAATGGAATAGTTAAAATTGGGATTTTTAAATATATTGTAATTGTCGAGGTTTTAAGTTTCTGGAATGGGAAGCCAGGGCCATATGTGTTCTTCTCTAGGGATCTATTCACAATGAGAATGGTAGACATCTTCTGTATTTAAATAAAATAAGCTTTCCCTTTACAGTGAATTCAAGAATTCTGCTTATCTATCCAACCTGATGAAAGCTGAACAGCGGGGAAAAAAAAAATACATTAAGTTCTTAGTTTTAGTTTGGATAGGCTAAAAAGTTTTACATAACTTCTGAATACAGGTGTTGAAAACCTAATGCTACCTGGGTGATCTTGAAAATGTTACCTTGTGTTTTCAAATAATATTGACAGGAAAATCTTGTCAATTGACAGGAGCCTTTTGGACATGCATGTAGTTAAAAATGGAACAGGAGTAATAACTGGTCTCTTTGACCTAACAAAGGTGTTCAGAATTTTTAAACAGATAAATGTTATCGACTGTTTCTATTGTGCAAAAAAACCACAGCCTATTGAAAAACCTATTTTTGACCATCAGGTGTACCATCATTTAACTATTTAATTTCCATTAAATACTGCTGGTTTACCCTGTGGAAGTGCTATTAAACTTTTTGGAAGTGTCTACAGGCTTGTAGATATTTTGGCTATTGTAAATGGTGATGGAACTGATATTAGATTGGAGGAAAGGATGCTAGTGACTGAAGAGGAGGGAAAGGGTCTGGAAAGTAGTGAGGGGAAGGGACCAAAAAGCTGTGGTCTCTTCTACCTGAGGTCATCATGCCCAATCCTTCCTTCCTTTCCCAGATTAGCACCCTTCCTGTTTAATTTCTCCTAAATTAAGGTAAGGAAAAGAAATAATTGCAGGAGGAAGTGCCTTAAAGGGTATGGATGGCCATTTGCCTCCTCCAAAGGTCAGAGCTCGTGCTGGGATTCTGTTCCCTCTGTACATGGATGCTGCTCCTCACTCATTTGGGGTAGTCACACTGATAAGCTGTAGAAGATCTGGTTTGAAATTGCTGCTGATCTTTTTATTTGTTTATTTTCCTCCTTTTTATTCTCTGGTGTAGACTTAAAATGTGCCATGTGTTTTGAAAATCCTGTGGAACATCAGAAACTTCCTGCTGAATACACCTAATTTGCTTAAGTTGTGGGGGGGCGGGGGTTGTTGAATTTTTTTTGTCTCAGAATTAAAATTGGATATATCTTGGTCTTTGGGTGCTGAAGAATGCTGCAAGGTTGGCAACTGGTCATCAAGAAATGCTTTGTGCGTGTTTTTGCTAAGTTTTCATTTCAGATGTTCTGAATTAAACCAATGCTAAATCCTGAAATACCGAAAAAAGTTGGAAAGCAAAGCTGATCTAGCTGATCTAAAATTACATGCTCTTTGTTTTCCAGATTGTCTTAATTGCTTGTAGCTGATCTTTCAGATATCCTCACCATCTTTTGTGACTGTTAGTTTTGAGGATCATTGCAACTGCCTTTCAGCATTACATCCCACTGCTAGGACTAACCAATTTTGACACTGTTCCAGCCAGCGCTCTGTCTCCGAAGTGCTCAGAACAGACTCTGTCTTCACTTGAGCATTTCCCAGTTGTTCTAGTTTTCACATTCCCTTATTTCCTAATGTTTCAGGATGTATTTTGTGATATATCGAAGATCTGCCTGCATTCTGTTCCTCTCCGGTATTATATCTGGTTAGGTTTTTTTAAGGAAAGTCACGGCTAGTTTATGGTATGATAGGCACAATTTACATATCATTAATACTGGCTCTTCTGACTTCAGGAATGTGAGGACTCCGTACAGTTTGTGTCTGCTGATTTTTCTGTTTGGTTTGTCATAAACAAAGCTTAGAGCTCATTAAAAAAAATCAAATTATTTGGAATGACCATTTTCCTTCTGCATGTGAATGAAAACATAGTTGAAAAGAGAAAGGAGATTTATTGGAAAAACTTGAATTATTTTGTTTTGAATTATTTCTTAAAATAAAAAGTTGAATAAAAACATTTTTAGTAAAATCTAGCATTTTGCCATCACAGAAAAATTTTAAAAGAATTACAGATATATATATATTTTTTTCCCCTGACATAATCAAAGTCAACAGCTTTGCACGATATTTAAAAGTTGACAAAACTGCATTTTTTTGGTGGGCACTGGACTTTGGGATCTGGTTTTCTTGGGGCTGCTCTGTGGTGTGGCTCCTTCTCCCCTAGTTATTCTGATCTCTGCCCTTGGAAATTGCTCAGAGGTAGTAGTTACTTGTCCTGTCACTGAAATAAGCAGAAGTTTGCTCTGTCCGTCTACTAGCTGCCGAGTATCATTCAGAAGCATTTTTTCTGTTGCAAGATGGACATGAAACACCTGCTAATGTCATACTGATTAGTAAATCCCTTTGGACCCTTTACAGGAGGCTACGCACAGGCTGTTCCTTCAGTCCCCAGTAAGAACATGTGAGCGTTTTCAAAAGTTGCTGGTGGTTTCTCTGTGGCCTGCATCCATACTTAGGTGCCCAACTTATGGGACTGCAAAGGGAACCTCATTTTTGGGGATCTCTGTGGATCCCTCTCTGAAACTCATCTCTGTTACCATGTCACGTCCTACACTGTGTTTAAAAAATAATTATTTATTAAGCAATGAAGATCCTTGGTTGGTACACTTTAAAAATAAGAGCAGACTGTTTTTTAAGTAGTGTGGCAATTACCATGCCGGTTGTTGCTGACGGTTCAAAATCCCTCCCTCCAAGTTGGTGGGAGCCTTGCCTGTTGTTAACACACCTGATAAGGGTAGAGTGCCTATCTGCTCTGATTCACTGGTAAAACCAATACCTGTGAACTCTCTGAGGACATTCTTGGCAGCTGCAGGACATAATTACCACATTTGAGAATATCTTTTAGGCATTTGGATCTATGGCTGGCTTTTTAGATTGCTCCCTTGCTAACTAATACGTTACTGGTTTGACACAATTGACAGCTGGCTGTGCTGGTGGCTAAAGAACTGCCTCTGGGCCTGCCTCAGAATGAGGTTAATGATGGGCTAGATGAGTTCCCTGCGTTTCCTACACATCATTTACCTGGAATTGTGCTCTCCGGTAGGCTCTTCTGTGATGACAAGGGATCTGACCAAATGGCCATATGTACTAAATGGTACGACTATTCCACTGGGCCAAATTTGGGCTTATTTACTGGTTTTTGAAGTAGCAACAACAGGAGCAAAAAATGTCGTCTCTGAAAATGCACTGTTTTAATAAAGGGAAGGACTGTCGAACATCCATTTTTGGGCTGGACTCATACTTGTTAACTGTCTGAGCATCCCTTATCTCTCTCACGTTGTTACGATCCGCAAAGGAGTGTTTGTACTTCGCTGTGCTGTTGGTTTTCTTGCTTCCTCACTACAGGACTTCTGGAGACCATGACTCATGATGAATTTGTGAAGCTTCTATGTAGATCCCATGTCTATAAGTGCCTCGCACATGGAAGTTTAATAGCTATTTTTCTTGTGAAACTTAATTTGTGGTCAGCTGTGCAACGTGAAGGACAATTATAATGTTGGTATGCAGTGCTGATGTTTCAAACAGAGCTACAGAAAAATTATTGTATTTGGAGAGGGCATCACTAGGGGGATTTTTTTTTTCCCCGTTAAAGCTTTTCCTTCTTTCTGAGATGGATGAAATAGTTAAGTCATTTTAAAAACAAATTCCCGTCCTCCCTGATTTAAGATTTATTCCTGCAGTATGTATGGCACGGGGGAGATACTGTAGCATTTTTATGAGGAGATAAAATATTAGCTTAATGATAATTTGGCAAAGTTTCAAGATATGTGGGAGGACTTCCTGGAAATTAAAAACAACTCAAATGTAAGAGAAAATTAAGCTAGTGACCCCAAGTACAAAAGGGGAAGAGCTCAGACATCCATTCTTCCCTGTTCCTTGCGTTATTCTCTCTTTTTTTTTTTTTTTAAATCCTCTCTTGCTAATCATCTCCCCTTGGCTCTGGCTGCTCTCATTACAAGGTGGAAGAACAGTTTGGTGTAAATTTGCTATTGCTATAGCCACACATGTGTAATTTTCCAGGGATTTTATTTTCTGAGGATGGTGAAACTTAACATGAAACTTTCCAGATTGAGTACATGTATCTGATTGGGCTCACTGAGGCTGAACCCCCTTTCTGCTTGCAGCCTGAGGGCTGGGGAGAGATGCTTGGTTCTTTGGGGAAATTAAATTCTTCCCTATGTTTGAGTCATTTGCACCATTTTTTCTACAGGAAAATGTGTAAATATCTGTAGCTGTGTGCAGGATGTCCTAGAGACTATTTTGGTGTTCCTATTGCTGCTGCCTGCATGACTGCATCTGAGCAGACTTCCCCATGCTACTCCCTCTTACAGACCTGGGCTGGTCCTCCTGGCCATCCTCAGATGAAGACCCTGTTTTTGTGATCTGCTTGAGTTTTTACTCAGATGGAAAATACAGAAGGTCTAGTGGGAGGAATGGAAATACAGGAGGTCTGATTCTGTAGCATGAGGACTAATTCCTTTTTCTTATCATTGAGCTTTTGACCTGGTTGCTGGGAAGAGTGGAAGGTGTGTTAATTAGAGACAAGTTTCTTGGTTTGGTTTTTCAGGAAGGTGGAAAGAGGTTTTGACATTTGAACTTGCGAAGCCAGACACACCATCAACACGTTTCATTGAATCACTGCACATCAGTTAGTGACAACATTTGATTTCTGCACAGCAGACATACCATGAGAACTGGTTATGCAGAGGCTGCACATCTTATTTTAATCATTTGTATGATTTAGCCTTTCAGAAAATTGCCACTATTTAAACTTCTGTTAACACCTCCTTTCTGCTCTCTTCCCCATATTTCTGGGAAGGGCCGGATTGGGATGGAGCGTATGAAACAGAAGTCTGAGAAAGCTGAGAAAGTGAGAAAAGGGATATCAAGAAATGGGAACTGGAGTAACATGTGGTGGTGTTGAAATGTGTGTGTGGGCCTTTATAGCTGTAGGACACTGTGGATGTCACTTAAAAATGTAATGGATGCCTGAGTCTGCAGGCAACCTGAAACAATAGTTGTTGGGGGTCTGATCCACTGTGTGTGTTTTAACTCTGAAATCCACTGTTGCTTGTTCAAGTGATTTGCTGAGGTATGGAGCATGGAGAGGGCTGGTGGACTGTGCTTGGAGCCTAGAATAGTTTTAATTTTGTTTTGGGTAAGGCAATTGGTCCTAAAATAAGCTCTGGAAGTGCTAGTCCCTGCAGATCAGAGTTGTGTTGCTGTAATTCATCAGCCTGGGGTCTACAGCCATTATCTGTAAGTCCCGCAGATGTCAGCGGTTCAAGTGCTGATGAAGTCCAGCCTTTTAGAGCTGGCATTCACAGCCATGACCCTGGTCCCTGGTAAAAGTCAGCACTGGCTTTCAGGTTTCTTGAATGTATTTATTTATTTTATTTATGTGCTAACCCCTTAAAAGCAGACATCCAAGCCTTACACTCTGACCTGTTGTTACTTGCTCTTCCCATTCGTAGCCTCTTAGCTCATGTTCTGTCCATCATCTGGCATGTTCCAGAACCTCTTTTGAAAACCTCTGCAATTACCTCGCAGAGCCTGTGAAGTTGGTTTCTTGTCAAAGCTCAAGTAGTGAAACTTCTTTTTTTTAATGCAAATTAGAGAAACTTCTGTTTGAAACTGCTCTTAGCCCTTCCCCCTTCTTCATTCCTCTTTCTTTGCCTTGTACACTTCCTCTTATGGCATGCCTTTTAAAATGGACAATTACATGTTCAGATGTCTGCTGACATGTGTACTACTAGTATGTCTACTACTCTGGCTTGAAGAACCAGAACCACTGAGAAGAAGCTAGAGAAGATGTTGCCCATTGCTTTGACCCTATGGTAAAATCCTTCCAAGTTGGATGCTCTGAATAGGCCAGTTCTTGATCTAGGCTTTCCGTAATTACAGGAATGTACATACTGCAGGACTCTGGGGTTGTTTCTGGAGCACAGTGGTAGGACAATTTTAGTGGAAGTCTTTGGGAATAAACAGCCTTTGGTCCAAGCCAGCTGAAATGTAATGGAAGGACCAGAAAATCTAGACTAGAGCTGGGCAAGAAAGATCAGGTTTCATGATGCATCTCTGTAGATATCTGGGCATTAGTTTTGTACTTCGTAACTACTAGGAGAGAGGTCAAGAACTGGATGTGTCTGGACTCTCCCACTCAGTTGTTGGCATCAAAAAGATCCATGCAGAGGCTGTTGGAGAAATTTCCCCAGTAACTGCCCTGGACTGTACTTGTTTTAGGGAGAAACTGAGATGATGGTTCAGATGTCGAGATAAGCCACTTAACTTGGACTTTGTGCTCGATTTCTTACCACAAGTCCATCTCTGGGACCTTAAGATCTCTGTAAAGCTTTGAGAACTTTTGCTTCCTTTAAAATAAGGATACCAGCATGCCCAGCCTCAAGAAGAGCCTTTAGTCTACATTCTGTCTTTGCATTCTCGTGTTTACAATTAATTTAAGAAAGACATGAACTGAGGAAGAGGATCAAGCTATAAAGACATTAGTGTGATGTCAAAGTCTGGTTGGCTGCCTACTTTTTTTTTCTCAAGGGTATTATTCATGGAATCAACTACATGTCTGTGAATTGGCAAGGTCTGTGAAATTTTGGATAATATCTAAAAATGTGTGTCAGCTACATAAAAAGATCTTGCTTATGGGATTCAAGTAATTAGGAGATAAGTAAATAGTAATTAAGGAATTAAATAATATTGTGAGATTTCAAAAACTCTTTTGGGAGGCTGAATGAATGTTTCTCTGTGTACTTTGCTGCTCTCCGGTTTTACAGCATGTAGGTCAAATATTGCTTGTGCCTGTTTAGGCATGAACTTGGGGTGGGGGGCAGAGGGCTTGTCCTAGGTGTGCCGAACACGTTCCCCATCAGCACTGGCTGGTGGATCTGTGTGCTTTTGTTTCACATGATGTGCTTCCCCATGTAACACCCAATCCTTTTAAGACTGTTCTCTCCTTTAGTGGCAAGGGTAAAGCATGTATACATCCCTTTCCTGCCCTTCACCTCATATTGCAAAAGGATAATTTCTTTCAAAATCAAAAAGACTCAACTTCCTTGACCCGAGGAATCCAGTTGAGGTGTCAGGGAACCTCAAATGCCTAGAAACTTCTGAAAACTTGATTACGTGTTTGTGTTGTTCCCTCGGAGTTTTGGGTCTTCAGGGAGCTGCTGTGCTCGTCCTATGGATGTGAGCAGGCTGCCCATGAAGGGTGAACAGAACTTCCCCGCACCTTGAAAAGGAGCAGGGAGGTGTGGGCATATACAGCCTTACAGACCTGAGCATCACCTGCTGATATGATTTAATTAAAAGGGAAAGGCACATGACTGGGTTGGGTTTTTTTTAATTGTAGCACTGTAATAATTCAAGATAACTGTCAGGGATTTTCATCAGAGGACCAATGACTGAGGGGGGGGTGGAAAAAAACCTAGAAGGAGGTAGTCCTTTTCTCACTAGACTCCCTGTGAATTATATTCTTGAGAGGAATGTGTATTACAGATACATGCGGTATAGTTTTGCATCTAGAAAATGACACTGGGGACTTAAGATTTCAAAGACTTTGGACGTTTATCTCTTGTAAATGTAATTGTATCTAGAAGTAAATAAGACTCTGCAATTTATAGGCACTTTAATCTTGCACTATTTATGGACATAGAATTGCTTAGAATAATGCTGCCTTATTTTATACTGATGGCATTGTATTTTTACCACTGTAGTAAGGGTTATTTCAGCTGTGAACCTTTATCAAGAGTCTGCTTGTTTCTAGAGGGTTATAAACTGGCTCATGTTGCCTCTGAAGCAACATGAACTCTCAAGCTTGGAGGAACGTAGTTAAAAATTTAAGATCCATTAGTGTACCAAATATTTATGCTTATGGATAAAAATAGAGGACTCTTCCCAAAGGCGGGTGGGTGTGCTTGTATGAATGTTCTAAAGAGAGAGTTAAAATTAACAGCAGTTTATCTGATTTATGCTATTTGTTATGTAAGGGGAGAGAGAGGGTGTGCACAGAACTAAACAGAAATACTTCTACATTCAGAGAAAGTTACCGTAAATAGACAAAACCTCCTCCTTTCTTCTGGGAACTGGTCCATACGCGGCACTATTCTTTCACCAGGGCAAGGTGGATGCGTTATTGCCTTGCTGGACAAATTTCTGGCGAGCTGTGGGACTGCAGGAGAGCACCTGCAGGTGTAATATTTTAGTAAAAAGGAAGATTTAAATTTCTGGCAGAGAAATGGGCTGGTAGAAGCTATGTTAACACAAGACAAAGTGTACCTCCTTTCTAATTCTCATATGCTGGCTTTTAATCAGCAGTGGTTTGACGTCTCCTGCTGAATAACACTGAAAGAAGAGAGTTGCAGAATCGGGGCCTGAGTTTCTTAGCTATTGTACCCTGGGGCAAAAGAGGCATGTCAGGTCATTTGAGAGTAAACAGGGGGGGTTGGAAAGTGAGGTGAAATGAAGAAAATGTTTTGGATCTTCATCAACCCACAGAAATCTCTCAGCTGTTGAGTCAGCAGTAGAGATGTACCTAACTTTAGCCCTTTTATCCTTCCTGCTGTGCCGGCACAGCTGCATTTGGATGTACTACAGAGGCTTTTCTCAAATGCTTGCTTTGTATAAGTCTCTCAGATTTTTCTACCTTCTATTCATTCTATTCTTCTACATTCTTCTATCCCTGCCTCCGATTCTCTTAAACAATAACCTTTCCAAACCAACTATGTTTTTATATATTATATATATGTATATTATATAATATATTAAAAAAATATGTAAATATATATATGGATCAGCCCCCTATTTGCAAAGACAATGTTCACACTCTGATGTGCTGGTGTCTAGGCAGGTCAATTTATAATTGTCTCTAAGTGCTTACTTCTGCAAACAGGAACATTGTTTATCTGCTGCTTGGTGACAGTCGGGGATTCTTTCGAAGCATCACAGAAAATCAAATAAATTACTTCAAATTTTATCCTTACTGGAAGGATGTACATTGATTGATCAGTGTAAGCGAGGAGCCAACACATCCACATCAGCAAGTAATAGCCTCTGGGAAGTAATTTTTTGAACCAAATAGGTGAACAAACCCTGTAAAGGGTGATCAGTAAACAACCAAATTCCACTGTACTTGAATGTCAACAAGGATACCATCAATTCTCCTGCTGTTCATTTTTACCATCTCTATTATTCTGTGTTGTGCTGTCCTTGCCTGAGATGGTGGTAGTTCATTGTGTCAGATATTCTTGCTTTTCAGTAAAAGTAAATAGATTTTTGATTTAGGATGGTTTTTGTTTAGCGATAGAAGGGACTGTTTTATTTTCTCCTTCCCATTAGTTACAGTTTGTTAAGATATTTGCATTTGAACGAGAACTTTTTCCTCTTTCTTCACCTCCTCCTGCCTGTTCAGGCAATGAAGTTGCATCCTTCTCATTTGAAATAGCCCTTTTTTTTTTTTTTTTTTTTTTTTAAAAAAAGGCTTAAAAGCTAATAATCCCTCAAATTACAATTATCAGTATTTATCAAAGTAAAACACGGTGTCATGCTGCATTTGATACAAAAGCATCCAGCTGAATATTCTATTAGACAGGTCCTGTGAAGTTAAAAAGAGGACCGGGTTGAGTTATCTCACCATGGGAGGAAAAAGGCATGCACAATCAGATATTTAACACTCCTTTGCAATTATGGGAATTTTTATTCTCTCCCTAGTAGGGAACATAGCATTTTACTGCAGTGTTTCAAGTTTGCCTCCAATGGTATCTGATAGAAGTGCTTTTATCCCCTGAAGATACAGTACAAAATACAAATCATCATTGGTTTTATCTCAGCTGGAGCTGCCTATTTTCTAAATGAGTTTACTCTGTGCTACTGCCCATCAGGCACATTTTTCATCCTTCATCCCCACTCTTTTACTATAGCTGGGTTTAAGTCCTTTCTTCTGTCCTTTGTTCCTTCAGCTCAGCGAAGTAAACAGCAGGATTGATCTTACACTGCATTTTGGTATTGTTCCAACTGCTCATCAATAGACATGGGCTGGGAATGCACTGACTGGAAAAGAAGGGCAAGATTGAAATTCACTTTTTGTTCTTTGTGCCTTTTAGTGTGCAGCGGAATGTCCCTAATCTGAAAGCTGCTACACTGACTGCCTATCAACATGCAAATTAATCATCAAGTGACGAGTCCCATATTCACTCTAAGTAAAAGTCTTTAAAGGTATCTGTGGAAAAAAAAAAAAAAAAAAAAAAAGAAAAGGCAAAAAAGCCTTTTTTTAAAAAATGCAATTGCTGGTAACTGGTATGGGGAACTAATATCACTTGCTTGGCAACTATTCCCTTGTTTAGTGATGACCCTAATGCTTTGGAAGCATCTAGGTAGAGGGGGGAATCTTTTGGTATCCTTGTAAGCAAGACAACTTAAACTAAAGATTAACTGCAGTTAGTAGCACAGCCAAGGAGGCATTGCAAACAAAGGCAACATCATGACTGCAAATTATTTGTACCTGCTTTCCTGAGGAAAGGCATTAGAAATAAACTTACAGATGCCAAATGCGATCATTTCTCATTTTTTGAGCACACAGTGTTTCCACTTGTAACTTTTCCCTGGGGTGTTGAAGGAATATAATTGAATTTGGGACTGTAGCAAGAATATACAGTACTACTCTGTTTTAATATCCATTGACTTTTATATGGCAGTTTGATAAAATGTTTGAATGCAGGAAAAATGTATGTATTCTTTATGGAAGACTAAACAACTGGTAGAGAGTAACAGAGGGCTGGAGAAGAGCTGGCTTACATGTTTGAGAGCTTTTCTGATGCATTTATCTGGCTGTTGAAGAGCAGTATTTCAGACCAGGTTCCACTTTCCAGCATTGTTGAACTGGTATGCCTGTAAATACATTGCACAAGAAATGGAACCAACCTGTGGACGTGACCGAAGTAGTTTAATTTGTTATCATAGCACTGAATTAATTTAGTCTTTGTGTTCTTACTAGTTCTGCAGGACTTAATCTTCATTGTTGCCTGTGTGATGAGACTCCCTACCACAGAGCTGCATGTATTCTGAAATCTTGAAAACTTTATTTATCTGCCTTACCCTCTATATGATCTGAATATCTAGCTGCATTTTAGAAAGGAGGAAGAAATAAGAAAGGATTGCATCCTAGTCTCACACCAGAGACCTAACAACATCCAAAGTTACTCATAATTTTTGTGTTAGCTTACATTTCTTTCAGCCTTCTTGCTCTGCACCCAGGGGTAAAGTATCCTTTGCTATGTAGATAGGGTTGTAATTTTCATTCTTTCTTGAAGGCAAAAATACTTCCTCCTTGTCTATCTCTGGAGGAATCTTTCAGAAAAGAAAAAAAAAGAGAGAGAGAGAGAGAAAAACAGTGTTTTATGCTGAGCTGGGCCTGAGCTGTGAAGTACCTGTACAGACCCAAACCTTCCCCAATTTGGGGTGGTGAGTGCTCCGCTCTGCGCCGGGGCGCCTGGGGTCTGGGCTCGCAGGAAGCCCCAAGGGAAGAGGAAGGAGAGGTGTGGTGTGGTGTGTGAGATGGAGGTATGAGCAGGGAGGCCTCACCCAGGGAGAGGAATTGAGGTCCCAGCCTGGGCATGGGTGTGAACAAAGGTTTGGGTACGTCCCTGTAAAAAAATTTGTTAATAGCTGGGGCTCTGCCCACAGGCTCTGAACTCGCCCTTGGCTTCCCGTGGTTGCCGTCTTGCTGTAACCTCGCTGCGTGGAAGCAGCTAGCGATGCAATTGTGGGAGGGGGCTGTTGGTATAGAAGCGGATTCACACCTGGGCAGCAGGAAGAGCCATACAGTCGGTGTTCCCATAACTAGCCCTCTCTTGGCACCTCATGAGAACAACTTCAAAACCAGCTGAAAGGGGGACTGCAAGTGCTGGTGCTGTGTCTCTTGGCTTACTGCAGAGGTGTCCTGGGCTTGGGGAGAGGATAGCTGAGCATACTGAGGAGGGTCTTTGTGAGTCTTTTGGGGCAAAAGGGTTAGTGCCTTTTAAGAAGAGATTTCTTCTTACTCAGGATGAGAATAAGGGCTCCTGAAGTTTTCCTGTAGGAATAAATTCTCATGTTTTTAATTTGGAAAGCAGTGGCATGTTATGCCTTTGTTCAATCTTAGGGCTTTTTTGGGTTTGGTTTTTTTTTTTCCTTAAGTGAAGGGGAGCAGCCAGCTTTCTCTGACCTACTACTGGCTAAAACCAGCAGGGTTTGCACAGTGTCTGTTTCAAGCTGGAAGCGGCTATCTTCATCCTCCATATCCCTTCGGCTGGGCTGCAGCTCTGCTGGGATCCCCGCCTCCTTACCAGCTGTGAGTAGGCACGATGGGGTCCGTGATCCAATTACGAGAGCTCCTGTCCGTGTGTTGGCTGCACGTACAACACGTGGGCACACCGTCACAGCAGAATTGCAGTCCTAGTCCACCATGATTCACAGCCAGTGTGCCACTGTGAAAGGGCAGCCAGCCGCTGCCCGGGAAAGCTGAAGCCACGCTAAGCTTTTCTCACCTGAAAGTCACCTTGCATGCAAGACACCAGGCTCTTGACTCTCAGCATGAAAGGGCACAGGGTTTGTTTGCAAGCAGCCACCCCAGTTAATATCTGTACAGACAGAGAGACATGTGCTGATTTCCATCTTGGGGGTGTTTCAGGGGAAGCTCTGATTGTAGCAGCATGTCTGTAAGCTGCTGACATGCTGGTGAGGAATGTCTAAGCAGTAGCATAACTAAGATCTGAATCAAGCCTTCCTGGAGTCAAATGCTGCTTATAGCAAGATCTAAGTTTTTGAAATGGACCTTAGTCAAGGCTCTGACAAGTGCTTCCCAATTGAAGACAGTTGTCACAGGGAAACTGTCTCCTCCTGTTGAGAGAAAGCTTATTAAACTGGGCTGGCAGGATGAGAGAGTGCTGACATTTCTATTAAAATTAGTGAGATGTCCTTCCCTCTGCTTTTGCTGCTGGCCCGATCCTTGTGCGCTGTCTTCATCACGAGCACCACAGGGGGAGGCAACTCAGTGCTGCATATCAAGAAGGGTGCCATATAAAGCCAGAAAACCTCATCGAGTCATTGCCTCTGTGCCATTTCGCTTTCCTTTAAGCATTTGTTGATCTGGGAGGGAGAGAGGTATTACAAAACGCATCCCCAGCTAGAAGAGAGCTGGGAGAAATTAGCAGTAACCTTACCGCTCCTTCCTTGATGCTCAAGTGGAACGATGAGGTTAGATGGCTTTTGGTACCTGACCTCAGTGCGCTGCATCTAAGCCTGCCTGGATACATAATTTCTTAAACAACTACAGGTGTTTTTCACTCACTTGAGCATAGTCCCCGTTTCTGTAACGCCATGCGTTTTGTGCATGCAAGTGGCATGGAGCTTCTTGGCTTCTCTCTGAGATGCATTAACCCAGGAGTGCTCTCGGTTGTTACAGCTCGGCATGTGGGTATTGATCGCTGCCGCCTGTCCCTGAGCTAGTCTGGATGAAAGCTGGTTGAAGAGGGTGATGTTGGTCTGCAAAGCAGCGTGGGTGAGGGTCTGGCTCCGTGGCAGTAGGTGATATCCAGGACATCAAACTTGTCTTGTGAGAAGTTGTTTGCTCCTCTTTAGTATGACTTCATGAGTGTTGCCGCATTACTTTTATGCAGAAAACAATGACAACAAGTATCTCTTCTCACGTTCCTTTCTCCCTGTGGCTGATTGTGTGCTGAAGTACTGTCGCTCGCAGGTATGTGTATATGTATGTGTGCATACACGTACACACACACAAATAGGGGAAAGTGTGTTTCCTGGCCTGCATAAGAGCTGGACTCGTGTATGCTTGTATATGGGTCCTGTGATATTTTCCTTTTGCAATTCCACAGTTGGACAAGAACTTTTCCCCTCTTCTCTGCGTGTGCTGCCCATCCCTTTTCCAGGGGAGTTCAGTGGTGATGGTGAGGGTTCGGCACCTCTGGATATAAAGTCAGAAAGCGAATCTCCCCTGATAGCCATCCGGCTCAAGCCAGTCACATGCTGTGTCAGTAAGTTTTGCTGTTCACCTTGATTGACTTCAGAGGTCAGTAACTTGGGGCTGTGCAGTTGCCTGGGATGTCACACACTGTTCCCCTAGCTCCTGGAAAACTTAATTTGACAGTTGAAGCATTTCGGTGATAATAGTACAACCTTTTTCAGTTAAGCAGGGTGCTTTTACAAGGGAAGGACTTTTTAAAGCAATGTAGCGGGTTTTTTTCCTTTGATTTTTTTTAGGAAGTGACTGCGGTGCAGGCTCGATGTTTGCGGAGTAGGTTGGCCTGTATGTGAACGCCGTGTTTCAGGAGGGTGGGTGCTAATGGGGCTAGCTGGAGCTGTGTGCGGGGTTCCCTTTGGCATGTGATCCAGCCGATCTTTGAGAGATGTGTTGGAAAACCTTGTAGCAAGTGAGAATGATAATCGTGTTCAGAGAGTACAGGCAGGCAAGCCCGGTGCCTCCAGTTTAGTAGCAGCTGGGCATTTTCCAGCAGAATGGTGTGTCAGGTCAACCAGCCTGCTAACACCAAAACATTTCATAAAAAATGTGCCTTTTTTTTTTTTTTCTTTAATGACCTTCCAAAGCTACAAGGGCTGTGAGGACACCTCTATTGTCCTGCCTGGTTTCCTGCTCAGTCTTGTGCCAGTGCCAGGCTGCGTTCGCAGAATCCAGGGTGGTTGCTGAGCTGCCCTGGGAACTCAGACACTAGGCATGCAGTCTCTGGTTTTAATTGTTTTAAAAATCTGATGTTTTGTTTGTTTGGTTGGGTTTTTTTAAAGAATTTTTTTTCAGATTGTGAGAAGTGTTGGAAGGAGCCTATATTTTGTCCAGAAGTGGCAGTAAAATTACTCCAACTATTGGCATATCCCTAAGGAGCAGGAAATCATGACTTAGGCAGGAAAGAAAATTATATTGCCTTGTTTTTAAAGAGGCTTCATCCTCTCACCTGAGAACTGCTGTCCCAACCAGTTTGTGTGGCTGTTTTTTCCTGAGGTAGCTGTTTATTGCTTGCCTGATTTTGTTTCAGATGAAATTAGGGACAAAGCTCTCACTAGCATCCATGTGAGCAGAGGTAGACTGAGATTATTTCAGCATGAACTCTACCAAGCTCCAGTGTCTACTGCTCCCTTATTAGGGCTGGGGGAATCATACAACTCAGCACAAATTGAAGCTGAAGGAATCTAGACAGAGACTCTCTGACTCCTTTCATCCATATTAGTGTGAAAACTTTGGTTATGTTTGACTTCTGCTCATGGAAGTTATCCCTGGAGAAGGCATGAATAGGCCTGACCCTTACAGAGAGCAGCCTTTTAAGGGTCACTGTCTTCTGCAACCCATCACCTTTTCTCGTCCCTTCAGGCTTCTGGTTGTGTTGGAGCTTTGCAATTGGATGCAAATCCCATCTGGGATGAGATGGTCACTAGCCCCAGCCACCTTACAATCTTAAACATGAAGACCAAGCATTCAGCTACAGTGGTCTGCAACAGTGAATTTAAAAGGCAGAAAAAATCTTTGGGCAAAACTAATTTTCTTCTAAAAGTGTCCATTAAACTGACACCCCCCACCCCCGTTTTTATAATGGAATGCACACAACAGTACGCATATTGACTTATGTTTTCAGTCAATATCAAGATTTATTGTCCCTTGAGTTAAATGAATCACAATATTGACCTCATTGTAAGCCAATACCTGCTTAATGTATTTTTTTTAAGTATTTTGTATTCATTTTTAGTAATAGGGCCTATACAGTAGTCTATAATATTCATTTGTATTCCCCTTCTTGCTCTTTTCCCCCTTTTTTTTTTTTATTTCCTCGTCTGTCTTTGTTGATGGCTATCATAGCAGTAGACGCTGGATTCATTTAATGAATGAGAAACAAAGATGTCCGATAGCTGGTATATCTCCATTACAGAGACTGAGTGAGTCATTTCCACAATCAGCTCGCCTTCTCCAGCTTGGGCCAGGGAAAATGAGGTGCAGCGCTTCTAGCAAGCACTGCAATAGAAACAATAGCCAAGTGTTGCCCATGTGTTTTCATGGCACTTCTTTCTTTCTCTTTTTTTCTTTTCTTTTTCTTTCCTTTTCTTTCTGCATTTAAATTTTCCACAGGAGGGGAGAAAAACCCAGTATTTCTTTAATATTGGATTCCATTTATCTCCATAAATTGGTTATGGTATACAATCTAAAGGACTCAGCTGTTTTTAAAATAGGTTTATTCCTTTTCCTTTAAGATTATTTCAGATTATTTCCACACAGTATAGGCGAGTTATAAGAAGTCTCATTTTGCAGACTTCAGTGAGAGCTGCACATTTGCAGTGCATCGTTTCAGATGTGGAATGTTGAACAAAGAAATTAAATTTATATGTATCACCTAAATTATTTCAGATTCATGGTTCAGCAAAGAGTTCAGATCCTAATCAAATATGTAGTTTGCATGGGCACTACACCTTTTCTCAATAATAATATGGCAGTTCTATTTACAATGCTTGACTAGATTTTATAATAATGCTTTTACTGAAATTTACCTTTTGTTTTTTTCTGCTGTAGTCTTGGCTACCCAAGAGCACCCTTAGAGCAAAGATAATGATTGCAAGTAACTTTTCTAGAGAGAAAGGGTGAGAGAGAGAAATTGGGGCTCCTGTAAAATATTCCTATCCCTCAAACTTTTCCGGCGACTGCCAAAATAGCTGCTGATATATGGGCATCTAGAGCTGTATTCTGTGTTGAAAGGAACAGTTTGGATATGGAGGTCATGAGAAGTTATCTGAAAAGCTGCCTGGCTAGAATCACACCAACTATTGCCTCATCAACATTCACTGCCTCTACTGTAGCATGAAGGAGAAAAACACCAACAGAAGATGTAAAGGAGAAGAAGGGAAAGAAATGAGAGGAACAACATGTTACTGGAGCCGAGCCTGTGGGAGGAAAAGGTGGAGGAGCTGCCTGCATTCACCTGCTGCTTCTGGCCAAAGAGGGAGGAAGTCCTGAAGTCCTTTGTGCTCTGGCCTGTGCATCAGTCCATCAACAGATTTTTAGGATAGTCTACAAGGTGCATTCCCCTATAAATTAAGAAAGTAGAGGCAATTAGTAAGCAACCTTTTCCCACTTTGCTTTGCAGTGGACGCTAGCTTCCCCACTTGCCCCTGAGCAGACTACTGGACAGGGCCCAAATCTGTGAGAATTTGGGTGGCTGTGTCACGATCAGTGGAATATAAGCAGCCCTGTTGGAGCAGTACTGCACTGGAGCTGGACCACAGAAGACTGTACTTCAGTCTTGCCTGAGCATTACAGGTCATGCTTATCTAACAGTATGTTTTCTGAAATTGAGGTTTTTGGATGGCAAGGGAAAAATCAGTTCCCATATTCTTGAGGTGTTGCTATTGATGGGTACAGGCTTGGGCTTTTTCCTGTGTGGCAACAAAAAATACATTTGAAGCTGGGCATGTGAACGCTTCAGCCTGTATGAGTGAATCAGCCAAGTTTGCTCAGAAAGATCACCAATGGGTCGTGTGTATTCACTGATGTGCCATTTGATGCAAGCCCAACTGGAGTCCCTCCATGGGCTTTGAAAGAGACAGAGATCTTCACTCACTCCAATATGTGAGCCAAGGCTATCGGGATGGTGTCTGAAGCATCCTTAGGATGGGGATTATGAAAGTGCGTTACTGGAGTAGCCAGAGCCGGAGCATGCATGTGTTGAGTGCATGTGCTTGTGAGCAAAGAGGAGGTCTGGGGTTTTGGAGAAACTCTAGGCAACATGAGAATTGGTTTTGGTTTTGGTTTTCTGCATTAGGGATCACTGTCTTGTGCTGTGTGGTTCTGTGCTGAGCCCTGAGGTCAAACCCTGTAATTGAAGTTTTATTGTTGGGGGTTTTTTTGTTTGTTTATGTTTGGTGTTTTGTGTTGGGTTTTTTTTTTTTAAAGACAAAAGAAAAAAGAAAAATTCCTGCTTTAATGCCAATGCCACTTTGAAAGAAGCCTTATCTTGGTCCTTTACTCAGAAGAGGTTCTATGTTGTCCTGTTCAGTGATTTCCAGTTGGTATTGCACGCCCCCAAGCCTGCTTCATGCCCCAATGACCTTTTTTTTTTTTTTTAAGTGCTCTAATTTTGCTTGTTGTTTGGAACATGCTCTCTATGTGTGCCTATAGATATGAAAGTAAAATTGTTTCCTAGTATAGGAGTTTCTTCCTTTTCCAGTCCTTGTTGGGAGGAAATGGCAAACCCAGAGGGGAAAACATTCTCCCCTAAAGCAGTTTTTATGTTTCTCTCAGACATTTATCCCTTTAACTTTTCCTTTTTTGCTGTAGAGTTGCTTGTCTGTAATTTTTCTTCTGACATTGTGGGTACTGTAACACCACTGCTTCTGGGGAAATTTGATGCTGAAAATAGGAGGCTAGGGAACACATGAAAAATTGTTCTTTGGAAGGCTAACTTCTTCCTTGCTGAAAAGGTCTTGCCATCTCTCTGTTTCAATATCTCTTCCATTTGGAGAGCTCCAGCTCCCTAGGCAGCTACTTTCTTTGGCACGCATTCTTATCGGGAACCAAGTAATCCAGAAAACAGGCAAAGGATGATGATTTTTCCCTCTAAATCCTTCCTCTCTTCCTGAAATACAGATTCTGCGTAGCTTCCTTTCTCCTTGGTTGAGTGAATGAAGACTGTGAGAGGAAGTAGGTACAAATGAGACATGAAGCTCTTTTGTTTATTTCTAGTGTTTTCTTTTTTCAGGAAAGAAAACCCAAACTCAGTGTCCCCAGAAAGAAGAACGTGGAACAGGCCAAGTTACACAGGAAGGGAAGAAAAGGAGTTGCTGAGAGATGACTGCCCCACCTTACGTATTGGGGGTGAGAAGCCAGCCATGTCATTTTTTTGGCTGAACCTCCTCATTTCAGAGATAGCAAGGAATTATTCCTCACAGTTATATTTTCACCTTGCAGTTTTTAAGGTATGTAAAAGTTTAGAATGATCGGGTTTTTAATTTATTTTAAATTTCCCTCCGAATCCTGAAGTTGCTCAGATTGTATTTTCAGGCAGTGGTTGAGCAGTGAAGGTTTCCTTAAAGCAAATTAAAAAAAACAAACAACCAAACAAAACAAGTGAGAAGCTTTAGTACTTTGTGGTGCAGGGGCTCGTGGTATGAAGAAATCGATCCTACTTCTTAAAACTCCCAGTCCTATCTCAGGACAGTCTCAATAACTAGATATATTTTTACATCCCCATAGGACATCCATCCTGGTGGAGTTTCGGTGTCAGCACTGCAAAGGGAAAGGCATGATGCTTTGCAGGTTTGTGCTCAGTTTTGCCTGTCTGGGTCTTGGCCTACATTTCTCTAGTTATATTCACCTCTCCTGTCTTGTCTCTGCTGTGTGTCCTGCGCCAGAGGGTGGTGCGAATGCTTAGCGCCGAGAGCTGTTATGATGGGTACCACAAGGAGACCGGTGACTCGCCCCTGGCACCAAGACTGATGGCTCAGCTGGGTGAGCTCTTCTGTGCTGAGCCCCTTTCTGCTAATGTTCCCTACTTATTTCTTGTGTCCTCAGCAAATTTTGCTGAAATCAGTAATAACGAAGGGGCCTGACAAACCTTTGTAGAGGAATTCCCTCAATTCGCATGAACACGTACATCGGGTGTTGGTATGGATAAGTATATATTTCTGCATGCTCAGGCATGCTTTAAGCCATAGAAGTCTTTGACCCGATTTAGCAGACCAGTCTGGTTAAGCACTTGCACTAACAGTCACTTTATTTTGTATGCCTGCATCCCACCTTGCCCGGGGAAGCGAAATGTTTGGCTGTTAGAACACCTGAGATCCCAAGTGGCAGAGAGCGAGCTGTGATGATGCTAACAGAGAGGCTGTGAAGAAGCACGCCAGGGAGGGCGTAGAGAATTTGGATCGCGTATCTTACAGCAAAGGGAGTAGAGATCCCTGTTACAGCTATACGTCGATTGGTACAGGAATGCAATTGGGCACTAAAAAAGGCAAAATGCTGGGCTTGTAAATAGAGAGTTTTCTGTCCAGAGGTGTGTCTTTGAAAAATCCCTGGCTTGTTCAAACTTTGATCTCATTGATCAGATGTTAGCATCAGGTAATTAAATGATGAAATAGAAAGGAAAAGTCCAATAAAAGCTCCTTTTTTTTGTTAATGATGATGAACTTAACTTTCTTGGTGGCTGTTTTCAGGGAGAATTATATTTGGTATCTGGTCAATAGTGCATTTGCCTATTAATAGAATGAATGATTTAAAATTAAACAAATGACTCCTCAGATGTTTATTAGTAGGCATGAAAATGCCTGTAGTTCTAATATGGCACTTAATTTCTTTTAAAAAGTAACTTTCTCCTACTTTGTAACAGTTCCAGTAGTGGTTCTTGGCAGTTGTTGCTTTACGGGGAGAAGGAACGGCAAAGTAGTAAAGGGGTCACAGCCTCGTCCCCTTTATGCATTGCCTGCTTGGTTTGGCACAAAATGCCCTTTTCTTCTTGTACCATACCACCATCCCCATATTGGGGGACACGCGCACACACACACACACAGCCATTTTGAACGTTGGGAAGGGGTTTGTAGAGAGGAAGTGAATAGGAGGCAAAAATAGCCAAAACCATTAGTTCTTCTAGGTGTGGGCTTCAGAAGAAGACAAATCCACGTGCCTTCTGGGAATGCTGAACAGAAGAGAGTTCCAAAAGATAAATACCGGTCAACCACAGACTGCGATAAGCTTTTTTTTTGGGGTGGGGGGGTGGGGTGGGTAATGGCACAGCCTATGGCAAGCTGAGAGGGGAAGAGGGCCTGAGGTGCTGAGCAGTGGTGCAAGGGCATACGAAGCTCTTCACAATGTTGAGAACCTTTAATCTCTTTTGCTCTTGTGTAGGTGCTCGGGGCAGTGCTGCATCATCACTGTTTCACCCGGAGTTGGGAGGCTTGCTAGAAACAAACGCTCAGAAAGCACTTAGGGGTGTCCTGTGCCAGCGGAGGTAGGAGTGCAAAGCAGTAGAAGTAATACAGGGAAGTTAAGTGAAAAGCTTTTTAGGTGGAGATGCGGGACTGAATGGACCTCTGACACAAGGTGGTGTGATTCTGTTAAAGGAGATAGTGCCATGGGACGTGGGTCATACCAAAAAGCATGATTCCCTCTTTTTGCCTCCCCTGGTTGTGCACCTTGGTGTCACTGCTCTGATCCTTGGAAGCCCCAGGATGGGCTTTCTACTCCTGCAGAACGTGACTGACCCTTTAGGTGAGCACTGTGGAAGGAGTTAAGGATGCAAGTTCAGCCTAGAGCTCAGTTTCCTGGTTTATGTTGGTTGTTGCCAAAATCTTAATGTCATTTTAATGCATTTTTGTGTGCGTGAATCCATTTTCCAGAGCTGCGAATTGCACACACTAACCCTTTTTATGTGACTAAAAGCCAGCTGTAGTATCCTTGAAGAATCAAATGCTCTCATAGTTCTGGAAATTGCTCTGGGTGTGCATGCGTGTTTATTTGTGCGTCAGCTCTTTTAATCTTTCTACTGAAAACCTAATATACTGTAACTGGGACATTTTCAAAAAAAGAACACTTCAAAACAATTCTAAATATAAATGAAATCCATTTCCAAATGGCTTGTTAAAAAAATGCAGATGGTTTATATTTATTATATAATTTTTTTGTTTTATCACCTTGCAAAATTTTACAGCATAGAATCTTATTTAATGCGCGGGCATTTTAAGCAGCAATATTAGACAGCTGTATGTGCGTCATACTAGGAGATTTTTACAGGATATTAAAATAGGTTCTGATGTAACCTGGAGTTTTGAGAAGCAAAGATTAGGCATTTTCCACGTTTGTAATTTTTTTGTTAAAAGTAGGTGCTTTTTCCTCTTTTTTTTTTTTCCAAATAGCCTTTTAGCGTTTGATTTCAGTTGTTCTCAAGGTATAAGGAAATTCAGGAGAGTGGATTGAGGAACTGCTTGCTGAGAATATACGAATAACAAAGCATGGCCCAGATATTATCTCAGCTGAAATTAGGTATAATTAGACTCTATAGCAAATTATATACATAGATAAAATAAATAACAAAGCACAGAGTTCATATTCTGGTGATTAATTTTTTTCACCTAGTTCTGTTTGCCTTTACAATTTTTCCGTTGCATTCAACACGAGAATATGCTGGGTAGCAGTGGCTGAGTAAGTGCCAACCCAATTTTTTTTTTTTTTTTTTTTTCTCCTTCTCAGCCTCCAACAGGCACAGGCAGGTTTAATGTTAACCTACCTCTAAACTACAGCTCCTCTGCTGGTTCTCACACCCTCCAGGTCAGAGCTAAATCCCCTATTAATTAAACAGAAATTATATCTGAAATAAATCACTTGGCGCAAGAAACCCACTATGGAATTTTTTGAAAGATGTTTGCAATAATTAAACATTCTGTGACTGGTGACATTTTAAATAACTCTTAAAATGCCAACCTGTGTTGATATTTAAAATAGACTCTTCAGCGGAAAGGCAGTGATCCCATTGAGCAAATAATATAAACCACGTCATTGTACAAAAAGCGGGGGGAGGGAATCATTCAACAGCAACAAAAAAACTCTGCTCCTGACTGTTTTCATACGACAAGAGTCTTGAAAGTGCTTTGAAGACGCAGGTTGCGGCGGGGGGGGGGGTAATTCTGCAGATGCTTGTGAAGGAAGCGCTGATAAAGTTGCGATATCCGCTAACTCCATCCCGGGCTGCTGGGAGGGTGTGAGGTGGTCTCGCTGGATCACGAGCACGGCAGTAGGAACAGAAAGAATCATGAATTTTGGCTGGTCTTCTAAGGTTCTTGCTGCCTGCCTGTTGTATGCCGCCTCCTGCCCCGCACCTTTCCTCCCGACCCGGCAATTTCAAGGGCATTTTGCGCAGTTGAGCGGAAGCCCGAGTATTTCGTCAGTGTCCCCAGGCGACGCGCCACGCGGGCTGTCGGGAGCTCGCAGCGGTATGGCTGCACGCTCGCACGGGCTTGCCTCGTCCTCTGCCCACTGGCTTTGTAAAAAAAATACAAACAACAACCACAAAAAATACACTACCACCACCACCGAACGGAAAAAGAAAAAGAAGAAACCCCTCATAGTTCCCTTTTCCTAGCATATGTGGGGGAAATAAATATTTAGTCGTGCAGGAGAGGCGGGGGGGAAGGGTGGTGTAGAAGAAGCAGCGGCCGTGTATTTTGTGTGATGGATGGTCTCTTGGGCAGGGTGGGAACACCTCAGTGCAATGCCTCTTGCAGGCTGGAGAGCGGGAGAGAGTTGGGGGTCCTGTGACAGCCAAGTTGGGGACCGGGTGCAGGTGAATTGGCTTTTGCGCTTCTCTCGCGCGGCCCTGCTAACACTGGTGGCCTAAGTGACCGCGCCGCAACTGGGAGGAGGCAGAGGAGAGCAGCCATGCCTTCTGCCCTGAGAAGGCATTTCTGCTGAGACCCTCCGGGCCTGGCCTCACCCTGGGGCGGTCTTGTGGGAGCCGCTGCAGCGTTAGAGCGGGCAGGGGTGCCTTGAGGCGCGAAACCAGGATGGGGATGAGAACCGTCTTCGTGAGGGGAACGCAGCCATCTCAGGTGGGTGTACTTTTATATTTTCATTAAAGACGTTATGAATTTTGGAAGCGGGTTGTATCTGTGACTGAAGACTATCACACAGCGTAGCTGAGCTCCAATTTCTGCACGACGTCTCGTGTCTGGCCCCTTTCCCAAACAAAATGGCACCGTTGAGTGATGTCTTAGCTCAGCTGCCATTGCTCCCTATCTAGGGAGACCATGACCCTGGCCTGTAATCTCAGCTTGACAAGGACCCCATGTGCAGCCTAACCTGGTATTGATCTGGTTATTCAAGCAAAAGTCAGGAAATCCTGTTTGTCTTGGTTTAGTCTTTTTTTTTTTTTTTTTAAAACTGCGTTTTACATTCCACCTGGATTTTATAGCAGGCAATTTCAGCGAGAGGCAAAGGGAACCAGGAGCGTTGGAGTGTCTTTACTTGAGGAAAAAATTGTCTTTTGCACTGCTGCAGCAGTCCGCTGGCTTCATGTCTGGAGCTTCCTTGCTTTTTGCTGGAGTTTCTCTTCTGGCTGCTCACATGGAGTGCAGCTGAGGAGGGTACACGGCCACGTAATTTGCAGTGTGGTGCTCGTGTGGAGCAGTTGGATGGCAGCTCAGAGGAGTGGCCCATACCTACAGGGTGGATTTATGTGCGTTTGGGAAACCACAGTTGTTCCACTTCTACCAAAACCAAGGCTTTGCCAGGCTAATCCCGTTTTTCTGCTTGAAAGGCTTAGTTTCTAAGATTGGGACAAATCCTTCTGGGGGAAGAAGAGGAGGAGTAAGCAAATACAAGTGACATCTGGAACAAGAAGTAAGAAGATGAAATGCAGATAAGAAGAGCTGACCTAGACTCTTCTAATCACCAAACTGTAGTTCAGGGACGTGGGCCACGAAACGAAGACTGGACTGCGGAGACGCATGGACAGGTAAAATACAATGCTTCCTCTCTGCGCCAGTGAACGTGTGTCCTCCTAGCTTAAGGCCTGAAGGTCTGGCCGTCGATGCCTAGTGACCGAGGTTACAAGGAACGCAACTCCTGACGGCCGTGGCACTGTCGCCCTGAACCATCAAGACTCTCGGGTCCCCGGCCCGGCACTGGAGGGTTTCCATGTTCCAGCCCTGACGGCCCTCCTGCCAGGAGGGGAGGTAGGCTGGGAATGCTCGGCTTCCTGTGCCCATCACGATGATTTCTTATTGTTTGTTTAATTATTGGTGTTGGCAGATGTAAATTATTGCTTGTTCCAGTCTCTTGATGCTTTTTGGTGGGGATTTAGCGCTGTAACCTGAGTGACAGTGTGGTTTTTATTACTTTATTTTTAATTAATTATCCCGAAAGGGTTGCTTAGGCTTGTACTGCGAGCACTACCGAAGGGGCAGCTACGTGATGCCGGGGCCCTGTGGGGCGTGGGCGCAGGAGGGCGGGCGGACCGCGGGGCCTCCTCCCCGCTCCGTGGGCAGCGGGGCCGGGGCTCGAACCCGTGTCCCTGGCTGCCGGCCGGCTGCGGCGGGTGGCCAGCAGAGGGCGCCGAGCCCCCAGGCACGGCGGGGCGGGGCAGCCACGGCCCCCGGCGGGCGGGGCGGGCCGGGGGGGGTTCCCCGGCCCACGGCGGGGCCCGCCGGCTGCCCCCTTCCCCACAGCTGTGGGGCCCAGCTAGGGACACCATCCCTCCTCCGCGCCCTGGGCACCCTCATCGGCATGCTACAAAAAAGCAAAAAAAAAAAAGGGGGGGGGAGGAAATAAATAAATAAATAAAAAAATTCCATATTTTAGCAGAACGAACAGTCTTTCCCCCGTGGAAGCTTCACCTCCTGTGAAGGGCAGCGTGGGGAGGGCTCCAACGTGTGACTTTGTGACTACGGAGGTGGCTGCGTGGGCCGGAGTTGCATAAATGCGATCCTCGCTGCCGTCAAATACAAGAACACGCAGTAAGCACTCATGATTATATATATATATATTTGTTGGACCAGGTTTTTGGCACGTTGGGGTGCTTTAAACTTGAGTGGATTCATGTACAAATCAATTCGGAATTGGGAAACCATCACTTCCCTTATGTATACATCTCTCCTGTGTTACCAGTTTTCCAGCTGGGAAGGCTGGCAGGCAGACGGCTTCAGAGGCGGCTGCCAATGCTGATTCATGACCCAACCCACAAAGGATATTAATATGGTACCATAAGAACATTCTCCCCTCAAAGACAATGAATGTGTAATTTCTGTGATGCAAGTGGAGGTCAGTCTGATGCTGCTCTCTTGCCAGTAAGTTATACAATAATTTTATAAGCGTACTTGTTGGACAGAGCCAAAACCTCAGAATCCATTTCAAAGCCAGGTTTTTTACCCCATTTGGTTTACTGTGAGCCCATGGTTTTTGGCTAGCTATACTCCCACTATAAATTAATTTTATTCTGCAACTTTAGAAGGCACTGTAAGATTTAAGAATATTTTTTCCAGTTGTCACGTTTCTAAATATGCTCTTTTTTTGCTATATCCAATGCCAAAAAGCACAGCTCAGGAATGTAGTAGGAACATAGGAATTGCCACAACAGTCCATCTTGTCAGTCTCCTGTCTCTGTCGGCTGCTGGTGCCAGATGCAAATTCTTGAAGCAACTACGTAAAAGAAGTTCTCCTAAAAGCAATACTGAGGCGTGGCAGGAGGGAAGGAAAATAAGAGTGGCTGGAAAGGAGAGCCTTTTTTATTTATTTTATTTATTTATTCTAGCTACTTACAGATTTGTTTTATAGAACTTAAGACTGATTTTCATTTTTCCTTCTCTTGCTGAATAGGCCTCAACTGTGCCATATACGGGAAGCAGCAAAAACAGAGAAGGGAGCTGCTTACTTTCTCTTTTAGGAGGGGACATAAAGGGCTTTAAGAGGTGAAAACGATTTGCCAAAGTCTAGGGGAAGATGCAGCAGATCATTTAGCAGAGGCAACAGTGAGAAAGCCTTGTGGATCGCAGTGTCGGGAAGCAGAACATGCTGAATATCCTTACAGCAAGTTCATCTAGCCTGTCTGATGGCTAGTTATTGTTTGAAATGCTTGCATGAAAGCACAGCACAGTGTGAGCACTAGAAAACTCAGTGGTACAAGGGAGTTCTTTAGCTTATGCCCTTGAGATTAATCACAGGCTCGGTAACTTAAATCCAGTGACGGTATCTTTCTGCCGTAATATGACTTACTCAGCAGCTGAGCAGTCAAGGACTGGGCAGTTTGACATCAAAATATTTGACATTATGATTTTTGCAAACTATTTCGATGTTGAGTGGAATCCACAGTTGACGATGCGCAGCTTTGCAGCCAGCGGAGCAGCGGTACCCCCTCACTGCACTGGTTAATCCGCCGGAAAGCTGTATTCATTATCACCCTTTGGGAGCCCGTCTTGGTTCAGTGACGACGAGGCACAACAGGGAGAAAGCTGGAGCAGGTACAGGTCTCGGGGGCACTACTGCGAGTTGCGAACGCTCCCACTGATGTCTGTGGAATCATTTTCTATGCTGCAAATTAGAGGGGAATATACTCCAGGTGTTTGGTGCTCAGGACTGTGATCTGATCTTTTAGCAGGTTCATTAGCTGGCCGAAGGGGAGTCACTAACTGCGTTTCCTGATGCTTTCGTGTGCGGGAAGCTTGCTGGAGAGTTGAGGAGTGTATTCAGTGTGAAAGTGTACAGAAAACGCAGTGGCTTAGAAGAGTCTTGTGTATAGAAGTTACTAACCCTATGATGGATCGTATTCATAAAGGATTTTAGGGATCAACGTATTCCTCACTCAAGAATCTTTCCATCCTTACCGATAAGTGTATTGGATGAAGGCCATCATTAATTTAAATGAATGTCTTGTGCTTATGTCTGAAGCTTATCCAACATGGACCTCGTTCACTGACAATGAAAATAAATGCTTTTTCTTCTCTTCATTGCTGCTCTGTGTGGCGTGGGCCACCTACATACATGGAGAGATTTTTCCCATAGACATGTCCCCCCAAAATGTCGCCCTAAATGATCAAGAGGAGGAAAAAAAAAAAGGACATTTCACATACATAAAATATGTAATTAAAATGATGAATTATTGTAAGATAGAATATTAGCCTTTTGACATTTTAATCTGAGCAGGAGAAAGTGAGAGAGTGCGTTTGGAGCCGCTCAATTCAATTTAGAATTTTTTCCCCTCCATTGTTATGAATAAATAGAAAGATTCTGTTGCAGTCTGCGGAATTATTAATTGCAAGTACTGTAGAAGGTGCATGCACCGTATCATGAAATGGAGTATCATTGTTAGTGACTATATTTCTTGGTAATTAAGGCCCAGACTAATGATGCAAGTTTTCTTCAGCATGATTTTCATCTGATTATGAGGCTGCTTCATTAAGAGCACTCAGACTAACGAGCTGTAGCTGTAATAAAGTAATTTTCTGTCTTGTGCTCTGATTGATAAAGAGTTTCTATAGCTAAAAGGAATTGAAAATATAATTATAATTAGAAATGGTTGAATAAAGTTATTACAGGATTGCTGAAGGGTAGTGCAATTGACACCATAATGTTTTTTGGAAGTGTGCATCTTAAAATTAGACTTCATAAAAAGAAAGGAAGGGGGGGAAAAAAAAAAGCAACCCACAACCCCAAACCCTCTATGCTAATAAATGGGCAGAATGTTGCTGCTTCCATAAAATGAACTGTTAGATTAAAGTAAAATGAGGTTTTCCCACATTGTTCAGAACAAGAAAAACATATGCAGGAAGAATGCTGTTGCCTTTCTTCCCAGCATTCCTCTTAAGTGAAGTAAAGCTTATGAAAGTGCTTTTTACTCCATTTATAAAAATTTTCATGCTGCCATATGTTGCAAAAAAGATCTTTTTGATTAAGCTGATGTGTTTTGAAGCATACGGTATAATTTTGGATTTTCCCTTTTAAAAATGTGCAAAGAGTTATGTGAGTCTTTTCTGTATATTTGCATACGTTAACTAGTGGTCTTTAAATACACTTTTAGAACAGAGAGGTTCTCCTTTCTCTCTCTTTCTGTCTTCTTTTTAATCTCCTTGTGTTGGCCAATATCAAAATATAACTGGGTCAAATACAAGGTCTCTCTTTTTTTCCTCAAGGGGAAGCAAATCAACTTTTTTATCCCAGAAACCTTATTCTTTTTTATGATGTTCATCTTATAAACAGCACAAACTCTGTTAGAGCAATCCTTTGTGCATATGTCATAGGATATGTATGCTGTATTGATATCAAAATCTATAATAAGGGTTTTATTTAGAATTAGCTGATGCACTTTAGTACTCAGAAGTTGTTTGACTTATTTAATTTGGAGGCTTTTTGTATTGCTGTATCTCGCTCTTTGGAAGTCATGCATATATTTTAAAGCTACAGTTATGCACATTTGGTTATGTAAATCTGTCCTATGCAGACTCAAAGGAACTTTATTGTATTGGATTGAACCAAACAGTAGATCATCTAGATGTATATTTATGCTAATTAACTTAAAGCCAGCATTTTGCATTGATTGCTCAGTCATAATGCTTTTTGGAAGATTTTTAGAATTTTTGAAAATCATTCTTAACACATTATACGGTGATAAAAGTGTGTTATTGGAATACCATTAGCAGGAATAAAAAAAGAGCAGAATTTTATTGGTTGTTCATTGAAAATGTTAGCTGTGATTAGTTACATAATCCTACATTAACCTGTAAATTAAAATTCCTTGGTGCAATTTGATGGCTGATTTAATTTTGTCTTTCTTTGTTTGCCGCAGGCTAATTCCATTATGAATTCTTTATACAGCCTTTTCCCTCAATGATTAGCAGCTTCTACTCAAGTTCTGATTACTATTGTACACTTAGCACTACATAAAGCTGGGGATTAATATTCCCCTGAAGAATTGTTGCTATGGATCTGCTCTATTCCTTCTAAGAGATGTTTCTGCAGCTTCAATTGTCCATAAATTATGATCTCTAGTGAATTATCAGTGGGAGTGAACTAAGCTTAACAAGCTGAAGAGAGCACTCTAGTTCTGAAAGAAAAAGGGAGAGAGAGATAAAAAGATTCTCAATTATTAATTGCAAGGTTTCCATAATACAGAAGTGGTGATATTTTCCCTATCTTCATTCCTGTGAGCGTGTAAGAAATCAGGGTGAGTCAGAAACACTGAAGTCCTAACCCCCTCCAGCACTTAGAGATAAAACCTACTGGAGGATCTTAATTACGTGTAGACGGAGGTGGAAAAAACAGCCCCATCACATTGGCTTTTAAGTTTGTGTTTTGGCTCTTCGCGCTTCTCTTTCACCATCTCTGTCCTCCTGGTATAGTTTTCAGTCTGTCAATAGCATATGATTAGCAGCCTGGCTCAACTGCCTTTAAAATATAGTTGGGATTAATAGGGGATTTAATTGCAGATGTCTGAGGATCTTTCATATTTGGAGAGGTTTCCTTAAGAGACAGCTATTCCAGTTCAAGTTTGTGAGCACTTTGCTCCCATCTGTTCCCCTTTGCTAGGGCTTTAAAGTCGTATTTCTCCTACTGATTCATGGCTGTTTTCTTTCTCCTCCCTTAAAAAAATCTGTTTTGAAGGCTGGACTGCAGCGTTTTTCTTTCTTGCCAGGGATGTTAGATTTTTCTAATTGAGATGATCATGTCCTTCTGCCTTCCAGCCCCAAGCCAAGCGAGCTCAAACTTTAGGCTGCAGAGTGTCAGGGATAAAAGACTGCCAGCGACGCGACTTTGTGTGCACCTCCTTTTCAGGGAAGTCCTCGGGTGGCACAAAGCTGGCTCTGCAACAACTGTGCCTGGCTTCTGCCGTGCAGGAGGGAAAGAGCCAGCAAGGAGGTACTGACTTTGCATCACCGATCAGCAGATGCAGGGCTACCCTGAATTTACTCAAGGTATTGGATCAGAATGTCTTTGGCTATTCCATGCCAAAGGGAATATAAATCAGTTTTGGGTTTTTTTTAACCGGACTTTGCTGCCTTACTTTCAGACATTGCAATGGATGTAGTTCACCTAGGCATGAGGTGTATTTGGGGCTGTCCTGAAACCCTTAGGTATTTTTTTGGACGTTCTTTAGGCTAAAGCCCTGTTGGACTGCATCTGCCAGGCTACCTTTGTGGTACGCTATCTATAGTGGTAGATCATGTTTAGTAACATACAAAGTTAGAAGAACTTGGTAACTCCTAGAGTTACCGTACTTTCTTGAGGGTTGGCAAGTAAACCTGCCTGAGCCCACAAGAGTTGTTCAGGCGCTGGAGCTGACAGTGTTCCAGCTCTATTCCAAGAGAAACAAGTAACTTTTAAAGTGTGACTAATAGAAGGTGTTTTTCTCGTCTCTCTTTCAAAGCCTTGCTTGATAATATTCAGCAAAATCAGTGTATGCTTTAAATTAAAACCAGCGGCCGAGTCCAACTGGTGTTTTGTGCTTAGAGCTAGTGACAGAAAGAACAAAGGTGGGTTAGCTAAATTACCGGATCTGAATTCTCTGGTCTGCTCAGGCCTCTTCGTGCTGCTTACTGAAACTGCTGGAGATTCCCATCAAACAATTCCCTGTGGAGCCACAGTGTTGCCTATTGTCTTAGCCCATAGCACAACCAACAGAAGATGACGTATATGGAGCAGTCAGGACTTTGATTATCCCCAAATGCTAGATGTTACGGCTGGGAAAATTGAGGAGATGTTAGAGTGTCCCTGCAGAATGGCAAACAAACTGGGTATTTGTGATTTAGTTTTTTTTCTTTCCCACCTATGCATTCTCTGCAGTGCCCAGCAACTCAGTGTAATGGAGAATTTGACCTTATAGTTTACATTTGGACTGTCATGTTGAATAACCAGTAACGGATTATTCTTGAAAAATCTAATCTTTATTCTCCCAACTCACTCTGTTGTCTTCATAGCACCCTTTTGCAGCGCCTTCCTCAATTTAGTTGAGAGCTGTTGAAGTGTTATTCCTTTTGCTAGGATTTTAATCTGCCTAGCGTCTTTGGGTGCTCTGGAGCTCTGTTGTGAAAAATAACGTCTTACATATTTACCTCCTTTTCCCCCTTCATGATTTTAAAGGTCTCATTGCTATGTCTCCCTTAGATCACTGTTTTCTACCCTGAAGATTACTTCCCTCTACCCCAAGTGTCTCCTCCTGTGATCAGAAGCTGATCTCCCTTCTTTGTTCCTTCCCATTCTTTTCCAGGTGGGGCAGACAGAACTACCCGCAATACTCCAGACATGGATATGTTGTGTGTTTAAGTCATAACCACATTATCTTGCATTTATTGATGTTTTATTGTCCAGTGCCCCACTGCTGAATAAGCCCTCATGGACTTTGAGTGGGCTAGTCTTAGTATTTGCTCTCATCTGCAGACAATGATCCTTCTGTTACTCCTGCTGAATTGACAGTGAAGGCTGTCAATGCCTTCATTGAAGGTTGAATGCAAAAGTTCCTTCTTTGCTACATTGCTACAGTAAGCGTCTTACCTTACACCTCAGGCACAGTCGTGTCAGTTGATTATTTACCAACAATAGTGGCATACTAGGCTGTGATGGCCACTACTTTTTTTTCCCTTTAAATTGGGTGATGTTAATCATAATTTTCCTGACTTGGTTTTCCAGTTGAGACCCTAGTTCTAGGATCTGCTCTAGAGTTCACCTTGCACATCATTGATCAAATCAACAGAGAAGTGAAACAATAATTGCTCTTATTCCTTTTTTGGGTTTGGATCTAGTTGTGACTGAAGCTGGCTCTGCTCCGATTTGAATTCAGTAGGACTTTTACCAAGATCCAGACCAATAGAATACAGGAAATCCTGGTCTGAGTTTGTTTTCGGTTCGAGTTTAGCTCTCTGGCAGGGATAAGCCCTGTAAGACCCTGATCAGGGTCTCTGATCAGTCCTCTCTAGCCATCTCCATTTGAGTGCCTGATGTGTCTCCAATGTTATTACTACATCTTCTCTCCAAAACGCCGACTTCTCTCTCTGCTCTGTCTCATTCAGTGGACTAATTGGTGAAAGAGGGCAGCAGAGATCCTTTTTAAGAGCATATCTGCCTCAGCTATGAAGAGGAAAGCTCATAACCAGAGAGGTGTTTGTGAGCAGCCGAGTGCAGGGCTGTGGGGGGATGCCCATGCTAACTCCAAAGGAGGAAGTGTGGGGACGACGAATGGTGCAAGACAAGGCAGAGTGCTTGCATGTTCCTGTGAAGCCACGTTAGCGCAAAGCTAGATCAGTCCTTAATTACTCTGCTGTTTCTTAAATGTTTAAGGAAAAGCCTCAGAATTGTATTGATGATATAGATAATAGCAAATGGGATGCAGCTACAGGATGCATGAAACATTCAGGTCTAAAATGTGTGTACGTATTCTATAAGGGTGCCAAGCCAGGCTCTGTACTTATGAAAACACTGTTTAGTGTCTGTTAGTGATCTTTTCCAACCCAAAAGGTTCCCTGAATGTGAAGCTGAGGATGACCTAAAAGAGGGGGAGGTGTGAATTATGTTGGAGAGAAAGAAGTGAATCCCCTTCCTTTGCTCCTAAGGGATTCCCCTTTAATTCCATTGAATACAGAACCCATTAAAAATTGGGCTGGAAGGTGTTGCTCCCGTGTGTGTGGACTTATGGCAATCCAGGTAGGATAGATGATTCCAGCAGCATGTTTGCCCAACCCATTCTGAGGGGCAGTCGGTAATGGAGGCTATGTACCTCCTCACGGCAGTTCTTTTCTGGAGCCTCATGGTGTTTGCTATAGTCCTTACCTTTTGTAAATGAGTCTTGAGCCTCCCAGAAACTTCATCCCATTGCTGCTTAGTTGCATCCACTCTGGCCAGGAAGAAATGCTTCTTTTCCACCATGCCATAGATGTGTACTGTAAGAATGTGGGGGTTTTTTTTTCTTTTTCTGTCTTTTCCTTATGCTAAACAAATCTCATTATTTCAATCTTTCTTTATAGGTTGTGTTTTCTAGACTGATCATTTTGGTTGCTTTCTGGGTTTCCTCTCACTAGCTCCACTTCTTTCTTGAAATGGATACAGTGCTTATTTGAAGCCTTATCAGCACTGCAGAGAACAGGGGAGTTAATCTGCCTGTTTTGCGGGCTGTATACCCCATTTATCTATTCCAGCATTATGTTTTCTTTTTTCTTAACAGCAGACCCATGTTGACTCTGGTCCAGTAACTCCTAAGGATGTTTCTGGAGAAGTGCTATTTAGCCCCATGCTTCCTGTGTTTGAGCAGTTAAATGCTCCAACATCACTATATACTTGTCCCTGTTTAACTTTGCCCCAGTCTTTTCTGTCTCTCTGGTTTGTCAAGAGCATTTGAACCACCTTCCTTCAGGTCTCTGCTACTGTGAAATGTGCTAAACTTCATACAAACCAGTGTGTTACAGTTTTGCTCTTCCTTGATTTTAAATTTTACATTTTAATTTGGGCTGTCAAATCATATTATTCTTCTTGCATCACGAGCGGCTGACATGCATTGCTCTGTAGATCCCATTGTCCATGTAACCTTAAAGGAAAATTTTTCCTTCATTGTTGGTGGCTTTAATTCTTCCTGCTGGGAATCAACCTGGAATTTTAGGGCCAGAGGGCACTTTTTCACATTTAAGCTGTCTTGCTTAATTTGCTGTTTTATTTGTTTCTAAGTCAGATCATCGTGACAGTGTGGCATTTTTCATTAAGGGTGTGTCTTCTTGTCAGGAAATTCAGGTGACGGTGGAAAGTGGCTCCCTAGAAAACTTCATCCACATCCTTGACTGACTTCCTGAGACACTTTTTAGTTTAGAGATTTAGTTCACGTCCACTCCCCTCCTGTCCTCCTTTTTAGCAATGTCAATACTTTTTGAAGTATCTAGATGTCAGAGGTACTCCTTGAAAGTTTCTAGTTGAGCACCTAAAAATATTTAAGCAATATGACACAACAGGCATTTCTGAGTAATCATTGCACATCTCATGTAGCAGTAAAGGGCATCAGCCGAAGGTCTATAAGCAGCCACCAAATTTCTGAGGGCCTGAGAAGGGCACAGACTTGCTATGAAGAACAGTAATAGAGACAAGAAAATGAGAGGGTAGAGGCAGCCTGGACAAGAAGATTTACAGCGTGTTGTAGAAATAAACACGCTGCCAACAGCTCGTCACATGTTCCATTCGCGCATTTACTGAACTCTGCAGAAATAGATGTGTTTAATCAAAGAAATGGAACTTTTTAAGATCAGTTGGCAAGTGAACTTCTGCCAGGTTTGTTTTCTGGCCATAAAGTTATGTCTGTAGCAGGGTGGAAAATAATCCTTGATTCAAAGATTTACAGCAGGGATGAATTTACCAGTCAGGTAGATATTACACCACATTTTCACATACATAATCCAAAGCTTATCTGTCTGAAAACAAAGCTTCTCAACTTCGATTCTGAAGTTTTGTTGGCAATATAAATGATCTATTTGGCATAGACATGTTTACCCCAGACCCCCTTTCTCAGAATAGTCCTATTGCATCTGTTTCCCCATAGCTAGTTTCACCCAAAGGTAAATACTTCTTTTTGTGGAACAGTACTTTTAAGGACAGTGGCTGATTTGGAATGCATGAAAATATGATAACTCTCACGTTAATGCCTCTCCTAGATTTGTAGATTCAGTAGCTCCCAAGCTTCTCTGCAGCAGCCCTGATGACCAAAGACCTAAATCCTGATTGCTGTGGACTTGGTGCTAACTCTCAGTCATTAAAATAGGCTCGGGGCCAACAGGCCTATGTGAATATTTGCGATTCCTGTTAACCTCAGCAGTGCGCATAGCACACATTAAAATTACTTCTGGGACCCTCACCATCTTTTCAATTAAATTACTTACCTGTAATGGCTCCATATTAAATGTTAATGTCCTCTGCTCCATTTTATTAAGTATTGTTCACAATCTATTATCTTTCTCCAGTTTTCAGCTTTCTGTCTCTGTATTTTCATATTTAAAGATATACTAAGTAACAATCAGAACCTCAACAGAAAAAAAGCTACTGTAGTTCTTCAGACCAAGATCCAGCAAATCCAGCATCCCGTTCCTGATGATAGCTGTAAATGGATGCTTGGAGAAGATGAAGCATGTATGATAACTTCCTTTCCAATACTCTCCTAGTTCTCTAGTACTTTCTGGCCAAAGGATTTCCTGAACTGTGTGTGGTATGTCTAGTCATTATCCTCCAGCAGATCTCTCTTCTAGGTACTTGCATAGTTTTCACCTTGAGCCCTTGTTAATATTTTGTAGTCCTATCATCTTTTGCTAAGGAGTTCTCCAGGTGGCTCTTCATACAATGGAGGTATTAGACCTCCTTGGGTTTGTTTCGAATTTTGCTCCCACAAGTTTTGTTTGATGACCCTTTGCTCTAGTATTGGAAGATGGGGTTAACAGTCCCTCCCTTCTGTCCTCTTGAGGCTACATGCATTTGTTCAGGCTTTTATCACAACCAAAGTAACTTCTTTTTCCAGACTGAAGCGTCGCAGCCTGTTCTATTTTGCATAGAAATATTGTTCTATCTGCACGTGTGTGAGGGTGAAATTTAGCTTTCTGGCTGTGGTGGATGGCACATGACTGAGCTTTGTATGAATATGTGTGACCCTGCTGTCGCAAAGTAGGTGGCTTAATCCAGGTTTCTTTCATCCTCATGTGTGTGTCCACTCCAAGCAACTCATTTCTGGAATTAGTTGAACATTCTTTCCATTGACTTCCTCACAGGGGTTGTTGTTGACCAGCTCTCTGAATATTTTGTTTCTGCTGCGTTCCTATTTTGTGCTGGTGTAGAAGAATGAATGATGGACAGTTAGCTCTTGGGTTGATATAAATCAGCATAGCCCCGCTGATTTCAGAAAAGCAGCATGGCTGGGTTAGCCAAGTCATTTGATGTATATGGGAACTGCTTAGCTTTCTATCATAAAAGTGTGCGCCTGACTTTAAGCATCCTCTAAAGAACTGTGCTAAATAGGAGTTGATGCAATAAACCTTCTCCACAACGCAATAGTCCGATGTTTCAATATATGCAGTAGTCAAAATGTTTACACATGCATTATTATTATTATAACCCCCAGTGAACTTGTCTCCCCAACTGGAGCTCAGATATACAAGATAAAGTTAATTGGGCTCCTTTTCAACTGGAGAATTTCGGCCTCCTCCTGGTTTCTCAGGTAAAGGAATGTGTTTTGGACTGTTGTTATCTCTCACTCCTCCCTTGAGCTATGCTAAGTCAAATACTGTAAACTGATAAACATTATTCTAACATTGGTAACACTTGTGTAAACTCTGGTACCGTTCCCTTCTTAACGCCTCCCACTTCCTCGCATCCGTGTAAATTCTTCGTCCCAGCATGGTGCACAAAGGTCTGATACGGATCATGTAACATTCCCAATACAATGAACACTTTCTTTCCACCTTTGCTGGACTCTGGAACTCTTTTGCTTTACTTCTGTTCAGCGCTGAAACCCAGGCCTGCTTGCCAGTGATTTATTGGGTATTCAGGGATTCCAGTGATTTACATTTTCCATCTTCCCTCGAAGGCATTCACGTTGATTCAGAAGGATGTGGTGTTGGCTTTTATGTAAAATACTCTTTGCAGTGATTTTAACTTCTGAATTCAATAAATAGTCTCACCTTCTTCATAGGAGTTAAAAGAAGTGCTAGCTGGATTTGGCTCTGGGAAACAATAAAAAGAAAGTTTCTATTTAGAAGTATATTAAAAACTTAATGGTTTTGTTTTGGGGTTTTTTTTTTCTCTGGAAAGAGAGAAAGAAACCTTGGTTTCACTGGCCCTGCTGAATTCATTGGCAATATACCTTTTCCTGCTTACTCATCTAATTGGAAGATACTTTCTCCCTTCTACTCAAGGTCTAGGCAACAAGGGAGAACCCACTCTTCTCTTCCATACATAAGCATTAACAAAGAATCAGCCTTTCTTTTTAGGAGCATTTCTGAGAATATTTATGAAGACATTGTGTCCTTTGGTTAAAAAGCAAGACCTACCTATTCCTTTCTCCCCTGCTGCATTCCATTCATTTCCAGTTCAGTTTAATGAAACTAGACATTTAGCCTTTGGTTCAGGGAAACCCCAGTATACTTGTTTTAAGGGATTCCCCCGCAACCTGTAAGTCTTATCTTTCTAAATCTTCCTGTAAAAGATGGGGGGGGGGGGGGGTGTCTCTATGCTTCAGGCAAACCACTGCGTAAAATACCCACCCTAAGAAGTATTATCTTCTTAGGAACATAAGTAAGAGCTTTCTGCTGTCGTAACTAAAATAGTTTTGGTTCTGCAGCTAGCTGGGTGTCTGCAGGGCACACCCACCCTTTGTCCAGCTGACCATTTATTTGTGTATGCTGTGGAAGCAGTACATGCTGCAGGGTATGTGCCTGAGGCTATGCTTCCCTTTCCCCTCTGCTGAGGTGCCTCTTGCCTACAGGCACTGCGTGCGCAGCCGGAGAATGATTTATGTATTCGCTGAGAGAATAAGAGAGTAAAATGGCAGCCGTGGCATAAGATTTCAACCCTCTTGAGATGCTGGCAGCCTGGTAGGACTGGCTGTCCTCCCAGACTTTCTCCCTTTTTGCCCCAAATCTCCCGAACACAGGTTGGTTGGGCTCTGCTCCGGGTAGAAATTACAAAGAAGTGTCTTTCAGGGGTGATAACTAGAGCCCTAGCTAAGACTGTAAGGTCATGTCAGCTGCTGGTGGGTTTGATCTTGCAGTCCAGAGTGATTCAGCCTCCTGTTTCAAGTTACACCGTCAATAGACTTCTGAGCACAGAGGAGAGGGGAAGAAGGAAGGAAGGGAGAAGGTGGGAGTTAGTACCGTGGAGTAGTGCTCTTCCTCAGTGGTATTTTTTTTTTTTTTTCATTGTGACTCCAACAGGACTGAAACGAAACCACACGAGAACATGATTCTTCCTCTGTGATGGTCTATCAGCTGCAGTTCCAGTAGCTTTTTCCCAGTCTCTTGTCTCAAGCAACTGAAAATATCTGTTAGGGTGTAATGTCAGTTTGTTTTATTTTGCTCTAACATCCTCTGGCCCAAAGTGAATGTGTAAAATCCATCAGACAGTATCACTTGTCATATTCTTGAATAAAGGTGTTGAACTTAAGGTCCTGTAAAACCTACATGGCAGTCTGTCTTTGTTTTAATACCGTTGTTGCATGCTATCATTTTAATTGTAATATTCTTTCTTGCAAGGCTTTTAAGGATTACTTCTTGAAAGGTGTTGAAAAGGTGAGAATGATAATTAAATCTTATCTCGAGTGTAATTTTATGGTTATATTGTACTATTCCCCAGAAGTACAGTTTTGAAATTGTTGTGGGCTGGGAGCGAATCTCTGGGGCATAACTGAGAAGAAAGTGTTAAAATATGACTCTAGCTCAATTATTTTTATGTCTACATCGGAATGAATTTCCAGTTTCTGGAACTCTCTTTGATCATTTTGCTAGTGTCATTAAGTAATTATATTAAAAGAAATATTCCTATCCTTAAATATTGTTATGTTTGTCACAATTGTGGGAAGCTAGAAAGCTGAAAGGATTCTGTCTGAATTCCCAGAACCAAGATATAAATGTGTGTGTGCACAAATACATACTCAAAAAGACAACTGAAATGTCCTGTACAGTGACTTCAATGCTGAGCATCCTGACTTATTCTTTCTTGGTACTCCAGTTAGAATTATTTCATTTTTCAGACAAGATTATTCTCAACCATCCCAAAAGAGAAATGGTAATCCGGTTTTGCAGTTATTGAAATTATTTGCAAGTCTGGATGAAATTCAGATGGTAGTTTTGGGCTGAGGAGAAGGACAAAATCTCACAGAAGTTTGAAGGAAATGCTTTAATATTTATCTAAATGAAACTTTCTTTCTTTACTTTTAATAACGTTTTTCATTCTTAAATAATATATTGTTTTGAAAATACTTTTGGAGCAATATGACACTTTCATTCTACCCCAAAAAAGATTTTCTTATTTATTCATTTTTGCTGAGAAAAGGAAATTTGATTTCTGATCATCCTGAACCTATGTATTTTACAACTTACTTTCGTATTCCTGTAGCTGTAGTTTAAATCTGCAAGGTTAGATCACGGAGATAATTGAATGAAGGGGAGAATCAAAGGACATTTGCCTCTGCAGAAGTTTTTCACAGCACGGAGCTTGCTTCAGATAAGTCAGTATTTTAGTTTATGCTTGTCCCCGGTTGGATCTTGAGCCAAATCTACCTCGAAAGCCCATCTACCCCGTAGCCCTGGCAGTGTCACTTCTCTGTTGGTGTCCTCTTCAAGGTGGGGTCAACACTCATGACCAAGCTTAAGCACCTTTCCTTGTGCAATCTGAGGGCAACTTGAAAACTGAGATTGAGAGAATAACCCAATGCATACACATCTCTTCGGGAGTGGTACTTTTGTAGAGGGATTACCAATGGGAAAACCTCTGCCTTGGTGCGAAGCAACTGCCCAGGAACTTGCGAAGGTGTGTGGTAAACCTCAGATTCTGATCCTGGAAATAACAGCCCGTCAGAGGCTTACTGGTTTCACACAGGCTCAGCCCTGGGTGTCAGCCCTCTGAGAGCAGGGGGAAACATTGCATTTTGGAAGGATTCTGGTTGCACACTTTTAAAGGGTGTGGTGTATGTACCTGCCTGTGAGCTCGGCCTGATCTGGTCCCAGGTGGAAGTATATTTGGAGAGGCAAAAACCCAGGAATTATTCCTACACTGCCCCCATGCCTGCTTTGCACAAAAAAGAGGAAACAAACTGAATGATTCCGATAATCATATTTAAACCTGCATAATATTACATTTTTGTGAAAATCTCATGTAGAAGGTAATTTCTTTTATTAAAACATTTTCCTTTCTTCTTTGTATTTTAGACACTTATATACTTATTGTCAAAATGCTTTACAAGTCGGGGGTGTGTGTGTGTGTGGTTTTTTTTTCATAAAGAGATTTTTAAAATTTTGTGTGGCTAACTCATATCTCTTAAAACTTCCTAAAGAAATATAGGTCTAGACAGAGGTTTGTTTTGTAGATATTGGGCAATATTTCTTTTTCTCTTTCAACTTTTGCAACCTCATAATTTCATGACTTCCCCCTGACATTAACGGGAGTTACACATTCAAAAGGAGAAAAGAGCACATTCCCACCCTCTTGCTTTAAAATGTATCCAGTAGATAATATGAAAGGCTTTCTAGTCCTAACGATTTTTTTTTTCTAATGTTTATTTTGAAAAGTGTTCCTCTGCAGGGGGTTGATCCAAAGCCCATTGAAGTCAGTGGGAATTTTTCCATAGAATTCAATGAAGTTTGGATCTGGTCCTTAGATAGCTCCGGGAGGTAGCCTCCTCATTTTTTGCAGCTGTCCTTGGGGGTGTTGGAGGAGAGCTGCTGCACTGTCAAGTCCATACAGTGCGGAACATGCTATTGATTATAAAGCAGAACTCCTGCAAAATTTCAGCTGGAAGGGAGTGGGAGGTTCCGCCTAATAATCAATAGCACAATATGGCACTATATCAAGGAATTGGCTTTTTAACAAACACTTTTAAAGCAACAAAGGAGACGAGATGGTTTTCATTTAAAGGGCGAACTCCCCTTTATTCTTGGGATTCCAGGCAGATTAGCCCTGGTATGTCCTCGAATGCTGTACCGAACATATTAATGATACTTTCTGTTCTCTTTGCAAAAGCAGCACACAGAGTACCTGCCTTTTTAAATGTAGGAGTAGAGTCACACATTTTTGGAAGTTTGCTTTGTAAAGCACACTGGTGTGCTGCTCAGCAGCTTGCAAGTGAGAAATCTTGGAAAAAGTTAGAAACGAGATAATTCTGAGGGAAGCAAATTGAGGAAGGTGATGATCCCATATAGCAACTGCTTCTTCCAGTTCTACATTTTCCCAGCGTCCAGTAGCATAAAAGTCCTCTGTCACTCAGGTTTCATGTCTACATGACTCCTTATATGTTCTGTATTTACTTAAGTGTCTTATGAAGGGGGATTCATAAGGACAGGCAATCCATGTGTACAGTTAGAGGGTATTAAGGTAAAAATCCTCATTCAGACCCAACTTTAATCTTGACAAAGATGCTTGGGCTCATTCGGTTCTTGGCAGCTCCTGTACACATTCCTGTCAAGGCAAATCTCTGTAAAAGTTCGCAAGGAGTGGCTGGCTGCAGAGGTTTAACTGCTGCGTGCTGCCAGATCTCTGTGCTTGCAACGCGTCCCGCTGATTTTTTTGCCTTGTAGGCATTGCTCGGGTTCAGCAACAGTTGTGACGCAAGGGTAGAACAGGTTTTTGAACAAATGAGTACTTGCATCGTACCCCAAATGTTAAATGCATATTTTGGTTGTGATGCTGTTGGTAGTGACACTATAATTACTTAGGCACTGTGATGATTTAATCCGACACAGGGTTAAAAACCCCCTTGTTTCTCACTGCACTACTTGACTGGTAATGAAATGCAATCGCAGAGGGCCATGGATTTTTTTTTCCCCTTTTCACTACTCATGAAAATATGTAACGAAGGTCCCCAAACCTCTGGATCCTGATGTTAAGGTGATATGGGAATCTAAGGGTAAACTACTCTTAGAAGGCAAGTGCTCAATAATGATCATTTTCTAGAAATCACTATATAAAAATCATAGTAGTCAGGCAAGGCCAGTTCCACCTAACTGCAGGCTCGTGACTCGGGCAGCGGGCGATAGTGTATGGCAGGGCAGAGTGTAAGCGCTGGCTGAGCAGGTATGTCCTGTAAAAGTTCTCATAGCCTGCAGAAGTTTGTTGCGATGGACTTTCCTCAAGTGCTAGCTTTTACTTAAAATTTGCCATCGGGGAGTTTTTGTTCCCCTGTGTCCCCTCCCTAACTTTTCCATTCCTTTTTTTGGCTGTTAGTGTTGATGCTGTCCTGGGGCAGGAATTCCACCAAGGTAAGCATCTCCCTTTTGTTTTAGGCCACTTCCTCTGAAGTTCATTTGGCATCCCCCAATTCAGGCTGGGAAAAGACTGACCTTCCTGGTCACCATCTTCATGACAAAATTTTATCCCTCTTTCCAAATCTCTACGTCTCAGGAAAGTGGGAATTGGAAGAATGAAGTCGAACACTTTTACATGTGTATGTAGGCTTGTTCTAAAACAAAGCCATTATTCTGAAATATTAATGATTCTATTTACAGAAATCTGTAATACCTGTGTATTATTAACTTGTACTTTTGTACTAAAGAAGTTTCCTGTAACTTAAAGCACACTTGATTTTGAAATCTAGTCCTTGGAGTTTATTTAGTTTTGACTGAGAAACTGTAAGTGCCTTATTACTGTCATTTTGTTCTCATCTGATAGAAAGATTATCCTATTTTTTTTAATGTTCTTATTTGTCCCAGCGACGTTATATACAATAGATTTATTTGTATCTGTTTTGTATTTCAGCTTCTTAGGTCACCCAGCCTTCCATAACAAACGTGAAATTCCTCTAAATGTTCAAAACATTTCTCCTCCTCCTCCTCTCCCTCTTTATCTGGCTTGGGTAGAAATTCAATAGAGCTGATTAATTGTTGGAGGCGGGGGGGATACGAGAAGGGACCGTGTGAAGCTTCTAATTGCTTTAATCCCTTTTCACATAAAATTGGAAAAAATTAAACTAATTCCCAAATGTAAAATGAAGAAAGCTGCTGGCTCAGAAACAGAGAAGCTGCCTGTAGGGTTCTGGGTGGATGGATGGAGGAGGCTGGCTCGTCCTGGTGCTCCACTAGTGACGTGGTGGGGTGGTCCCAAGGTGTAAAATACATGAGTAAGCTCTTGACAGGTTGGTGGTGTTCCTGCTGATCTCTTACTGATTGATATTTATTTATTAGAGATGGATTTGATACTTGGGGCAGGGGAACAGAGATAGATAAGCACAGGTTCTGTGCTGCATCCCAGGTTGAAGGTTACCTGAGAAGCTGCAGCAATGGTTGAAAGAAGGCTCCCCGCTGCTGTGTGTGTTGCTGTAAGTCCCGGTGATGACACACCGGTGCAGGTGTTGGTCAGTGCACTGCAGAGAGCCTGTGGTGCTGAGGGGTGAGCCATTCCCCCAGTGAAGAGAGGATGGGGTGCTACAATACTCCTGAAGGCCCTGTGCACCTTCTGCACCTCTGCACTGCAGCTGAGACTGCACATTTGTTGTGCTTCCTTCACGTTGCTTGGCTTTAACGTCTATATTGTCAGCGTGACCTGTGTGTGTATGACGTACCATATTTCATCTATGCATGTGTGCATATATACATATCCAGTGTATGTATATAACAGCTAGACATATAGTATGTTTTTGATCTGGCCTTTCCCTTAATTTGTTTCTTTATCGTACGTAACTCTCTGTTCTTGTAGGTGCTTGGCACAGTTGACCATGTTTTTCTTTCCGATAGGTGAGTCTTTTTCATCTTCGCTGTGAGGTATGAAGGATCAGTGTTTCTGGGTTTTGTTTAAATGGATTTAGGGAGCCAGCTGGCATTGCCAATTCTTGAAGTTTGATACATATTTACTTGTACCTATAGATATGTTGAAATCTCACTCCTAAGACCTTCTTTCCCCCTCTGTTGAAGACATAAATGCTTTCTCTTTTTTCATCAATAGCTCTACAAAAGACGGAAATTTATATTTAATGAGGGCCTGTCTCCTGGTGTTTACAAATTCCTCCGTGATGAGCCTACAGCACTAGCACATGGAGACATTTATACTCTAATAGGATTTACCTTTACAAATATCTGAAAAGCTTTTAAAACTGAGATTAAATTGTTTAGCTCAATATTTAATCTGTTACTTCCTCTTTAAAGATGCCCAGTGGAATTTGTCATACACTGAGCTGATAACACATAATATTGATCAGTCATAAACATAAAACAGAGAAATCTCAGGAAGTCTTCTGCAATCCTTTTCTTTTTAATTAAATTTTGATCTGAACTGCTTTTGATTAATTTTCTTATTTGTAAGTATGTGAATTCTGGGGGCCAGCAAGTTTCTTAAGTTGCCTGGCATTGGTCTCTGGTGAGTGGCTTAGCTCAGGAACAGTATGATTGCATTTTTATGGTTTTCAGATATTTAATAGCTTCTTCCTGTCATTTTCTGAATGAGTGAATAAGGTTTAGCCCTCTGGGAGCCAGCGCAGCATCGGAGAGTGGAGAAAATGACTCGGATCTGTGTACTTGACTGATTGCCTTAGTCTTAATTGTTCTCTTAATTAGCTGCAGTAGCAACCGCATCTGGGGAGAGATCACGGTATTGGTAAACAGCTCCACCTTGGAGCCCTGTGTAATGCCTTTTGGAAAGATGACAATGAGCTCTGTATCTCCGCTGAGACACAAACCTGCCAAATCTTCAGCCCCTGAAGTCTTTGGTCTCCTCATGTGATCTGTCACTCTCATCTGTGAGATGCAGGCCCCCAACTGTTTGTTCTTAAACAAATTAAGCTTTAATATGCCAAAAGCCAGCTTTATTGAGCAGAATGAGGGAAGGGAAAAGAGTGTTGGTGGAAGGTTGTTCAGACAACTTCAGGGTGTTTCCCAGATTAGAAGCGGGAGAGAGAGATGTGCTTTGGGGAGTCAAGGCAGGCTTGAAATGTTTTGTGGTGGGAAACCCAGGCAACTGAGGTCAGAGAAGATGCCACGTGTCAGAGCAACCTTCTTGCTGTGGGAGTCAGGTCAAGTCATTGGTGCAAGCTGGCCATGCAACCCAGCCATGGCCTCCAAAGAGAGTTTTTGGTGAATGCAAACACATTGTGTGGCAGTTGACTTGACCACCGGTCCAGCTTCATTTCCCATCCACTAAGCGACTCTCTCCGAACTAAATTCTGGGACTTGCAATGGTGGGCACAAGGTTTAAGGTTGTGCTGAGATTTGTCTCATTTAATCTCTGCTTCAGCATTGTAATCTAACCTTGCTACAGTACAGATAGAGCAAAATTAGACGTGATAGTGGATCACTAAAGCTGGTGGGTTTTAAGAGTGTCTGCTAATTTTTTAGGAGCTTTCATTTCTTAATATCTGCCCCAAGATAAAGCCATCCATTTAAATAATGAGATTAAACTGAGGTTTTATTCATCACCACATCCACACCAGGAGTGCCAATTCTGGTGCCTGTGGCATTCAATGCAACATGGCACTGGTGGTAGAAAGAGTGAATTAATGTAATTTCTAAGTCTGAGGCAGATTTGGTTCTGGAGACAGACAATGACCAAAAATATTTGGTTATTTTTAATTAAATTATTCTTGCTTTTCTTTAATCCTGCAAGCAGATAAACCTACTCTAATATTACAATATTCCCTTTTCAATAAACAACATATTCCTTTTTATGTGCTTATCTAAAAGAAAAGAATAGTGATGGATTTTTTGGTTTTGTTGCTACCAAAAATAAATGCATGGGAAGGCATCAAAAGATTTGTTGCTGTGTCTTGCCTGATTTTCAAGACATATTTGTAGACTAGCGGGTATCGCTTTCGTAAGTGGCATCAGTGCCAGAAGTTATGTGTTTTTCAACCTCTCACAGAGGTTTAGTTTATAGCATTGACTGTTGTGTTAATAGATTATAACTGAAAACTGATTATTAGCAAGATTACACTTAGTCTATGTAGTTAATCATATCCCTATTTAGCAAGAATTTGTGGTTATTCTGCATTGGAGCAGTGTTGGATTTGCAACACTTCTTGTGCATGAATCTTTTAGATATCCTTCGTCCCAAAGCTTTTCTGTGCTGAAGTACCCGTCGTAGCCAGTACTGAATTGCATTTGCTCTGAAGCTCCTATTGAACCCCTTGCTGAACTTTTAGCTGCGGAAAGACGGCAGGTCCAGATGAATAATGATTGGATAATGTGTATCGGATAAAAAAGGCCGTTTAGTCAGGTTTGTAGTAGTTAATTCTGAAATTTAGTAGTGATGGTTAAACTACATTTTATTATATTAAGGGCAATAAAATCCTGTAGAGAACTATGTATGCCAGAATCCAGTATCAGCGGTGGTTAAAGTTTTATGGTAAATTAACCCATCCTATGAAACAAGCAGAAATTAAATCTGGATAGCAAACTGAAGCTATTTATTCCAAGCCTGGCTTTACTTGTTTTAAGTTCCTGTGGAAACCTGAAATGACAAATCAGATTTTTTAAAAAGTTATTATTAATGTGAAAAAAAAAATGCATTCACTGTAACTGTGGCAAGTATCCTTTTTGCTGTTCTGTGAGCAACATAAGCATGAAAACCCTTTGCAGCTGCAACAGAGATGTGGGGCAAGAGGACTCTGAGCAACCTGATCTAGTTGAAGCTGTCCCTGCCCCTTGCAGGGGGGGTGGACTAAGTGATCTTTAAAAGGTCCCTTTTAACCCAAACTATTGTATGATTCTATGACATTTAATAGGGCACTCAAATTCGGAGGAAAGTGGCTTTAAAGAGGTTGTCCTTTCCTTGTTTCTGCTTTAGCTCATCTCATAAAACAGGACAGATATAAAGGTGATGTGGTAGACACTGAAAGAATAAAGGAAGTGCATTCCGTATGCAAGACTGAAATTAAGATTGGTTAGACAGGATTTGTAGAACAGAGGTGAATAAAATGCTGAATTCTGTTTTTCATTGAAAAGAAAATAAAAATAATTGTTTAAGTGCGCCAAGTTACTCTTCCTCCCAATTCAGCAATGAAGGGCACCCAGTGACACAAAAGCTTTAAACAGGGCAATAACAAATACGTGTTTGTGCGCAGCGTTGCTCCCAGATGATGCCGAAATCCTGGAGCTTGGCTGTTGGCTGCGGAAGGCCTGATGCTGGTGCAAGTACCGAGAGCAGCACCCCCAGGCAGTGAGTTGTATGGGGTAGGACTCTGCCGTGCCAAGGGGCCCCTTGGCCTCACGTTGGGCAGCAAGCGGCACCCGCTGCCAGTTGTTGGAGGGGGCTGCCTTCATGGGGGTTTCGCCTTGGCCAACTGAGAAGCCTTGCGAGTGGAGTACCAGCTTTTTTTGGGAACTGCATGACAAATATGACTGAATGGGTTTCATGGGCCATCTCTATTCCTTGTATCCTCAGCATGATGTGATTGAGTGGGTTATTCTGAGGTACCGACAATTACAATGAACCTTAAATTGCTGGATGCCTTATGTCTTCACAGCACTATAGATACATAGCAATATATGATTTTTATCTAATGCTGCTAGATGAAGATAGTGAAATTGAGGTATATGACAAGGAACTTGTGAGTGTTTGCAAATCAATGCAGGAAGTTTTTTTTATATATATTCTCAAATATGTTGTACTGCATTTCCCAGATTTATAGCATACTTATTTCTATGTGTACTCACTCTTGGAAGACATTTATGTCAGCTTATTCTCTTGTGATGACTAATGAAAGTATTCATACTCTACTGTTTAAACCAAACCAAAACCCTAAGAGCCAGTGAGCAGAATATTACCACTATTGTAAGAATATAAATCCAGAGTTACCTCCACTGACTTGGGTAAAATTAATAATTCTTGGGGAAACCTGTAGCAAGATCATAATATGAGCTAGTATAAATAGTACTTCTAAAAGCCTTTCTTAAAAATCATGTCTAACTGAGTACTAAGAGACAAACAGAATTAGCAGCAATTAGCTAAAACTCTCCTCTCTAGTTTTTGTAATTCAAACTGAGTTTACAGTTTGCTTTATATTTGCCCTATAATATATTTAAGCTAATTTGTGCAAATAATGCTTTAAACATCATTTGTCTAGGTGGGTCAAGAAAGCTTCTGTTGGAAACAGACACTTGTGCTTATTAGAATAGACATTGCTGATTAATAGAATGGAGAATTGCAATCATTCGTGTGTACTGGGGCTGGAGGCTGCTTTGTGCAGGAGCAGCGTGGCTGGCCCCAAGAGCTTGTAAATGAAGAGGTGAAACCTAAGAAAAGTACTCAGATCCGGATTGTAGGGTTTGGGGTTGGTTGTTTTTTTTCTTTTTTGATAAGGTGAGATCAAGAAATAGTGTGTTGGAGGCTTCTTGCTGGTTGCCACCTGCCTGGGAAGTTTTAGCATTTCTATAAGTCGTAACTTCAAGCTTCCCTCCATGGTTGATTTGTATCAGCTGACGAGGGGTGCGTGTCTGGAGCTGTAAGGAAGGTTCTTGGCCACCCTGCTGGTGCTACTTCAGCGCTGGCATAGCCTTTGCTTCGTTAGCTGTGTGCCGGTCTCGCATCTCTACCTCAAGATGCCCGTTCGTGTAAAAGAGGATGATTCAGAGAAGCTTTGTCTTGCTATATGAAGCAGAAAGGAGCGATCCCACGGCACTTTCTGTGCCTGCCTGGTTTTCCTGAGCACCTTTTGGATGCACGTGTCTGTGCTGCTGCTGAGGGATTGTGTTATTAAACCCCACAGTGCTTGAAGGCGTCAAGAACCAAAATCATTCTCCAGCCTCAAGGGAAGCTGGAGTCACTGCCTGACGCTGTATTTATAGATAATCCAACAGAAGAAAGGGTAACATTGTTCTCCCCTACTCAACCAACGGGCCAGCACAAACATTGCCTCCAGAAAAGGTGATATGACAGCATCAGGGTAATAACATAAGGAATATTTTCTCTTTATCCAGCTTACTGTATGGGGAGGGAAACTGAGGCTTTGAAATCAAAATTTGCACTGCCACCTGGTGCAGAAGTTTAGGAGAGGGGGACATGAGTGTGTTTGTCATTAAATGGAAGGGGTTTGCCCCGCTGAGTTTCACGTGTTGTTTGTTTGAATGTTGCCATATTAAATGTTAATGGAATTTAGCATTATGTGTTTAAGCTGTGTGACCCATCTAGTTGACATTGTAAGCACGTGCTCTGTTTTGTACATGGCTGAGCATGTTGTTGTTCAATAAATAATAAATTATTATCAACATCATTAAACTCCTTCCCCTGATTACTAAAATAATCAGAAAATATAAAGGAAATGACTTTGTGCACTGGTTCCTATGTCTTGCTGGTGTCAGAAATACCACTTATTAGTAGCTGACTGCCTACAGCACTTCTGAAAATGCTAGTCCTCATTAGAAGTTTTGCACTAGATACCTGTGGGAAAAATACAACTTCTGACTGCAGCCTTTCCTCTGGCTGCTCTGAGCAGGGTGGATGCAGATTGCTCTCTCCTGGAGCTGCTAAAAATGGACAAATGCTTTTTGGGGAAATGCTGTATATTGGAAAGTGTGATTTCCATATAAATAGTATTGACTTCACATTTGGCTTTGGAGATTAAGAAGCTGGGGGGGCGGGGAGGGAAGCAGAGAGGATGCAGTGATGCCAAAAACAAAGGAAGAGCAAATGAGGAGGCTAAAAACGTATGAAGGAAGGAGAAGGAGACCAGAAAAATAGGATGGGGGTAGCAAAACCCAGTGGGACATAAATACACACCCAAATCTCTGTGTTAGTTTAGTTTTTGAAAGCTCTCTTTTTGGTAGTGTTTATTGCATGAACTTTACTATAGCTGGGAAAAACTGTTATATCGTACCAACTTAGGGCAAGATGTGTGTGCTCGGGGAGCCACTGTATCTGAATTGTAAGAAAACGCTGTCTTCAAATATATAGTCTGTAAATTTTAACTAGAGTTGAGGAGCGTAGTGACTCGACATGTACTACTGAATGGCTGCAATATCTGCTGCCTTCTGTTCAGAATATCTGAATATCATATCCTTCTCCTACATCAGTTTAGTTTAAACAGCCATCCCCAATCTGATATATTTTCCTGTTTTTTTGTGGCATTCAAAATAGTATGGGAGTTTATGGGAGGATGCTCATCAGAAAGTATTCTTTAGGTTATGAAAAGGAAAAATAGAGGAAGGAAAATTCCTTTATAGAGGAATTCTTGTGGAGCTTTGCTACCCTGTTTATATTTGTAAAACATTTTTTTGCTGAGTGAGAAATGGCTGTATTGGGAAACAGCCACACTAAATACACCAGTTTGTTATTAAAAAAAGAAATAAATAAAAAGAAAAAGACAGTCAACCCTTGATTACTGGGAATGCCAGTTATGTTATGAGCATAGACATAGATTCTTTCCCTGCCTGTGGTCTGGAAGCAGCAGAGCCATGTTTTGCGGGTTGCTGTGCTCCCTGGTGTGTGTTTGGTGTGTGTTCAGGGATCCCTGTACTCCACAGTCAGCAACATCGCAGATGTTCTTTCTCTGTTGCGTACTCCTATGTCCCAAATAATGGATCATGCAGTTAACCCTATTCTCCTTTTTCTGGATTATTCCACTGTGGTGTTATCCAACATATTTGAGAGTTCACTGTAGCTTAAAGTGGTATTTCTAAACCAGTGTAGTAATCATAAACGTAAGCTGCAAAGACAGGAGGTGTAGGTTTATCAAGAAGGGTAGGGAAAAGCCCTTTTGCTGATATTTGTGATCTTGTTTTATAAGCCTGCTACTTGTTCCTAGAATCACAGAATTGTTAAGGTTGGAAAAGACCTTTAAGATCATCAAGTCCAACCATCAGTGCAACACCACCATGCCCACTAAACCATGTCCTGAAGTGCCACGTCCACATGTTTTTGAATACTTCTAGAAGTATTCAAAGAATAGAAAATAGAAGTCAGAGTCCCTCACCTTGGCTTTCCATCTTACTACCTGCTGTCCATCTTAAGCCCAGAGCAGCCTGCTGTGTTTATTCTCCAGCCCAGAGAAGTTATCTTTGTTACAGACCTGGGCAACTGAGGCAAAATGAGAACAAATGAACTCGAAGTAGCCAAGCTCATATAGAAAGTCTTGGAGGGGAGGGCATGCCTTGTAGGGCATACTAAACAAAACAGTACAAAACACCTCTTCCTTATCCCAGCTTTTAAAGAGAGTAAAGAGCTGAATTTGTTCCCAAATCTGTTTTGCACTTATTTCCACAAGTAAGTTTTGTATACGTACGCAGTTATAGTCGGATTTTCTGAGGCGGTCCATTAATTGTACGTTTCTGAAATCCCTCTCACATATCACCGTGCTCTGAAAGTACCCCAAATTGCACTTTATGGCAAAACAAATTTGGGTTAGATTATGGTTTAAATTACCTCAATCTCTTCCTGTCCTGTACTTGACTACTTCTAATAAAACTATAGTTAACTGATACATTTTAATTTATACTGTGGCAATAAAATTAGGCAGAGTGTAATCTTCATAGTGATTAACCAAAAGAGAAACCTAAAGTGGAAGATACAGATCTGAGTGAATAGTTGGCTCACAATGAATAATTTATTCAATAAATTGTTTGTGCAGATTGCAGAATTCTCTGATTTATTTGCTATAGGAAGTTACTCACAAAGTTTTTCAATTAATAATTCATTATTTAAAGATTGTTCATAAATACTTGGTTTTGTGCACTCAGGATTTGCAATTCATATTTTATCTTTGTTAGTCTTTTTTTATCCTGCTGCCTGGTTGGACAATCAACTCTCTCAACTAATAAATGTAACATGTGAATATTGCAATTTTCAATTTTTTCAGGTGGAAATAGACATAATTTTTTTTTTTTAAACTTAAAATATAATACTTTCAGTATTTGATAACTAGTGCTATCTATGCCCAAGAATCAAAGTTTGAGTGTATGAGTAGGCATTCAAATCCAACTTCCATTTGTATATTACATTCAGGATGGATGATACAAAGATACGTTACATGAGGATGGATGATACAAAAGGTCAGTCAACTCAAAAGCCAAAATGACAGCAAAGGCAGCCAAAAAACCCCAAACCTAACTGCGTTGCCACATTTAAATGCGTAATCATGGACATGTTCCCCCCTACCTGCCACTGTCCATTGAATCATCCTCAGGTCAGCGTAAAAGTCCTTACTTGGCATTAATTCAGAGGTTGATTACAAAGGCAACTGAGGTTTTTCTCAATGCTTAGGACTGTGGACATACTTAGTAATATTTTGGTTTTGTAGTGACCTTTACATGTCTAGAGATGAAAACCTGGCATTGTTGCAGATAACAGCAATCATCATGCTTTTTTGTTTTCTTTGGGGTTTAAGAATAATGACTGATTATCAATGTAGTGTAATAATTACGTTTACGTAACCTGAGCAACCTGGATTCTGAAAATCAAGAGTGTTTTACTCAAATACTGTTAAATACTTTTTTTTTTAAGGTACGCTTACTGCCAATATCTGGCAAAACTTTGTCATTCTGAGCTTTTGGAGAGGAATTATTTCCTCTTTGACAGGTCAAATTTTCTGAGTCTTTGAGTGTCTCCAAAACAAATCCCAGTTCTAATGGTTTTGACCAGAAGCCAGAATGTTTTCCTGAGATCTGGTAGGAAGAGGAGGTGTATTGAAAATTGTTCCAGATGTTTGGAAAAGAGCTCAGTGGATGTGTGCGTAGAACACTTTGCACGATGATTCTGATTAGCTTCCTACTAAACCAGAAGAAAAGGTGTAGCGTTTTTTTTACATAAAAATTTGAATCTCTGGTTGAATGCTATTAAATATAGATAAGACTGCCTTAACCTACTGATGTCCCTCTTCTTTATTTTGTCAAGAACAGATTTAATCAGACATAATAATTGTATAAACAAATGTCCAGAGTGGGCCAAATTCAATCTCTGACTGAAGTGCGTTTGTGATATAATGGTCTAGAGCCGTTCAATGTAAATGTTCATGTAATTCTGATCATTACTTTTTTTCCTCCCTCACTGGCTCTCCATTGTATTATCTTTGTAAGAGAATTAATAATGTTGAAATGCTTTTAAAAAATATATATTATTTTAGTGATTATGTTATCGAAACCCCTCTGGGATATCCTTGCCTCTTTCTCCTTAACACGCTACCTCCCCACCTCCCCCTCCACCTGTACTCTCTGGTGTTTTCCCTGAGAGAGCAAAGTAAAAATTAAATAATAGTTGACATCATTTGGTTGGACTTGTGCTCAGATTCTCTCTATTATTTATGCAATCTTTCTTATTATTTTTCTTTTTCATTCACCGTTATATTTTATTTACTTTAATGAACTAGATGCTGGGCTTCAGCCTGAGACTGTAGAGAGAGACCTGGCGTGCTCTCAAACTATTGTTTTACTGTGGTTGAGATTAACGTCATCAGGATTTTCCTCTCTGTTATTTATTAAATCTTTTCTTTTCTCTCTCCTCCCTCCCTCATGTGTAAGGCATACCTTAGTGATGGTAATGAAATAGAAGCTGCATAAAAATGACAAATACAGTTTTGGGTTTTTTTATTCCCCCCTTTGCTTTAGGAGGCAATATCAAGTGTAGCAGACCTGCAATTTTACTTGTTTCTCTTTTTCAAGTCTGGATTGGCTTTTAGCAGAGGAAGTATGTACATATAAACTGGACTTAGGTGTAAATTCCCTAATTCTCACTTTCTGCAGAAATTCCCGGTCAGCAACACCACCATGCAGAAGTAGCCCTAGCTAATGAAGCCTGTATATATATACACACACACATATATATACACACATATTTACATATATATACACAGGCACACACATATATATATGTATGTGGTGTTAGTAAAATGGTGACAGGGGACAATTAAATGCCTCTCTATCTCAGCTGCAAAGGCTAGAATGGAAATGAAATTGCCTTTGCGGATACCAACTGCAGAGCAAGTATGTCTTTTTGTCAATTTGCTGAGCTAAATGTGCAGTTAGGGCTGTAGTCAGCCAGCTCAAAGCCTACCACCTGCCTTTTGCTGGCTCTAGGCCTTCAGAGGTGCCTATCCAGTAGGAAACGCTAGTCAGAGTTTTAGACAGCATTTAGGCTGTTTTGTCCCTGTGTGCATAATTTTGGGGAAGGGAGTAGTTGGGCATGGTATTCATGGGATAATTTTTGTCTGAAAGCAGTGTTTTCTGTGTGTCTAGAAATGTGGAGTGCCTCATTTTTGGTTGATGGCCATGAAACAAAGAGGATTTACACCCAGGACTTTGAGAAATATTTCAGTTTTGGTTGGTCTGGAGGTACACTAGATATTAACAGTAAAATGAGACAGATGGGTAGATTGCACTAGCTGGACCAAGGGGTCTTTCTTCAAAGGGTCTTCAACTTGTATATCTCTCCTTTGAAAGGTACTTGTCTGTGTTGGCTTTTTCTGTCTAGGAGGCAGCATTTACTGTGTCAAAATTCTTCAATGCTGGAACAAAAAGGCATGCTGAGAATGTAATGAAGTTCATGCCACAGTTTCTCTCCAAATAAAGCAGTACTCAAATGTTTTGGTGGGTTTTTTTTAGGATGTTTATCAAATAAGAAAATATCTGATCCTCAGGTGGGTTCCAGTGTTCTCAAGTTGTTTAAATCAAGGTTATGTTATGTCTCTGTTTTCAAGGAACTTGGTTCCTAGTGAATATAATTCAACACATTCATGGGTGTTGATACGCATCACCTTTTTCTGTTGAACTACCTTGCTATCTGAAATTTCAGTCATTGTGGAAGAGTATTTTTTATTTTGTTTGTATTTTCGCAGTGTTAGTCATTATTCTTAACTTTCCTTGAGGTGGAAAGGCTTTTGTATTGGTCCCAACGTGTGGATCTCAAACTGTGAAACTTAGGAGCTCAGAGCTGACCTTTGAATGTGGTGAATCCACCTAATTTGTTCTAGCACAAATAGGGCCTTGGATGTCTGTTCTGATTTATCCTTTGGAATTTATCTATTGGCTGGGGAAAAAGATTATCTTAATCTTAATCTGCAATAGATAATCTTAATTCTCTTTAGTGGAAGAACTCTCCATCTTTAGGTTTGCCAGCCCTGTGGAATAGTATGAATGCAGTTGGATGTGGTCTAAGTTGGGGATGCATTGTGAAGGCATCAACCCCAAAAGAACTTTAAGGCTTTAAGAAAATTCAGGGTAATCTACAGGCTTCTGGAAAGCATCTCAGAAGGACTCTTTTGAGGGGTTGTTTTGAGAGGGATGACTCAGTGGAAGATCTGTCAGTTAAGACTTTCCTTTGTGATAACTTCTTTGCAATGTGATTCCACAAATTTTGATTCTGCTTGCAGTGTTAGGTGGTGGTAGCATATGTCTCTTGATTCTTCTGTGTGCCACTACTGTGGAAGGCACGGTTCAGAGAATTATTTGATTTTTACAGCAGCTCTCTGTTGAGTTTTGCCATTTACAACCTTTGGTGCTTGCAATTGGAATTACAAATCACTTGGTCATAATTGGTATGTACTGAAGCTGGACGAGGCTCATTACTCGGGAAGAATCTCAAGATGTAGTCCTCAAGTTTGTGCCTTCAAAAGGTACAGTTAAAGATAAAAGCATGGTAATGATGTTTGTGTTTTATTAAGTATACATTACTTTGGTCTTCGCACAATGTAGTTTTCAGCTCTTAATGACTTGGTTTGATTCTGAATACATTTGCAGGGGTATATGGCCACCTTTGGTAAAACCTTGAGCAAATCAGGTCATGCACCAGAGTGGTCCATACCACTAGCATCTCAGGTTGTTAAAAGGGGGTTCTCCCAAATGCTACATTTGGGGTAAAGCACGTTACTGCAATGGCTCAATGGATCTCCGAAGAGCTTATATGGCACTTTTGGCCTGGGCACGCAGTTGCAGCTGATATCCATCAGATGGCATAAGAAAATGGAACAACATGCAATTACAAAAAAGTGCAATTTTTCGTCAGTAATGAATTTAATGTAAATGCTGGGGGGGAGCGACTGCAGCAGTTGTAGTATTATTTCTAGTAAATCAAAAAATGCCATTTGCACATTGACTCTGTTTGCGGATAACGACCTTCCATCCATATGTTTCTGGCTTATCCTTGCAGCTCATTTTCTAAATAAAGTTGAAACCTAACTAATATGGTATTGGGCCTCTCGCTGTTTCAGTTTGTCAGACTTTCTAATAAAAAGGCCTGTGTACGATGGCTTCATGCTTTTGGTATGTGTCAGAAATAGTTCTATGCATATACATTACGAAATTAGGATTTAATTTTTGTTGTGTAGCCATAAAAAATTAGATTATATAATTATTATGTTTTCCTTTCTTATCTTTTATATTTTTAATATAATTTTTGAGGATGCCACAGGGCACTCCTGCTGTGAATTAGCTGCAATAAACTCTCTTAAACAGATAAACATCAAAGAGCAGTAATGTTTTAAAATGAAGCAACCTGCATTCAAAAGCCAATTGCTTTATGTTGTAGATCTTGAATGCTTCAGCTGGTAAAAGTGAACAGGGTTTCTCAAGGGCACAGAGGAGTTGCACCACTGGGATTTTAACGCAACAAGGATTATTCAAGTGAAGTTGCTAGCAAATCCATTGGTTTTCATAGAAGCAGGCTTCCTTCTATTTTTCATGTTCCTCGTGGAGATTACCAAAATGTGAAGAGATCTTCTATTACCATGAATCCTACAGCTGTATTTAGACTGTTGATATTGAAGGTGTTCATGAGACTTACATGTCTTGCGGACTTTGTGGTGACTTCTGGTAAAACAATTGATTAACTGCAAACTTTGGTGGGAATTTTAACTAAATTAGGAGTCAGAGATTTTCTCCTTTTTAATTAGTTTAGAGGATTTACAGTAGACTGGCATTCACTTTGAACCTAGAGCTGCCACCAAGAACTGAAGTACCAAGCCTAGCTTCTATTCGAATGCCGTCAATGTTACAAAAGGTCCCAAATTTGGATTGTCTGCATTTCTGGACATCTGCTTTATATAGCTAAGACACTTTACCTCCTGGTGCTAAGGCTGTTTGCAAAAACCACCTCCTGATGGTACTGTGAATGCAGTTTCAGAAAAGCAAGCACCCACGTTGCCCAGAAAATACTCTGTGGAGGTTAATAAGACCTCGTGCATAGACTAGAAGATGTTCAGGGTCTTACCATCAAGGGTTATGTTTGCACTGAGCTCCTCAAGAATTCTCCTCCAGTTGTCAACAGGTCCTTATAACAGTTGTGCTTTGCAGGTGCAAAGGTAAAAATATTTATATTTGAGTGTGCAGCTGCATTTGGTTGCTCTGTATTTTTGATGTTGCTTTAGCAGTGTTGCATCTTTCGTATAGTTTTCTGATGATCTGAGCTCCTGAAACAACGAATTGGTACTTGCTGTTATTGTTTGGTTTTAACTTGAAACTAGATGTGAGGCTGAGGCAGAAACAGAGCTAAATCAAGTTCCCTGTTTCTTTTTTTCTTAAAGCAAAACCTGTGTTGAAAGATCCAACCTCTCCGATACAGTAATTATAGGGTGCTATCCTTAGTGATGTTAAATAGCTCCCTTTAGTGTATCTGTTTGATCTTGAGCTGTGAATTCCCTTTCTTTCGTGGGTGTAACTGTAAACAAGGGGATTAACATTGCTTCAGCGATGTTTTGCTTAAGTGAATAAAAGTTGAAAGGGTGTTTTGAATATCTGTGGAAAGCTTTGTGTGCTGTGGGGTTTCTGTTCTATGCGTATGCACAGTGCACCTTTCATGGTAAACTCCAGTGATGCTTTAAAGTTTGTGAAGTTCACTTGAAGCTTTTTATATTTGGGATGCTTTTGTGGAGCACTGTGAGTCTCTGTGGTAGTGGACCACAAAGGCACTGTGAAGTTCCACTCTATTATATCCATCCTTTTAGCTATGTAACTTTTTTCAAGACCTATCATGGAGAACAGGATTCTCATCATAAAATGTGTGCCAGATTTTAGGCTTTTTGGTAGCCCAGCGATGGCGAGTAGTTATCACACCAGGGACGTGGATGTCCATAAGAGAGTGGAAGTCATAAACCTCTGTCTTCCGTTGGTGCCTGGCATGCAAGCAGCGAAAGGACTGCTTGTTGAGGGGAAGGCGCATGTGTGGGGTGGCACACTGCTGTGACTTGGTCCCTGCGTGTGCTCTGCATCTTGTCCATAAGGCTCCTCGTATCTTAGTTGCCAGCCCGGTGCAGGACTCTGAAAAGCAAAAAGAAAACAGGGGAGAGAAGAGCGTGAATATTTTCAGTGCGGTCCCTACCTGACACGGAGAGGCTCCTGTGTCACACCATCAGCTGGGAGAAAAGAGAGGAAGGACCAGCATCCCTGGAAACTTGTCCGTCCTATGCAGGGCTCCCACCTGCTGCTCATCCACCCTTCAGCAGACCAAATCTCGTGTCGGAGCACCCTCTGTTTGCGCATGCAGTTTTCTGTCAGGACTTTGTTTAATTGGAAAATACAGACCCCTTTCCTCCCTCCAGTTATCCAAGGAAAAACCTAATGTCATGATTCCTTTTTTTTTTTTCCTTTTAACTTTTAACTCACCCTAGATTCTTACTGCACATGGCGCCTTCTTTCTATGACATGATTGATGTATAGAGGGTTTCCCCATTATCTCTTACCTTCATCTGATATTACACTCGGCACTTGTCAGTGTCAGAAGTTACACCTGCCTCTCTAGTTGTGGCAGGAGCCCAAACTGTGTCTCCTGGATGAGAGTCCTCCATGATTCCTCTCCAAGCTGTCAATTAAGCCTCTTGTTTTCATTTCAGCGTGCCTGGTTTCTCTGATCTGAAGAGGATGCTCTGCTCCGCTCTGAAGCGATACTTTCAGGAGGACAACAGCAGTTAAGGTGCGGGCCCTATTTTCCTGTCTGCATCCTGCAGGGCAAGAAGCGTTCGCATGCTACTCCTTGTTTTGAGATTATTTAAGAAACTGCCGCTGTTGAACTAGCAGGGGATCTTTCCTTCTGCGCCCTTTGCCGGAGCAGCTGACTGGCGTGCCCCAGCTGCAGGCCATCGTTTTCTTGGGAAAGTTTTAAGAGCGTCTGAAAAGTGATCATCTTCTTTCCTAGCCCTTACCGACATGTACGGGCTCTTCCTGGCCTTTCCAACTCCAGTGTGGAAGACGTTGTTTGTTTTCTTTTTAAATGTTATCTCTGCCTTCCTCCTTTTTTAATGAGGCTGTATATACATGAAGACTTGCTGCATATTCGGCGTGGCACATCGATGGAGCGGCCACTTTGAACTGCTTTTGCAACAATGGATTCTGCTTGACTGATAATGAAACCACGGGATAGACCTCTGGGAGGTGAGTCATATGTTAATTTGTTCTTGAAAGTTTCCTTGGTGTCTTAAAAGCTGTGATCTTTCAGAAAAATCTCTTATTTTATTTTTATTTTGTTTTATTTTATTTTATTTTATTTTATTTTATTTTATTTTATTTTATTTTATTTTATTTTATTTTATTTTATTTTATTTTATTTTATTTTATTTTTTTCAAGCTACTTCCTGGGGCCATGGCAGATGCTGTTCTGGAATGGCACCCAATGAGTTATTCTAATGTAGTCCAGGGCTCGGCTGGCATTCTGCTATTGTGCAAATATTTTCGGTACTTCTTTTACCGCAAAGATATTTTATTAAGTGCGGCACATTGTTATACACATGTGGTGCTATGGAGCTCCAGAATATGCATGGGACATAATGTTGAGCTGCAGAAACACAATAGCAATGAGTCACTGGAATCCCTTGTTGGTCACAAGAGTTTGAACAACTGCAGTGATAATCTTTTGAGACAATGTACAACTCCAGTGGTATTTGCTATCTGGTCCGTGGTCTCCCTCAGTTAGCTGCTTGATTGGCTTGGCTTTGTGGGTATTCTAATCATGTTGGCACAGTCACTTTGATTAACAGCGACATGCAACTTGCAAGTCTCTGGGCTTGCGCCGACCTCAATAAAGTTCTGTGCTTTTTCTCTTTTCAAATCTCATCAGCTTCCTGAGGGCACAAGAAATATTTTTGTGCTGTTTTCCGTGGTGGTTGGTGAATATTTAAGTGTGGGATTCAGAGGAGTGCATCTGCTTCTTCTCTATCTTGGAAGTTGAGAAAAGGGAAGAGTAAATAAAAAAAATTTTAAAAGTTACAGAAGGGAGGAATATAGAATTCTTAAATATGTATTATTTTTTTCATGGCCTTTCCAGTAGGTCCCAGTCAGCTTTAAATGTCAGCTTTAGTCCCCTCTTCGGTAAAGCAAGAGAGTACTCCCATCAATGTGACTTCATTTATGGCTAAACTGGCTGATCTTCACCTGTTACTTCTTCTTTTTAAAAGGCATGCTGAAAGCACTCTTGATCATATTTAATTTGTGTAATGCTGTGTCTTTAGAGGGAGAAGGGTACTGCTTTTACAGTCAGACAAACAGCCTTGCAGGTCCTTTGTCAGCATGGGTGAAAGCTTAATTCTCATTATTCCTCAAACCAGAAGAAACAGAAGTTCAGTGTCTCGTTTTAGACTTAAGGAAACTGATGGGACATGAAATCCATGTCGTGGTTTTAGTAGCCTCTGCTCGCTGGCTCTTGACCATATTCCCCACTCCTCTGCTGGTGTTTTCTAAGGATATACAATATTTTCAATGGCCATCACCTACTACCACGTGGTCCTTGAATACCATCTACACCACTGAAAGCAATGGTGTCTTCTAAAAGACAGCTTACAGCTGAGTTAAGCCAGTGGGATATTTAATTTAGATAGTGTGAAATACAAAATGTCCAGTACTGAAATTTGGAATAAGATGGGATTTTGGAGGGAGACATCCACATCGATCAAATTTTTTTTTTTTTTTTTTTTTTTTTTTTTTTTTTTTTTTTTTTTTTGGTATGCTTTGGATGGGGTAGTGTTCCCAGCTATTGAAAGTGTTGTTTTAACAACAGAGGGTTTGTAGATCTGTGCAGTTAAATTTAAGGTAGTTTCCAGGACACATTTGACTGGTGTCTTTGTTTCTGAAAACCTGAAGCTTGTTTCTTGGAACCCTTTTTCCACTTTAATTCAGCACTGCCTTGCCTTACAGAGGTTAGTAGGTCAGAAGTGCATTTCAGGGTAGTCATCCTTCAAACTTTAAAACTTTCCCATCCCCTTTCTGTGATGGTGGTGTTAGGGGTCAACCTCACGCTTCTATTTTTCATTGAAGAAAACATTACTTAAAATACACTGCAACACCTGCTTCCTTGACCCACTTTGCTTTAAGATCTTGTTACCGGGCTTTTGAATAGTGGTAAAGGAATGAGGGATGCTGAGGTCACTGTGCCATATGGGACATCAGGTGAATGTGTCAAAGAACGTGGACCCATCAAGGAGTCTGCTCACAAGTGAGTAGTTTCCTTTTGTTAAGATTTCACCTATTTAGAGTTGTCCTGCAATGCCTCAAACATTTTTTAAGTCTTTAAAAAAATTCTTGTTCTTTAGTCAGGACTTGTAGTAATAACCTGTTCTTGTCCAAAATAATTTTGTTAGTGATTAGTTTGAATATTTTAGCAATAGGATCTGCATTTTCAATCTTTTCAGGCAGAGAATCACCTTTTAAACTTGTTTTGTCTCTTGATAAGAGACCGTTAGCTCCTTTTTCCTCTCTTTCATTCTTTTTCTGTTCCGTCCTCCTTTTCTCTCTTCATTCGCAAAAAAGTTTGGATCTATGTCTTCATTTTAGTTTTTATCATCAAGTTATAGAAAATGCTGTCTTGTCATACATATTAATTTGACACTGTTAACCCTGTACAAATACATTTCTGGTGTTGACTACCTAGGAATACAAGTCTTTAAGTATATTAATGCAAACAGAGTTTGTTAGCCTGTTAGTAAGTCATTATTTCACTTGACTCTCCTTAGTCACTACTTACTGCATATGATACCCACTTTTGTGCTTATTGGAGTCAGTGAAGGTTAAGCACACAGTAGCTGTGAAAATCGTCTTATTTTCAGCTATGGGTGCCATTATATCTTTAAGAAGGCAGATTCTTTGCCTCTCTGAGTACTCTAGCTGTAAAATGAGGTATTTGCTTACTTTGAAGGGAACTCACATGTGTAGGTCTATAGAGGAATGTAAGATATTCGGATAATATGGTAAGGGAAGCCACACGAGTAGTTGTATGAGAAAATAATTGTTTCTTTAAGGAAAGGTCAAAAAAAAGCAGGGGGAGAGGTGGAGTTTTCTTTTCCTTTGTTTGGTCTCTACATGTTTTCAAAATTAACCCTAAAATAATATGAACCCTAGAAACAGTATTAGAGATTATGGTGGTAGTACTTAATGCCCTCTGCCTTCTCTGCCTGCTGGTGGTGCTTGGCAGTACTTCCTTGCTTAAGGGAACAGACCATTCACCTTCATGAGAGTGTTGGAGGTCTCCTCTTGGGGATGCTTCGGAGCAGAAACCCACTTCCACTCTGTGCAGAGTCTGTCTCATCTCACAGGGTACAGAAAGAGCCCGGGGGAATCTATGTGCATAAATTCAGAGGATGTGGGTCTCCCCTAAAGTTTTGTTTCATTATGTGTTGGTAACAGATTTGCACGAGGAGGAGTGTGGCAGGGTTGAAGGCAGTATCAGTTTTGCCACCCGTCTGTGTGGGTGATGTATGAAGATGTGTCAGAGAGGGCACAGAAGTGTGAGCCATGGCAGAGAAGCCCTCAGAGAACCCTGGCAGGAATTAATGGAGAAGTGCCTGAGAGAGCAATTGGCTTCAGTTTATTCCGACCCCTTTTAAAGATGTTGGGGAAGAACGGTTTACCAGTGAGGGGAGGGAAAAGTGAAGAGAAAACGTGGTTTGGTTCAAACTGACCAAAGCAGGGAAATGGAGAGTAAAGCTGTTATTACATCGCTAACTTCTGTTCTGGCGTGGAATGTCCTCAGCTCATCTGTCACCCTTCTACAACGAACAGTCCTTCACCAGCCTTAATACAGGCCAACGCCTCATGAGTGAAGGCTGTGGGCAGCCTGGTGGTGATCAAAGAAAGAGGTTGCTTTTGTCAACTGAAGCTGGAATCATACCTTATTTTAACAGGGGATATTTTTGTATTACTTCACTTTGGCTGGGAGTTTAGCGTGCAGTTGCATCTCAGCACAACGCTGCTGCAGATGCTGGGTGGGAAAAGGCGGATTGATGAGAAGTGGAGTTGAAAATACTGCAACTGAAGTGCTGGACAGCTTGGGCTGCTGAAAACCTTGTGCATGAAACCCTGTCTCCCTTAAAGTGGCTGGCAATGCTCCCGTTGAGTTCAGCAGAGCCAGGATTTTGCCCTCTATATTTATTATGATTTATGAAAAGATCAGTCACCGTAGTATCTAAGCACTGAGACATGGTATTTAGCTACAAACAATCACTTTAAGAGTGATGCCAAAAATCTACACATGCATTATACTTGGAGATTAAAGAACATGGATCTTTGGTTGCATGTGCTTCTCCAGTTGTAATTATTCTTCATCCCAAACACTGCAGCCCTCCGTGCTGTTGGGCACAGAGGGACTCCAGACTGAGGCAAATCAGAAAGATTATGTGATGTAGTAAATAGCTATAAATTAATGGATTTTGCTGGGATGCCAATAACTACCTCAGTTTCCCCGTCAGCCCCAAAGGAATTAATTAATTCCTCAGAGTTTAGCCAGCCACTGCAGGAAAGAATTTTACTCTTCTGCATTAATTTAACCATAACTGGTTACCTTGCAATAACTCATACAGCACTGTGTGCTCTCCACTCTGATGTTGCATGACAATAATGTGCTGCAGAAGAAAGCTGATTGAGTTCAAGTGAAATCTATCCCAAGGAAAGAGTATCCAGAGCAGCTGGTTTCATTTATATATTTTATTTCTGAAGCTCATGAGTGTTCCAATGAGAGATGGTATAATTGATTTAAATCAAATTATGAAACACTATACTTTTTATTCTAAAATGTACTTTTCTGGCATTCAATTATGTAATGTATCACTCGCAGGTAATGCAGGGTGAGGCTGAAGAGGTTGAAAAATATCCTTTTCTGTCATGTAGTCCGTTGCTACATGTTCTTGCCTTGGAACTGAAGCCACAGTTGCTGTTTGTAACAGAATGAACATATTGCTAAGGAATTGAGGTTCCATTGCTTCAGGTGAGACACAAAACCTTATTCCTTCAATGTGTTGGTGATGGGGAGCGCTTCTGATTTTTTGGAAGGACATCTCAGTTTCCTGTTTTTTCCAGGTGAAATTAGAAGAACACAGACCAAATAAATGGCAAGGAGAACAGAGGCTTTTAGTAAGGGGTAATGCCGGGCATTCATTGCAGCACAAGTTAATCTGCATTTTAAGAGGTTCAAAATTTTCAGAGTGTTTAATTGTTCACTCAAATGGCTGGGTGTTTGCTGAAGTAGAAGACCTCACAAGTGTGTTAAAAGCTTGTTGGAGTGTGTGTTTTCCCTAATAACTTCTGAACTGGCCAATTTAAACCAGATTTTATGGAGATAATGAAGTTCCTGTAAGTTTTCAGAAAACTTTTGGCTGAGCGGAAAGAAGCCAGAACAACTGGTGCCACCATTCATGGAAAGGCTACAGCTGGAGCTCAGCCATTCCCTGCTTGGACTTGGCCACCCAGCTTGGCTAGCTGGGAAAAACACACCTCGGTGACGTGCATGTGTGCAGCTCTGATCTAGCCTCAGCTTACACCTGCCTGTCCGGGGGGGCATGAAGGAGGGATCGTCTGTGAGGGTGTAGACAACGTGTGCAGAGGAAACACGTCTTTCACAAGCAGCACAACTAAGGAACAACTTTGTATTTTAACACACTGGATGTGAATCTTACATGAATCACAGCAGGATGATACACTTAAGAGATCTCTCTAACCTCACCATTTCCACTGACTTGGTTAAAGTAGCCGATGGAAGAAGTCTAGATGCCATGTGCCCTGACCGCACTGGCACCGTGCTGCTGTACATGAGGGCGCTGGGGCCACCTGTGACTCATGCCCTCGGTTAAGATGTAGTACAGTAGATTGGGAGGTGACATTACAGCCTGAAAAGCAATTGTACCCAGAGGGATATTGCTTCATTGGGGGATGAGTATTACTAGCTTTAAGGAGCTAGTTGTTACAAAACACCCTGACAACGGATTTGTATTTATTTACTGGCAGCCACTCAACCTGAATGTGGCTCTGAGTAGTGTCAAGTTTCAGAACTGCTGGTGCTTTTCCATGGAGTCCACGTGCCAGCTGGTGTACGTACACACGGCAAGTCACGGTCCTACATTTTCCACTTGTGTCCCTCACTCTTTGTGGCAGCTACTGTGTGCCAGTGGGTTTTGGGCATTAGCTTGCTGGCAACTGTGTCGCTTGGATAGGTTGGTGAGTGAGTGGGAGATCCCAAAAGGGAGTGCTTGGCTTTGAAAAAGATTTTACTAAAAGCTCTTAAAGCAAATGCTTTGTGCGCCAAAGTTTGATGTGGGATGAAGGACTTTTCAGTGTTTCTCCTCTGTTTTTATTTTCTATTACAGTAACAACTTTTCTGCCAGGTGATGTTCACTGTGAGCCAAACTTACGTTACATTTCACAGGTGCTCAGTTTAAATGTATTTGGGAGCCACACTGGGAACTTTTGTTTAGTTTCCAAAGAGGGGTCCCTAGCAGTGCCGATGTACCCAGATCCCTTCACAGCCCCTCTCAATGATGCTGGAGAAAACATTCCTCTTGGGCGAGAGAGTTCTAAGCTCCTATCACTCTTTAATCTGTGCTTATTTTGGAGGACCTTCCAAAAATGTTTTTTTGGTGGTAACCAATGGTATTAGCTATACCTGTCGTTTTAGGAATAGATTGAGCGACTTACTTTAAAAAAGGTCTCTGGAAGGATGTGAATAATTCTTTCTGGTCACTACTTATACCATCACTAGCTGGATTTGAACCTGTTTCCTGTTCAATATCTGATTACTTAGAGCTATCTTACAAGGTCAACAAAGTGGCATCATAAATGAAGTATAAAATGTATCATAACAGTGGTTTAAAATCAGCACAGTCCAGTTAGTTGATGGGCCATCTCCATTTATTTAAGCTATTAAAAACTCGTGCACACAGCCATTCTAAGTACTGATGCCATCAAATGTGGTCAACACAGACAGTTCAGCCTGCAAAAGTGAGCCAGAAAAGGCATTAAAATGCTTAGTCTATGACATACTTCCTTATTTTTGTCATTTTGACATTTATATGTTGTATCATTGAGGCTTTTGAGAAAGATGACCCAATTCCTGAAGGAAACTTAACCAAGATCTTTAGTTTATAATGCCTCAGTCGTCTGTTTTGCATTTAATTCAAATTGACCACCTGCATGCTGTTAACCTCTGGAAGGTTACTGCGATTGCAGTTGTTGTTGTTTGTTTAAAAGTTTTGTAGCTCAAGGAAAACATTAGTAACCAGTTACTTAACCTACAGTGTTTACTGATCTCGTTGAACTTGCAGATGTGGCTTTGCTGGCCAGTGAAAACTGGGAGTCGTCTGGTGCCAGTAATAGCTTGCACTTATTTTTCAGACAGCAATGGGTTGAGCAATTAAAAGAAATTCTTTTCATAAATATGCTCTTCGACTGTTGGCTATTTGTCTTAAATTTCAAAATGCAAAATGTAACTTAGTGGATGTGGAAGGTAGCTCTAAATGAGCCAAACTTTCAGAGAGGCGTGCTTGAGTTCCGAATACCGCTGATTACACATGCAAACCCCAGAGGTGCATGTGAAAACGTACAAGAATTGCGGAGGCAATTTAAGTGAATAAGACAGATGTGTTCATATTAACATTCTCTGACCAGGAGTATTTAAATTGCTGTAATGAAATATTTTACTAACTGAAAGCATTAAAAAATTAGTAATTACTTCTTGCAAAGCACCAGAATTTTTTTAAAACACACATTTTTTTAACCTTGGGAGTTTACTCTGTTGAGAATTTTCTGCTTTCCTTTACAGCAAAGAATAGAAATTCACTTCCTTTTAAAAGTCTCACATATTCCTTTGATTCTAAGAGGGGGAGCTTTACAGTGAACACGCTCAAAAGTGGGTTGGCAACACATGCTTAATCCATGACTCTCCTGTGAGGTGTGCCATCTACTTGCTTCTCAAGTACTAAAGACTAACACCTGCAGAAAATTGATTCCTGTTACAAAGCCCAACCTTTTACAGAAGCAGGAATATGACCAACCTTCACTCCTGTATATCACCCACCTAGGCCTGTGAGCAGAGACCCTGTTGCTCCTTCAAGCGTCTTCTCCTCTAAGAAAGAAGAGAAGAGTTAGTGGAACCACAAGTTTCCATGCATCCTTATTCTTAGCACACAGATGATAGAGTTGATGTTCTCCAGATAGATGACAAGTGTTTGGTTTTTATTGCAAGTACCACCTAACCTTTCCATCTGGGGGTGCCCTACTGGTATGGGCTGTTTTGGTTTTTTTTCAGGTAGGACTGATCTGGGGTAGGAGACAAGGGAGGAGTTTTATTCCCCCATTCAAAATCTTGACTTTTCAGTAGCAAATCAAAGGCCAAAAATGGTTTTGTCTAAAATAGTAAAACTCACTTGGAGTCAGAATACCTGTTGTCTGATGTACCTGGGTTTATCTGGCACCCTGGTTGCCCTTGACCACAATGTGTTGGGCCAACTGCTCAGACTGCAGATATGGGGATATGTGACGTTCAAGCAACGAGCACTGAGCAGCACTTCAGAGCACTTTTTAGAAAGGGAATTTAGTTTCCAGCTCAAATTTAGGAGCACTTGATGTAAACACCTTCTTCAAAGAGACTATATAGTTGAAAACCAAATTTTCCATCAAAAAACCATGAAGTAAAACTTTCTGTCAACATACTGTTAACCTCTCTACTGCTTTGTTGGGTTTTTGTTTGTCTGTGTGGGTGTCTGTGGGGATGCTCAGACATGTGGATTCAAATGAGCTGTTCAAACAGATTAAACAACTCTAAACCCCGCTGTGGTCTTTGGAAGTGAATTAGATTAAAGTGAATTAGGGCTATTTTAATTCTGAATGAGTGAGTCCACATGGGCTTAATATAGTTTTATATAGAAACCCACATTAAAATCACATCGTTAGTTAACTCGGATTGTTTCCCGTGTAGACGAACCTACCCTGTCTCTTCAGTTAGCAGTGCATTCAGAGCTTGCCTTTCCTGTAACTCGCACTGTCGACAAGCAAAGGAGCTAAATCAAAAATTATATGGGTTTTGTGCTGGTCTAAATGGTTACACAAACAATAGGTTGGTAATGCATCTGGCCTGTGGTGTGTCCAGAGAAAGAAGCTGGGCCTGAATAGCTTTTAGATACCATCACTGAAATCAACAACACTTGCCAGAAGAAAGCCTTCAGCTTTAATTCCGTAAGCTATAAATTATTACAGGGGTCTGATTCCTTGGAATGAAATGCAATAGATAGATGGCAGAGAAATATTATTAATGGGTAGTTTACCACATTCCTAACTGCACTGACTTCATGAGGATACTTTATATTAGTATCTGGAATAGAAATACTAGGGATTTATTAAAATGACTGAGTACTTGTTGTTAGCTAGAATACCGTACTATATTGGAAACATAAAGTATTCTGCATCAAAGCATGTAATCTCCATTTTTCCTCTTCATCCTTAATTTGATTATGAACTATTACTATGCTTTGCCATAAAATAGGAAAGTTGTACATTTTGATGGTTTCTCAAATGCTGATTTTACTTTCTGCACAAATACTTTGTATCTTTTCAGCATAATTATTTAGCAGCCATTTCGGGTTAATTATTGTCATTAACAATATGAGTCCTATGAGGGAATATCAATTAAAATATGCACAGCTGAACTTTCAAATGAGTAAATAATTTAGTTTTTGAAAATGACTGGAAACAGCAGGGTAACAGTCAAAAGGGGAACAATTATTTTAATGCTTATTTGACAAATGAGTAATTTTTACAGCAAATTAGTTTCTTATCATAGCACCCCTACTGGCAACAAGAGAGAAACTGTTAACATGAGTTTTAAAAATAAAAGCTGCTAAGTTATGCATGCAAAGTTAAGGAAATAATTTGTATGAAGAAAAGGTGATTATGATACACATTGTTAGCTGAAGAATGTTGCCATGGGAATCTAATTAAGGATATAAATCACACCAAATTATGTTTATATGTAGGGCTGGATACATTACAGTGATATGCACATTTATACATCAATTTTGGTTTTTATTGTCGAAGTATTGAAGATAGACCTTCATTGCTCTTTATTCTTGACCCCACTAAATCAGCAATTGAAAGTTAATTTGGTGGAATTGTTTAGAAATAACAACAGCAAGAAAAGTTAGCAGATGAAGTGTGGAATTTCAGGTTTGAATATATGATGCTCACTCAGTTGCATAACAGAAAAAAAGAAGGTAGAAAAACTTTGTGAGGTGAGTGAGTGTTATTCCTGGTTTGGGGGAAGTTTTAATGTACACCTTGACTTTTCAGCTACACCACCCTGGGTTGTTTATGCAATTATTCCACAGAATACGAAAACTCTGGAAGGGCAGGGGGAAGAAGTAAGAGATAGTGTATGGAAACCACAGCTATTGAAGGTGTTTGTGATGTTTTCAGAGCACTGAGAAGATTTTTCAAGGCCTTTTATGGGAGTTAAAACTCCTATAAAAAAGGGGAATTTCAGCAAAGATGTCTTTTGTCTTTCTCCTCTTTGCATGCTCTTTTTCATTTCTGATTTGCATGTTCAGCCTGATTACTGCCTGAAGTCCGCACCAGTGCTGCTGATGGTTTCCCACAGTTATGATTTGGAGTAAGTGGGTAGTTTATAGTGAAGCAGTGATCACCAAGGACAATTTGGAGTTTCTCTTTGGTTTCAGTGATTTTTGCCAAATTGCACTATTGAATTGCACCGAGTACTATTGCAAATTGTGGTCGAGAAACTTTCGGTGAAGGTGACCAAACTTAAATGATACTGGGGCCTGTTGGGCCAGGGAACGAAAGCTCTGGCTATATGTGCACGAGGCCTTGGCATGGTAAGGAATTGAAAAGCAAATTAGGAAAAAAAAAAAAAGCGTAATTTTTTTTTTTTTTTACACAATGCTGACCAAAGCTGAGCGTAGAAATTAGCCAAAGCTTGCAGTTCTAGATACTATGATAATGAAAAACTGAACTTGCCAGTTCTTGATAGAAGTTGGCAGTTGTGTCTCTTCTCACCAAATGGACAAATTCAATTTTTGACTGTGTTACTATCAAACATTTTGCAGCCTGTCTTTTCTGGTCCAGAGTCATGTTTTGGGACTAGACTCTAACTTGCTAGGTCCAAACATTTCTTTTCCACGTGACCTCTGTGCAATAAAGGGGATTGCAATATACCCAGTGGGGTCACACACCTTCTGATGACATCCACAACCAAGCATGTAATTAAGGGTGTAGATTTAGGGCTGTCTCCTTTGAAAAGCTGCTAGAATTGCAACGTTGCTCTGACAGAGGTATTTCCTCACCGGGGTATATCTTCCATATCTTTTTTTCGGTGATGTAATAAGACAGAGGGGAAGAACAGTATAAGATGTTGAGAAACATAATACTGTATGTTAGAGCTAGGACAGGGCTGTTGAAGGCTGGAACTGGGGAAAGAGAATCAGATCAGCCTGTCTGATCTGTTTGTAAGGAATCTTTCTGGTTTTTGTGTAAACATTTATTTCGTAGTAAGGCCTATTTAAGACAGTTTCACCTTTTTTTTTTTTTCCTACTTCACCACAACGCTGTCTCCCACCCCATCTCAAGCCACTGCACGGTTTCTCCCTGAAACCTCCCAGCACAGAAATTCCATAGGAAAACACAATGATGTCATTTCAGTCAGACCATAATTTTCCAGCTGTTGGAAGAAGGCATGTTGTGGTGTTTATTTCGCTACTTATAAAGATTTGTGGCAAGGAGGGAAATATTTTACTTCCAAGATCATTGTTCAAGTAATTGAAACTGCTCATCTGGAGCTTTGTGCCATAGCTGGGGGAGGCAGAAGGGGCGACGGGGGAGAGCAAATGTATGCATGGTGTGCGGGTAACTGCATGTATGGAGCCTCAGAGGAATTAAGGGATTTTTTCCAGTGTTGTTTTATGGTGAGAAGGAAAGAGGCATGGCATGGGTAGCCTTCCAGCATAGCTGTGCCAGTGTGAACCTTTGGCATCTCCGTTACCGGCGTTGCATTTGATGAGGCTTTCGTGCGGATCAAGCAAGCTCTCACCTTGGCTGTGTCTCAGGTTGCCTCTTGTATTAAGCATGGACAAGGCTTTGTCCTGAGCTGCTGATTCTGCTACAAGCCGGAGCTCTGTAGGTGGTGGAAATTGCTTATTGTAGTGCTGGTCGACATGGATTTGCAGACCTCTTGGCAGAGATTTTCAGAATCAGCTACAGCTTTCCGAAGCCTAGATCCTACTGGAAATGAAGATCCTTTTAGGGTGGTTCAAAAAAAAAAAAAACCCACAAAATCCAAATGTCAGACCAAACAATCAGTCCCGAGCCCCGGATTATCTCCTCTGTCAGCATGGCAAAGCTGCATCGCGCTGCACTACTGACCAACTTTTCCTCATGCTTTACAAAAGCCCTTGTGTGTGTGACAGTCTAGAGACGTGTCCTCTCACCCTTGGAGGCGACCAGATGTCCTCAGGCAAAGGAAGGGGGAGGAAGGAGGCAGGTATCTCAGACACCTCACATGCTTTGAAACGCTCATTTCTCACTAGGTTTTAGGTAGCGCAGTGGAAAGCGGGGTAGTTCTGACATGTGAAATCTTTGAGTTGGGCGCGCTCAGTACTTCAGTCAGGAAACGTTAGCCAAGCTCGCCCTCCCGTTCGTCTGAGCGCTCCAGAAGAGCTGGATGTAATAATGAACAAAAGCCTTTTGGATGCTGCTGTTGCTCATTTTTTCACTGTGTGGGTCCATTAAAGCATTGCTGCCTTTTGGGAACTCAGCTGGAAGAAGAAAACAGGCCTGGAAAAAATAACTGCATTATGCGAGACCACTGGCTACTGCTGGAATTGTGTCGGTTTGTAACACGTTAGGCAGGTTCCCTGTGCATCCGCTGCAAAGCTTCTGCTGACAGGACTTGAGCCCTAGCAGTGAAAGCAGCCAACAACAGCAAAAAAAAAAAATATGCTGTGGGCTCTCATATCCTGTGTGATCCTAGAGGCTGTGGGTAGCGTAACTTGGTAGGAGAGAAAATGAAACTGTTAAAGTGTTCCCCTGATGCACCCTGCAGCTTGTAAAGGCAATCATCAGATCAGATGACTGATTTCTTAGATGGAGGGAGGATGTGTAGGTGAGTGATAGGCAAAATAGCTGAACGTTTGATTTAGCCCCCAAATTTTTCATTATGATCAGTTCCATGCAATTTAACTTCACTCTTTTCCCTTCTCCACTTTCCTTTTCTGTCATGCTTGGCACCACGCTTTCCACTCAAAATTCCAGTTTAAGAGAATAAAAGTAGTCCAGCACAGAAATGTATGCTAGCTGGGCCCACGGTAGTTACCCCCCCCAGGCTATCAAAGCGTGTACAGAAGCAGAGCTGAAGTTTGCCATCATTGATCAGGTCTAGAAATTAAAACAACCCCTTGAACTCAACACATAAATATAGTCTCTTCGGCTTTTAACCCTGCTCCCCATTACCTCATCATATTTTACCATGAAGGAAACTTATACTATAATGTATTCTTTGTCACATATGGTCCACACCCTTATGTAAACTGCATTTTCAGTCCTCTTCCCAGGCAGACACATTACCCAATAGGCATTCCTCAGACGTGCCAGTTAATCCAATAGATTTGCTAAGCAGTAAAGTGTTAACACAATTACAGTAAAAGCACAGGACAAAATAAATATTCCCCAAAGAACCTTTAGGAGGATTTTGCCATTTCTTGGTTAGTAAGAGATGATCCCTCAACAGACACCAGGCTGGCCCTGTTTTCGTTTCTTTTATTTTATCTGTCCCACTGGAGCAAGAAAAATATATCAGTGTATAGGCAACAGAAGAATGAGCAGTCTAGTATTATCTGTACTTTTTGATTCAGTCTGCAGGGAAAGCTGAGAGTCAGGGGAAGAATCAGGGAACTTTGTGTTCAGCCAACTTCCCAAGCCTTTGGTGTCTGGCCAGATTTGCAAAACTTAATTGTACATTTGCATTGTGTGTTGCAATACCTTGGAGATCTGCAAAGCGGTTCTCATATGTCCCTTTTGGGTGCTCGGCTACTCCAAACGTTCCCATGAAATGAACGTACAGCTTTCATGCTCGCTGTATGATGTCCAGTACCTGCACACTCACTGGCATGGTGGCACCTTACCTATCTACCCTTTAGTAGCCTGAAGGGAGAGGCGGAAGGAGGCTGAATCGCTCCGTTGATCAGCCCAGAGCTGCCCTGAGGCATGTTTTTCCCTGGGGTGCTGGTATCCACTCCTGCTTACCCAGCAAGGTGGCAGAAGTGGGCGAGAGCTGGCTATAGGTCCCCCAGTGTTCTCTTCTAGAGTGCCCTGAGGCAACTTTGGCTATCTATCTAAGCTCTTGAGTTGTTCGTTCTTAGTACTTTCCCTTGAATCTTGTTGCGGTGGAATGGTAACACTGCTTTTTCCATACAGGGCCACCACTGGTGTATTTTTTTCCACCACTCTCTAACTTCTTGGTCTAGTTTGAGTCATCTGAGCTTGGAAATCTCCAGTGAGTTTGGACCTGAATGTGACTGGACTGATCTGTGCTAGGGCCAATACTTCTTAGGGGGAGAGAGAAAAAGAAAAAAGTAAGGCAAGCATTGAATTTATAGCACTCCAGATGTCAGGGAAATGAACATAAAAGTGCAGATGCCTTATAGTCAGGCAGACTGTTCAAATGTATGCAAATGGGTGACAAGTTTATGTGAATATGGTTGAAAAAAAGAAAAAGCAAGGGAAAAAAATGCTTAAATAATCCGGTTCTTATTGTTGTGAGTCTTGGGCATTGAGTTTTGAGGAAGTCATGATTGTGATGATCCAAAGAAGGCTAAGGCCCTGGTAAACATGGCCAGATGGGTAGACTTTGATTGGTCTTAATGTTCTTGGACATACCATTAAAGTAACATAAATTCATACCTTCTAAATTATGGGGCCTATTGATCAAGCTTTTCCTTGCACAGCAGTATTTAGATTATTCTGCAAATCATCTTCATGGCTAGCTATGAGAGTTGACTACAGTGTCTTCAGTTAGGGTAGCATAAATGTATGGTATTTAAGTGAGAGCAGATGTACTTGCACGTACATTTCACATATGAGCTTCTCGATTGTTTGGGGGTAACAAAACAATTCTCTCTGTCAAATGTGCTTCCAACTTGTGAATTAATTATATCTGCCTCCCTGCAAACTGTTTAGGAGCAGCTGGTCTTCCTGGCATCTTTATTAGCATGCAAAGAAGCTTCTCCAAAACCTGAAATGCCAAAAGGAAAAGCCTCTGGCTAAGTCCTACCATGGATACTCAGAAGTGAGTGGTGTCTGTCTGCAGCCAGGTGAAGGGAGGAGCCAACAGTGGTCAGTCTAAGGCATCCCCCTGCACATGATCTTGATTTGCTTTCTATTCCTTTCTGCTGTTGGATAAAAATACCTTAAAATTATAGTCGTAGGCAGCCATAAGGTTAACAAAAACTGATACAGCCTGGATAATCTGCTGCTTAACAGCTCCTGTGGGTCTGTGTCCAAACCCCATGTCTTTAAATTTTTCAAGTGGACTAGATTTTCTGGATCCCTTTGCTTAAAATGCACAAGGGATTTTTGGATGGTAAAATGTTACTAAGCATTGCTTGGATATGTTCTTTGTTCATCCATGATGGAAAAGACCTGCCATATACGTAGTCCCATGATGCAATACTAGAACCTTTTAAAAAGTTATTAAACAGGTAGTAAAATTCCTTTACAAAATACACTTTGATTTGTACAATTTTTAGAAATGGTAGAGGACAAAACCACATCCTTACCCCTGTAAGCCCCCAAACAAATCCACAGAAAAAAAAAAAAGCTTTAATTTACAATAGCTGGGTTTTACTATACAGGAAAGGTGAGAAAAATAATACAAGTTATACAGCACACTTCTTACAAATACCAGCTTATATGACCTAACACTGGCAGTTAACATCTTAGATTTTTCTCAGCAATAAGCTACATCTGCAGAACTTATGGGTTGGGTTTTATAAAGTTCACAATTCAAAAATGTCTCCGTGCTAAAGGGCTTTGGCTCTCTAGCTCAGGGCAAATTTTATATGCTACAGTCTGTAACCATCTTTGTTTCTAGAAAAGTATATGCATGGATCATGGATTAAAATGTTTTACTATGTGCCATGTGGGTTTTATTATCTGAATAGATTATATCCTAAACAGGTCAACTACCTCTGATTTAAATGCATGGAGAATGGGAAACAGCGTTTATTCATGCAGTGGGTTTATCATGTGATGCCGCAGCTATACCTCACTCCCAGCCACTATCTGAAAGGGAGAGCAGGATACAGGGTATCTGAAGTCAACATCATAACTAATCCCACTTTATTTCAAGAGATGCAAGGGTTGATATGAAGAAGTGAATCTCAGCAGTCATTGTGATGATGAGAACTTGGTGCATTCTCAGCTGGTCACAAACTTCTGAGTCTCTGAACATGTTACAAATAGAAATGGGCTGAGCATATCTGAAATGGCTGGGAAGTGGTAGGCGTGGAGTATTTGCCGGCTTGTAAGCAGGTTGGGAGCCTATTCTCCTCCAGATATGTCAGTTTACCAGAATAACTTGAATGGAACCAGATCGGATTACATTAGTAAATCCAGGAGAAAAGCAGAGAAGTGAGAGGTTGGAATCAGCAAGGGCTCAACCTCCCCTGACAGGCTGTGATCTGCATTTTAGGTATTTCAATATAGGTATACTGAAGTATCTAGGCAGTATCTAGATAATGTTCTGGTTTACCTTTGCTGGACTCAGCTGTTTGTATGCATGTGTGTATTTCTATGTGAGAGTGTGTGTGTATTGCACACATCAATGATGGTACAGGAAAACATTATGTTCCTTTGTATGTAAGTGAAGGCATTATATATGGCATTATAATGGAGGTAGATGTAGTGGTGTTCTTGTTCTCGTTTCTCTCCGTGCAAGGTCATCTCCTTGATGAAGACCTGTCTTGCCACCAGGTCAGGCATTCCTAGCCTTTCCATGTACCTCTGCAGATGCTAAGGTGTGTTTGTGATTGTGTACAATGGGAAACACGGAAAGTATGAGCTATTCAGAAATCAGAGGGGAAACAATAGAAGAATAAGTAGGTGTAATACCTGTGGATGGAAATGATTGTCTGAATTTGAAAGAAGGGAGGGGTAGTATTACTACTTCGTATTTGTTGTTGCAATTAGCTGCTCTTAAATATGTGTTTCAGTGTTGCGTTATTGTTTTCAGTGAGACCAAACTGACTATTATATAGCCGTGCAACAGTTTCCCAAGGGAAGTGGGGGGGAAGCTATTTACTGATTTGCTTGAATCTCTGTTGAACAAAGCAGTGGAAAATACTCTGTAGGAAATAATCATCCACTGGCAGGAGGTTGGAAGAGGTTACGTAATAGTGATCGTATTTCTGTGACAATGAATGATTCCGTTTATATAACACTCATTTCTGGTCACATACCCTAGACTTTGCTTATTTTTGTCTCATCCCAAGATAACGCAACAGATAAATTCAACTCACCAATTTTGGCCACGCTTTCTAGAAAATAGTTAAACATTTCTTATCTTAAATTTGTGCCACATGACTATCCCAATGCCCACAACGTCTTGCTTCTCTTGAAGGTATACATCTCTTTCTGCCTGAATTTTTAAGAGACTGTAGTATCTATCTTTAAAAAGGGGGAAGGGGAGGGTTTTGGAAATTGTGCACCGGTCAGTCTAACCTTGATATCTCAAAAGATACTAGAACAAATTATTAAGCAGTAAGTGTGTAAGCACCATCCAGATAATAAGGTGATAAAAAAGAGTCAACACGTATTTGTCAAGAACAAATCATGTTAAACCAATCTAATTTCGTTCCTTCACAGAGAAACTGTCTTAGTGGATAAAGCAAAAGTGGTAAATGTGATACATCTTGACTTAAGCCAGGCTTTTGACACTGCGGCACATTATATACTCATGCATAAACTGGAGAAATTTGGCCTGAGTAGGAGGGGAGGGCCTGGTTCTTTGAAACCCCACACTGAGAAAGTAGTTAGCAGTGGTGCCCTGCTAAAAGGAGAATTTCACTTTTGCTCTCAGAAGAGGGTGAATTGTGGACATGGTTTCAGTCAATAAATTTTCATTACTGACTTGAATGATGGAACAGAAAGTGAGCGTGTAAAACTTAAGGAGGGCACTACGCTGAGAGGGTACAGAAGTGCTTTAGAAGACAGGATTAGAAGAACAAATGAACATGATACATCGGGGAAAAAAGTTAACAGCAGGACAGCTCTCAGATTATAAAACTACAAAGTCATACGCGTCAGATAATCTGTAACCACACAGTGACTTGGCAGCAGGACAGAAGATGGAGTTTTAGTGCCTGGCAAGTGGAACAGGAATAAAAGATGTGATAATTGCATTAAAAAAGCAACTTCCAGTGTGCAGCATGTGAGCAAAGCTGTTGTGTGCCAGACGTCTCTGAGCGCGGGGAAGTCAGAAGCTGGATTTTTTTGGGTCTGTTTTTTGACGACTTCTGAAAGTGAGGCAGAAAAATGGGAGGTAATCCAGAAAAATGACCCAAATGATTCAAGACTTAGAAAACATGATCTGCGCTGAGAGATTTGTTGTGTGTTTGTCTAGAAAAGATATGTCTGAGGGAGGGTATAAGTCTTCTAGGCAAGTGTTGTTAGAAAGAGGATACAAACTTATCAGTCACTGTTCTACTGAGCATAGGATCAGAAGTACCATATTTTTGCACATTTAATAGAAGGCTCTCTGTGAAAACCGAACTGAAGTCAGATTTAGAAGATCAGTGCTTTACTTGCTCAGGCAAGTGAAAAGTGTATCACACACCTACCTCCCAAAGCCGCTGCCGACCCTGATCTGTGCTGGTTGCTCTCTCTCCCCAGACCTCCATCATGTCTCTGTATTTAATTTAATACCTAAAGGTGCAACGTATCTGTAGACTTGCGTTCAGATGTCCGTGTTTTCAACGGGGTGGATTGACCTAAAGTGTGGGTTAAAGATGTGAAGATAAATTCAGAGATTGGCTTCCCTGGTAGCAGAACAAGGCTTTTGGTTGTTTAAAAAACTTGTATCTGTATAGGATCGTTAATCACTGGAACAGGTTACCCAGGGATGTTGTAGATTCTCTTCTGAAGGTTTTAAGAAGTTTGACAGACATCTGTCATAGCTGGAAGTAAACTTGATACTGCTCCTGGGTAAGAAGATAGACTGGATGTCCTCTTAAGATTCCTTTTAGTCTGACATCTGTACGATTTCTGTGACATAATGGTTTGCAACAATGTAATATATTTTATATTACTGCAAAAAAGCACAGAACTGCTATAATCCAGGCAGTTTTGCTTTATGATGAGAGATGAAAATATAGGTATGAATTCATAAAAGTCTCAGGAAAATAAATGCCTGATCCGACTTTAAATATAAATGAACACAGAAAGAATGATATGCTGAATAATGATCCTGCAAAACAAAACTAGCTCAGTTCCTCACTACTAGCTATCACAGGCTATCGATTATCTATCACGTCTTGTTTGTGTGATAACGTAAGAATTTAAATTGTAGCCTCACCCAAAACAAACACAGATGTGTTTTCTCTAGGTGTTAATCTCCCAAAGGCCCGCAGCCTTGTCATGTAAACAGACCTCTGAGCTCCAGCCTGGTTAGCTCTGTATCAAATAAGCTGTATTAATATCCTGGGTCAAAACTTCCTTCAGGCAGCCTGAGGGCAGCAGCCGTCCAAACGCATGTGCGCTGACACCTTTCCAGGGACGAGCCTCTCGGAGCTGGGCCCTGGATTTACGGCTTGTATGTTTTCTATTTGTAAGAAACGGAGTGTTTATTCGACACACAAGGCTTCTGATAACTCCGCTGTTGCTAAATCTGATACTGCTTCCGTGGGGAATGCTTACCCTGCCCCAAAGAGAAAGCCAAGGGGGAAATGAAGTGGAAGGTTGCAAAGAAACCAAACTGTGCTCCTTCAAATGCTGCTCCGAGAAAGAGCTCTTGAGCCCTGGGGACTCGGAAAGATCTCCGCCCTTTCGAAGGAGGGAGAGCTGGAGCTAGTTCTGCTATTGCTTCTGTGGGCTTTTATGGTAAGCAAGGGGAGCAGGCTTTGCTGTGCCTCTGCCCTCAGCTGGTGGCTTTCCTCAGCCGCTCGAGACACCCCTTTTGTTTCAGCTCCCACGCTTTGCATCCTCTCTGTAACGGAGAAGCTCAACCTGTCAGTGATCAACTTAACATACTGTGGGCGTGAAACTGCCTGTTTTTTCTCCCGATTCACTGCCGCGTAACCTCTGACTCCTAAACTGGAGTCTCTCGTTCCTAAATTAGCAGTCTAGGGTGATCTGCTCCAGGTGCCCCCCAACTCTTTTAGGAAAGCTCCTTCCGTTGCTGACACGTTGGCTGTAGGAATCGGCTGGGGCGCTTACCGAAGCCCGTTTTGGAACGGTACCGCCGTGGCTGTGTTCTTGCACCCTTGCCAGCCTCTGTTTTTTGCCTCGTTTGTGCTACGAGCGGCCGCTGAAGAGGGGAAGGCAGAGGGCAGTCGTCGTCTTCGCTGCGCCGGGCCGGGGAGCTCCCTCTGCTCCGCCCCGGCTGTTAGTCCGTGGCACGCATCCACAGAAAACAATAGCTGCGCAAGAGATGGCTGCGTCCCATGGGTGGCCTTTCAGGAGCGGGGAGATTTTGAAAGAAAAATGCTGCTGTGCCCAACTTCCCTTGTGTACATGCTGCTACCAGAAGCTTCCCCTATGAATCCCTTTTCTTCAGAGCCGAAGCCAAATCCTGCTGCAGCCCATAACCGGAGGAGCATCCTGCTGGCTTCTACAAGAGACTTGTCTGAGGGTGGCATGAAATGGCTCCCAAACAGCAAATCATTTTAGCTCCCCTCTTGCGAATACTGTGTGCTCCTCTGCTAATCTGGAATATGCTCCTCCCGGGTCTGAACTGGTTGGGGCTGGTTAACCCTTTGTGGCCTGCTAATCCTGGCAGCGGTTCTTCTGTCTGGGGCCATGGTGGAAAGACGGCGTGGGTGGATTGCCCCGGGGTTCGGTACCGGCATTCGTGGGCCTGGCCCCTGCTACAGAGCATTACCGTGGCTGGACGTTGCCACCAGCTGCCGCTGCCAGAGCCAGTGCTGAGCACGTCTTCGCATTGTCCATGTACTCTCAGGCAAACCCCAGGAGGGCGTTACTTAAAAGCCATCTGGATGGAGCCCCAGACTGGTCTCCTGGAGAGGAAGCGGCTCCCGCGTCCTTGTGTGGAGGAGGAGTGGGTTGATCTCTGCCTGCCCGTCCCTGAGGACAAGGTGCAGCATCGCTCGCAGGGGGAAGTCACGGGGCTGATTTAAACTCAGCACCTGAACTAAGCTGTTGCGTCTACCTGTTTGCTGTAGAATATAATTACACTCTTGACTCGCAAAGGCAGTGTCTTGGGGACTTTATTTAGCGTATAAATTCTGTGTTATTTTATTAAGTCTTTGTTCTTAATACAGAGTGCTTGCAAGCCCCGAAGAAAACATCCAAGTCCTACGTAAAGATCATGTATATGAATTTTAAGGAAAATCCTTGAAAGATTTGACCCAAAGAAGAACTTGCACTTCCCACCCCCACCCTCCCCCAGGTATTTTTGGCACTGCTTGTCTGACTTTGCAGCATAAGGAATGTCAGCTCTGGTCTCTGACAGCTTCGTTGAGGGACACCGGGCACTTGGACAGCCCGTTACTGTCTGTTAGGTTGCAGCTTTCTAGAGTAATGTATTAAATTTTCAGAATATGCTTTCTTCCCTCACAGTGTTGATTAGTGCTTGCAGTTAGATGGATGTTTACCAAAGTAACGCGTCTTAAACAATTTAACAAAAGGGAAACAAGCAAAAACCTCGAAACAAAATACTTTCACTTTTCCAAACAGATCGCTAGTTACCGTCCTGGCGTGAGCGACTTTGCCCGTTCAGTTGAAGTCATCGGTGCTTTTCCCTGGGACCTTTGCTTAAACACCCCCCAAAACTTTCAGCCTTCTAATTACATGAAGGCACAAAAAATAAGAACAATGAAAAGGCAAGAGCCTGATGTATTTTCAGTTGTACGTTGCTCCTAATGAAAATCATGTGTGCGGAAACCTCAGTGATTTTGTCCTGGCTTACTGAAATTAAACAAAGACTGATACCTATTTATAATCCCGAGACTTCTGCCAGTAATATATTTTATCACTATGGTTGCAAAAACAAATAACCACTAAGGAAGTATTTTTCATAAAAATGAATGAACTCGGAAGATTCCAGGGAAAGACTTGCCGCTTGTGGTAGGGTAGCGGGGAAATGTGAAGCAAGTGCGGCAAAGTAGTTAGAAGCAATAATGGACTTTACTTTTATTATGGTACTGATATTTACTGTCCCTTTTTATTTCATCAGCTTGATTTGCAATAATCTTCTGTTACTTATATAGACTAGATTTTCTACTGTACTTTCATCAGGGAGGAAAAGCGGGATATTTTAAATAATTATGTTTATTTCTAATTAGAAAGCAAGTAACTTAATTGCTTGTTATTTTCTTGACTTGCTTACATCTAATAAATACGACAGAGCGCTTTACCAAAGTGTTCCAAAAGTAATGTAAACCACATGTAGTACCCCACGCAGAAAGGACATCAAAATTTAATTTCTGAATGGTTTTATGTAGATGAGTTTATTGTGGTTAAATGCAACCAGCCTCCTCTGCTTCTGCCCTGTCATGTTCAGAGCTTCCCAGTCAGCATTAACTGTGTAATATGGTCCTTAGGAGGGAATGGCTAAAATGCCCTAATGGTGATACAATAAGGCTACAGGTGAGAGCAAACCAGGAATCTGCCCTCAAACTCTGCCTGATTTAAAAAAAAAAAAAAAAAAAGCCTATTGCAGGCAATATGTTCTGTGTGACAGGACTGACAAATAGAATAGCAAGATTCAGACCTGGTGCTCCCACAATTCAGTGTTGTTCATGTACCCTCACACACTACTGAGCTCTTTCACCAGATTTTGTTTTTTCCTATTCAGTCTCTCAGCTGAATGTGCCATACAGGGCATTTTGGGCAAATCTGTCCCTCTTCTAGTATGCATGCATTCCATCTCAGGGCCACAGAGCATGCATAGTGTTCCTTGTTGGTGGCAGCTATTCTGGGAAGACTTCTACAAGCCATTGGAAGAGTGGGACTTCAATCTTTACCAGGATATTTGGGCTATGAGAACTACTCTCCTCATCTCCAGTGGTAAGAAGCCTGAAGGTGTGGTGTTCAAATTCTGTTTGTCACGCTCACAAGGACTCCTTTAGATGAAATTTTCTTTGTACTTGTCAGCTTCTAAGAAAGATGTGATTTATTCCTAGGGAGGGAAAGTTTTAAAAGACAAATTACATCATGAAAACCTTTTTTTTGGTGTTGAGGCTCTTTGTCACTTGCAATGTGAATAGTTTGTTTAGGTCTGGCATCTTCCATAACCCCACATTAGTACTTGCCTGTCGTACCAGGTGCGTAAAACTAGTCTGCCTATTATACGGTGAGCTGTGATTGAATCCTTTATTTATAACTTCTGCCCCACATTGCATTAATTAGAATGCAAATTAAGGGTTTCCTGGAAAGCTGCTGTTTATTTCTGCCATACTTTACATGTTTCATTAGTCTTAGGACCCTGACACAGTCGAGTTATGTCAATTTAACAAGTTATCAGTCAGCGGAGCCGTTGTGATTGTACATATGCATGCACGTAAGCTTCCTGGGCTGCAACGGGATGCAGCCTGAGTTTCATCTCTAGCGAAAGGCATTTAAGCTACGTTACTTTGTCTTGTATTAGTTACTGGGGCTCAGCTAATTAGAGGTAACTTTTTCCAAACAGGATAGCTTGATCCTGCGCCTCTAATTTACACCAAAACTTCTGAATCTGACTTTGTAAGATGTTTTTAACTGAGAAGCGCAGTTTTCACTAGGAAGTATTTTTTTGGCCAGCGCTCTTGATAGTAACTGTGAATAGTCTATATCCCTGACTGTCAGGACATTAAGGTGGATTGTGAATGATTAGACCACAAATTACAGGGGTTTTTTGTTGTTTTGTTTTTAACCACGCAGCTTAGCACAAGCTGCGTTTTCACATATGTCCCTGGTTACCAGCCTTTGGTAGCTGACCCTCACTTGAGGAAACTGGCCACGTTCAGTGTCTCTCTAGGTCCTGTGGCATCTGCTGAGGTTCGGCAGCGTGGCTGCACCTCTTGCACAAGGCTGCCTCGGCTTGCCAGCGTGGACCCACGTTGCTCTGCGAGGGCCGGTGTCCTGCGCGGAGCGTCTCTTGTCTCTGCTTCCTATAGCTGTGCAAGACGCAGAACTGAAAAGTAATGTTTTCTGTTTTCTAAAATATTGGGAATAATGTCACTTTGGAGGGAAATCCATTTCAAAAATAACCACTACTTTCTTAACCTTTCAAGGTGCTGTGATGAAAGACTTATTTCTGAATGTGTTTAAGCCCCAGAGGACAAATTTTCACGCAAGTTGCTCTGAAGGAGCTTACACCAAAGTAACTAAGAATTTGGCCCCTGGCACCGTTATTTTTCCTCAGCTCACGGAGTGAGAGAAGGGGGTGGAGGGAAGTAACCTATCCCATTTCTGTTTGAAAATATTTAGCTTGAGTGATGTGAAGATTTCAGTAGATCTGTGACAAGATCAAAGACTATAAATTATTTAACAGTGGTTCTACTTTTGTGGAATTATTTAAAGTATCATAATTGCAGCTCAGCTTCCCAGCCTTCATTTTCAAGTCTGGAATTCTGTTGGGAACTATCATAATCACTGAAGAGTATAATATTACAGGCTGGGTATAAAAATATCTTTTTAATGACTAGCAAATTAGTGAAATGTCTTGACCTGAATCTAGACCAAACAGAAGACAGTGTTTTTATGGAGGAGGAAGAAAGACTAAATTGTCACCACATTGTTATTCTTGTTAAATTCTCCACTACTTAAAATGTCAGTTGATTAGATAAAATTTGTAACACTGTGCATCAATGCAAGTGATGAAGGGCTGTGTGTTACATAGTATCTTGGCATTTCTGCACTTTTGTTTTCCTTTTAATGCTAGCATGCGCATTCTGTGACTGAAACTTGGAAAAATAAAGGCTATTCATTACTTTGGTACTCTGTGAACAATAGAGATCATGAAAGGCATCACAGGGAACTCCTCTGTGTGTTGGCTCTTCAAGAAGCAAGATGAGCCCTTGGAGGGTTTTCTCATAGGCTTCAAGTAATTGTTGTGTGCATGATCTGCCTGGCTAAACATTTTGTGCCTGACTTAAATGAAATAGGATCTAGAAGACACGGGAGTGTCCCACTCCCTACCATGTGATTCAAAGTGCTAACCAAGTCTCTGTTAACCTAGGAACGGGAGTTTATTCTCCAAATTCTGGTTTGCAAATGAGCTAAAGGAAACTGAGCCCTCGTGTTCCTGTGTGCAATCAGGTGTCAGTGGCAAAACTCTCAGTTCGAGCAATTTTGACCATATAGTGAAGATGCCATGCAGGTCTCTGCAAATGAGGATTCTATTCCCTCTTACATTACCAGTTTCTGCTGTGATTTGGGAGAAGTCACAGACCTTTCTGTTCTTCATTGCCCCCAAATTAAACCAGAAGCGATAATACGAAACGGTTTACATGGTGACCGTTATGCTAATGCAGCTGCATTTGCAGTGCAGTCTCCGAATCAAAGGAGTGAAATAATAGTGGTAGTACAGGCAGGGTGACTGCGTTTTGCCTTCAGGGCAGGGTATGATAGATATTTTGGGGACAGAAGCCACCTTAGTGTCCTGTGTTCACAGGACTCCTTATGCAGTCAGGCCGTAGTCTGTAACTGAGCACCAAAGCCACACTTCCAAATGAGCAATAGGAGCCTGGAGATAACACGATGCAGGAACAGAGGTGGTCTCCGTTCCTGCCTTTCTCTCCACATGGCTGGGGCCTTTGGTGCTCTGCATTGCAAAGACAAATGAGAAAATTCTTCAGCACCTGGCTCCAATGAATGTGATTAGTCTTTAACATAAGCGCAAAGGAGATTCATAAATGAAATGAAAAAGACTGTTATCCTGAGACTTTGTCTCCTGGAAGGACCTGCGTAGCAGGTTGGAGGCCATCTACAGCAAGGTTACACTCAACACCTGTGTGTATTGTGGATGCGCGTCGGGTTAGTAACGTCTCCCAGAAGACAAACACAATGTGAACAATCGTTTTTACTGGCAAGTGTCATCTGTTAGATATCAGCCTAATTTTCTCCAGTGACAGAAAGCAGACTTCATCCACGCTATGTTGAGCATTTCATTAGCCTGTACGCAACCTAGTGCTCTGGCCCAGCTACTCTTTCAGGCTGCGTGTTGACATGCACTGGGGATCTGGAGTCTCCAAAGCATTTAGGCAAGATTGTATCATGGTGCAGCCATTTCTTTCACTTCTCCACACTGAATTACATCCTCCTACTCCTTGGAAATACAGTAGAAATATATTGTTTGAAGAGCTTGCTCGTTTTATTACAGTTCCTTGCTGTCTAGCTTTGCTGAAGTTGTGCTGACAGATCAGGAAGGGCTTAGAAAAGGGCATTAGGAGAATGATCACAGATCTGGAAAACCTACCCACAGAATCTCAGTCTAGTTAGCTTATTCAACACCGAGACCCAATGACATCCTAGATGTACTTTAAATGAAGAGCTTTCTGATTAGTGGGTGACTTTCTCCTCTCCCAGGAAAAGGGTTGGCAAAATAAGATTTAAAAAAATATTTTTTTAAGTTGGGAGAGTGACTAACCACTGCTTTCCTGGATATATGATGAGGTCTTTATCACTTTCAGTCTTTGAGCTTTAAGCTTTCTATTTCTGGAGTCAAGAGAGGGTTTTATGGCCTGTGGTGGTAGGAGCTGATGTTCAAGCAGACTTGATGCTTGCAATTGTATATAGCTGGCTGCAGTGACCTTTCTGGTCCCTTCCAGCACGGCATCCCTAAGCCTGCATCTTCCAAAAAGACTCTGTCCTTTGATTTTCAAGAAGAATGAAAGTTTGAATGAAGCAACCACTGACCTAAGATTTTCTCATGTAAGAGGTCAGGTGGTCCACAGTCGTTCTACATGGCCATAAATCTGTGACTCTACAAACTTGGCTCGATAAGTGGTGGAAACTGCTCTTCCATTGAAGAAGCTCCAAACCCCTTGCTTTAACAACAAGATTCTAGGAACTTCCTTAGTGAGACTGTGCTGTATGTAAGCAGCCTTTGGAAAGCTCCCAGACACATTCTGCACTGTACAGAGACTAGATAGTGGTGAAATCTCATCTAGTGTGTGCCCTGGAATTACTACTCATCCCTCTTTATAATAAATGAGTGCTATTTGGCTACAATCTTTCTAAAGCTGTAATGCAGCGGCATCCTGGAGTGCAAGAGTCCTATCTTAGATGGCTACATTCAAAACATACCCTAGGGACTGTTAGAGAAATTTATAATCATCCCTTTAGAATCCCAGGATTAAATTCTAAGTGGCAAGCAAATAAATAAACAATGCTTCTCCCTAATGCCTATTTATTTACTGTAGATCAATGGAACATTCAAGGATGAAATTGGTTTTCTTAGAGGATTAAAAAAATATTTAAAATAGGCTTTATTATGAGAATTAATATTGTGGATTCTGGAGGGGTGAATGGTTAGCGTGAGCTAGGTTATTGTAAACTGTTCCGTTCTGAAAGAAGTATTTAGGGGTAGGAGAAGAGAAATGAAGTTAAAGGACATCTTATTTTGGTTCATCGGTTTGACAGCCTGCTAAAAGAAGCCTGTGAAATTGCCTACGGTTGCTGGGAACTGGGCAAACAATGTGGAAATGTGCACAGTAGAAATGCATTGACACGCTGTGTTGTGCCAACACGTGTAATTGCAATACCTGTTTGGGGCAGTATTTTTTTTTGTAACAGGTCCTGCTGTTTCCCCTCTTCTTATACCTGGTCTAAACCAGCAGATGACATCTGTGTGCGTAAAAGGCAACCTCAGGAGGTGCAAAGCCCAGCTGCTGGACTGCGCTTCCACTCTTACCTCCGCTGACCAAAACGCACATGGGCATGAGGGAGGTTTCTCCCGCTGTTGGACTAGGCTGTGATATTGATGCTATTTTCCTTCTCTGTTTTTCCCTGGTCCCCCTCATCTGTCTGAATTTGGAAGGGAACAAACAAGTTATTTTGATTCTGTTTTACCAAAAGGAAGAATAGCAGGAGAGGAGAGTTTAGGGCTGTTTACTGAAGCTCAGAATGGTTTGGAGTGCTGTGGGTTGGGGCAGTGGTTGCTGCCACCTCATAAAAAAGCAGAGCGGTCTCTTTTCATCTTTGGGAAAAACAAACAAAAAAAAACCCATGGAAAAACAAACAAAAAAAACCCATGAAAAAACAATATTGGCAACCATAGAAGGAAAGAACAGTCAATGCACTCTATAAAACCACTGTCAGACCGTAACAACAGTAAATGTCCAGGTGAACCAAAGACTTGTGAAATTAAAATCTAATCTTGAGAATATATTGTGTTTGTATAGAATATTGTTTTCTTCTGTCTCTTTCTGTTTTTTTCTCTCTGTGGTTTCTGAGTGAGTTTTAGTGTTCTCGAAAGCTAACAGTATTGCAGCTCTATTGACCAAGATCTAGATCTTGAACGTAGTCTTTACTGATGAGAGAATGAAGTGTACTCTCTGTAATGTACATATTGAATCTATATGGGCATACATAGGTTCTCTAAGAACTTCTCTGTATGCTGCATGAGTCTTCTATACCCTTCCATTTTTCAAATCTTGTTTTCTCTGCAGTGCCAGCACATGTTGGTTTTTTTAAGTCCCATTTCTCCTGCAGACTTTATCCAAGCTGGTTTTTTTGCTGCTGTGATGGGGGTATCATCTGGATGGTTCAAGGCTGTAAAATCCTCCTGTTGAAGCCATGTCTATAGCATCGCTTTCTAGTGCACAGGCAGTGGGATTTGCACCAGGGATTCTTGTCCTTTCAAGGTAGGGGAGAGCCTGTTACTAAATTTTGCAGAGGCAGTAACAACTTGTGATCATGGCAGGCCAAGAAGGAATGTTCCTTTTGACTAATTCTTTGAGCACAGGTCTTGTTTCCTGATTTAAAACTCATGTTCCACAGGAGAAGATGATCCTGATGGGCTGCTATGTGCCACTCCAGCCAGGATAAGCAAAAGACTTAAATATTGTGGGACATCTGTGAATCACAGGCTCCATGTGGGAGACAGGGATGGCAGTGATGGAAGCAACTATGAAAAAGAATAACAGGAGTGTTCGGTTAATGACGGCTGAAATCTTCTGAAGAGGAAGGAGGGGAAGAAATTTGAGTACTAGATAGTGAATAGGAGCCTGAAGGAATGTGGAAAATATGTACAGTAGCAAAGAGAGAGACTGCAGAGATCTATAAATGATGCAGGAAATTGTGAAGGCTAAGATACAGTTGAGGGACTGATTATATATATACGATGGACTTAAAAATCCTTACAGGCATCTGGAGAAGTTACGTGAAAAAGAAACTTTGCATGATGGGACTAAAAGGCATTGCTAATTGATAACTATAGACTCTGCTTTTGAAAGGTTATGAGTATTTTAAAAGATGGGAGGGATGATTGCAGGCTGTGCAAATGAACTCTGTGTGTGTTGGGGGGAGGTAAAATATTTCTCTACACTTTGTTCAAGGACCGGAGTTTTGGGGTTGTTGTCAGGAAAATGCTTATGGCTGTGAATTGCATTTTTTTTAAACTCTGTCTGTTTAATTTAAAAGTCCTTTGTCCCATTTGCTGCATTAGTCTTACAGTTCTTGCTTTAGGCTTATATTAAAAGTTGGCAGTCTCGGCTGGAGGAAAACTAGGGGATAGGTCAGATGCTAATTAATTTCATGCTAATTGTGCCATAATTTGAAATCCAGTGGATTAGTTTCTGTGGGAGAGCTGAAATATATGGAAAGGCAAAAATGAATAAAGATAATTAATCTCTGTAAAATTGCTTGTGATGCTCTAAGAAAAAGAGGTTTTGTTGTTGCTTTTATTTTTTGTTTGAAATGTTTTAAAGACACCTGTGCTATGGATTATGTGAAAGATTCAGTTCTGCTGAATGCCACCTCTTTGTTCCTAAAACACCTAAAAGAAACACCCCAGCAGCTGGCTGAGCTCTTGGTGAGGCTTCCCTCCCAGTGGGATGAGCAATTGGTTTTGGACAGCTTCACCGTGGAAGGATTGAGCTGGGTGCCAGCTGGAGCTCTGTGCCAAGTGGGAATGGCACTACTCAGCCCCCTGTAGCCCACTGAGCTGAAGGACAATCCCAGTAGTTTGAGGTGGGTTTTGAGGGCTGTACTCTTGAGCATGCTACTGCGCTGAATTCATCAGAGCCCCCCGTGAGAGAGAAGCGAGCGCCGGTGGAATTGCAAGCAGTTTCAGCTGCCGGGGCGCTGTGCCGTCGTCGCATCCTGAACTCCTTCTGTGCGTGCTCAGGGGAGGGAGATAGCTCACCCAAGCAGATGGCCATTGCGCACAGTCTCCTTCTTGCTCTTGCACAAGGGGAAGAGCTCCCATTCCCCCATCGTGGGAGGGTAAGTAGAGTGCCCAGAAAGAAGAAAACGTTTGTTTCCTTTTCTTTTCCTTTCTATTTGTTTCCCCTCTAGAAGTAGATGACGCTGGTATGGACAAGGGGCGGATGCAAAACACTCCTTGCTCTCTGTGCTTCCCTCCCACCGAGTCTCCAGCAGCTGGTCGGAGAGCTTGACTCGGAGCCAGGCTGGGGTAGTGATTTACTGCTGGCCTGTAGTGGCTATAAATTACTGCATGCCCTGGAGAACAGTGGTCGTAGAGGTAGAGCTGCAACTCAGAGGTGGGTCCCATGCACACCACCTCTAAGGTCTTTACCTTAAGCATGGAGAACCAGGCTCTGCCCGATGTCAAAAGACCTGCCTGTGTGTTTCCAGGCTGGCTCCGTACAAAGGATTAAATTGTTGACTATATACAGTCAACTGTATAGTTGATTATAAAGCTGTGTATTTTCCTTGGAGTTTTCTCCCCACCCGTTATCGGCCTACGAGAGTTCAGTGACCTAGTTTTGAACCATCAGAGAGCAGCGACTTCCCAAGTAATCGTCTCTTGCTCTGAAATCCAAGGAGCTCCAACTCAACAAGGATGCAGGGGTGGGGATTGGTGCGGTTTTCACAATTGAACTTCTTTTGTTTTGCTTTCTACTTGCAAACACCAAGCAGAAGTTCAAATAACGTTACAAAGCAGAAAGCTTTATGATTAATTACGCCTGGTACAGATATAATTTAAACATATTGACTTGTCTGAAGTAAGTGCCAGACGGTGCGATAGGGGAGACAGGAAGTGGCTGGTGGAGACTGCTGAACCAAGCTGGAATCAAAAGTCAGCGAGAGGAAGCGCATCATCATTTAACTTTGCTCAGCAGAAAACTGATGCAATCGTTGATGGACACTGATATCAAAGGGAGAAAAATCATGACAAATTCTTTATGCTTTTAAAATTAATGTAAAGCTAATCAATAGCTTGACTTGGTGCAATATAAAAATGTAGTACTGGGACCTCCATTAAAATGATTTTTCTTTAAACCTATATTCTGGGATTGCTATTAGAGAGGTTTTAGAGATAATAACGACAGTTAAAAGACAGCTTTCTAATTCCCATCAGGTTGTTGCGTTTCAATGCAGCTAGTCTGTAGCTGTGCTGGGAACTAGGTAATGTCAGCCCTTGAAAGATTATGTTTTCTTTAGCTTTTTTTCTTTATGGACCAGTGGGTCCCTAGGAATATTTAAGATAGCTTTTAAATGGGGTCAGGGATGGAGAGGAGGAGAAACCGTTTGACTGGGCTAGACTTGCTGTGCTAAAAGAGCTCATGGCTTTTTTTTTTTTTCCCCCTCCTCTCCCTCCAGCAAACTGTGACCATATGGGAATCTGTGAGTCAAAGTTCAGAAACCAACCAGCTGCCTTAGGTTTCTGATAACAGATCATATTGTGGTGAAGGCTCACTTATCTTTGATAACCCATGCATCTAAAATCAGAATATGTGTATTTTTCTCAACTTCGTGGTTGTATTTTATCACCCTGGGCACACATTCTTCACTCTCTCACTCAAGCTGGTCATAACTGTTTAATGGTTATGACTGTGCCATCTGTAGAAGTGTTACATCGTTCACCGCAGTCCCTCTCAGAGACGTCTATTCATCTCAAATTGTGTCTCTGTGGGTGCCGGTCACGGAGACTCCACAACTTGGCACCCCTGGAGCCGACCGGTGATTCATGTCTCCAGAGTTTCATGACACTGGCCATGCAGAAGCCAGAAGTGAGCCATCTGCCCCAGACATTTCTCCCTCCTCCTTTCCTGAAATACACCGGACATCGTGAGATTGCAGCTATGCAAAGATTTTGCATGAAGTGTAACTGTTGTGGAACCAGGTGAAATCTGCCTCCTTGTGGTTTTAGGAATGGCCGTTTTCTGTCTATGCAGGGCACTCTTCCAGGTGCAGGTGTTCTGGTTTTACTTTTCATCTGCTGAGCAGCCTGCGCTATGAGAGCTGCAGTGTTTTCTGGACTGAGCTTATCTTTGGGGAATGCTAAATAGGTTGGTCAGGCTTGCTGCCTGTCTATCGTCTCAAAAGAAATCTCAGCTCCCCTGTCATCTCAGATTAAATCTCAGCTTCCCTGTGCTGGTGTTCTGAGTCCTCTTCAGACAGAGGAGGAGATGCCTGAGACTGCAGATGTTGTAACTGTGATCCTACAGAGAGATGTCCCTAAGCAAGGCATTCAGGGTAAAGAAAAAGAATCTAACCACAATGTTCTGTGGTTTCCCAAACCCTTCTCCAGTCAATGAACTTTGCCCAAATGTAGAACAGGAAGTATTCTATGCCACATAGTACTTCGAAGATGTCGGTAGGAGGAGCAGAAGCCATAGAGGAAGCTTGTGAAATTAAGGGAACAAAGAAGTATAGGATGAAACCATGGAGGCTGAGGAGAAAACCCATCCATGTGGAGGAAGCCTAGAGGTGCTTAGGAGTACTAGAGGAGAGATGATCATCCTGGGTTTCCTGTGAAAAGGTGCTGATTGTTCCATCCTTCCAATATGTAGACAGCTGACAGTTTCTGCAGCTGGAAGGAGAGATGGGAGGGTGTTTAGATGAGAAGTGGTAGATGCCGAGATAAAACTAAAAACAAAGCAAGAAACATCAAATGAAAAGTTAGAGGAGATAAAAGCCAGGCTTGGAGCCAGGAATGGGTGAAGGAACCACATCTGAATACTATATGTAACAGAGGAGAGGCTGTCTCCCCTTTTCTTGGAGTATCTCATTCTTGATCAGAGTTACTGCATCGTTCTCGGCAGCTAGATCTGCTCTGTAATTATTGTGTGTTCTGCTTAGCCACTCTTCCTACTTTCCCTGCCAGGAAGATCACAAAGCAGCAGATCTCGAATCTGGGAAGCATTTCCTGCTAGACTTTCTTTAGTCTGTGCCTGGGCCCAGCTAGTATCAAGACAATGTGGTGACTACAGCTGGTAATCTTGCATAAGCAGAGAGGGGCAAGCTGGCAGATTTGAGTCAGTATGGTCAGAAGATACTGGTTTGCTGCAGATCCTCCTGTAGACAACTTGCCAAGGCTGAATCATGGTTCTGTGGCCATTCTCTTCTTCGTTTTTCAGATGCCCTAGAGGAGATGATTTCAGGATTTGCAGTTCCTTGTTCTCTGCAGCTGTCTCCAGTATCTGTATGAATGAGATAAAGTTGCAAAATGTTTTGGTGTTGTATGCTGCTCTTCTCCTGAGTTGATCCTGTGGGCTTTTTGATGGTAACTTCATCAGGAATGCTTACGGCATAGTTTCACTACAGTTCCTTTTTAATAGCATTGGCCACAAATATGATTTCTCCGTAAATCTGTTTTACCTTTATGTGAATTGTTTCATCTGCTCTGGCCATGACAATCCTAATAACCCATGCCGTGTGGCTGAAGCAGGATATTTAGCAAAGAACTGGAACACTCTCCTTCTATGGCCTCAGTGTGACTCTTAAATGTGGTATAGGTTTTGTGTGTCAGCTCTCATTTAGCACTTCATGTAAGTAGATGGGGTCCTGGGTAATGGAGGGGACCTCCAAAGGTTAACATGAGCATCCTGGTAGGATGGTAATGGAGTGTCACTGTGGGGGAGATTTTGAAGGCCTGGAGATGGCATTGTGAGTTGTTTTGAAAGCTGCCAATTGTTGTCAGTATGTTGACGATTATTTTCAATTTGTTTTGTTTTGTTTTTTAATTGTGGAAATGTTCCCAGAAGCTTAGTAAATGAGGACATGTTCTTATAAATATTCAGCTAATATGTTAGAGCTCACATGGCCCAGCTTTGGTTATGAAACCTCCTCCTTTGAGTTGGTGTCGTTTGTACCCTAGAAGGCCTGCGTTCAGAAGAGGTGCTCCTAGTTGCGGGATGAAGGGATTTCTCTCAACCTGCAAAGCGCTAGGGCTTAGAGTATGCTGCTTTCAAAACAGACGTGCAGCCTTGCAAATGTATTTAATCCCATTCTGACACATGGCTCTGTTTGTGGACATGGAATGCCAGAAACCCACAATGTATTCTGTATGATATTTGTAAGCTCCATGCAAAACTGCTGAACCAAAAAACCTAGTCTTAACAATTAAGATCAGGATTGTGCTTGCAGAGGTGTTATGTAGCTTGTTTTCTTTCATCCCTTGGAGATTTTCTTTTTCGAAGATGATGGAGATTGCTGAAACTTCTGGATGTCCGTTGCGTTAAAAAATAGTCAGCAAATACCATTCCGAGTGGCTCTGTGAGATTTCTTCCTCCTTTTGTGCGTGCTCAGGATCAAAATTAAGCCACTTCCTCACAGTGAGAAATTAGTTAGTAATTTTCAACAGTGTAGTGGTGACATGGGAGCTCTGGAGAATCGTCCCAAAGCTAGTATGTGAAAGCCAAGCGTCAACTGGCAAGGTCTGAAACAGATGGAAGGTTTTTAGCTTCTTGCATACATAGTTGCGTGAGTCCCATGGAAAATGTGCAACTTGTACCCCTGTGTTATTTAGCTGCTAATAATATTGCTGTGTGTTCTCGCCTGTACAGTGAAACTTAACGGGGAGTGTGTGTACATCCTACAGTTTGACTTTGCATAAAGTATTTTGGCAATGCAGAAAGAAAGGTAAAATATGAGATCTATTTGTTTTTTAACCCTTATGCTACCCCTCACCGGTGTCAACGTGCAGATTAAAAGCAATGCCACTCCTTCATTGGACCTTCATTCTCTTTCTTTTGCTCTCAATGAGTATTCACAATGATTAACTGCACCCTTCCTGCTTTGCTTTGTGCTTAGAGCTGTGTTGCACTTCGCCAGTCTGCGCTGCGTGGTGAAGCAATGAGCGGAATGGAGAGTTGAATTACACATGATTTCTTGATGGCCCCAATGAGATGAAATGAGTGCTACTTAGAGAGTAAGTTATCCCTCACTGTGATCATGAGTGGCAGAATTTAGGTCTTTTGTTTCTGAAAACGGAGGTTTCTAGTTCTACGCATTTTAATTCTGCAAACTGTTTTTCATGGAAGGAGAGAGAAATAAACCTTGCAAGGATGGTAAGTTTTGCTTTGCTGCTGATAAGCCTGGTACTACAAATACTTTTTTTTTCAAAAATAACCTATGCTGACTTGTGCAAAGTAACACCTTGATTTACACCAGTCCAAGATTCAAAGCATTCAAACTCATCTGTGGGAAGGAAATACATTAACGGAAGTTATTAGGAATTCCTCTCCTTATGTTTTCCTTCCATGTCTTCTGTGGTCCATCTGTGAAATGGACCGTAAGAGGGGAGCATAAGGAGTGGGAGATCAGCATAGTGGGAAGACAGAAACAATGAAACCTCAATGAATTGATGATGGAAGGGAGGGAGGGAGACAAAAAGACCCTGAAGAGAGCTGTGGATGAGCCGGGGGAAAAGAAGGAGGAACAGAGTGTCCGAATGCCCAAAGGAACAGAGGGAGCCGCAGCACCCGTCGGCCAGTTAAGCAAAAATGAGAAAACGGATGAATGGGGAGAACAGCAATAAGCTGATGCAGTTTGCTGCACACAGAATTGGAAACAGAGTTTTCGGAAAGGAAAGGAATACATTGTGCCATTTGTGCTTGTATTGAGTAGGACCTTAATCTCTGAATGGTTTGCCTGTCTTCTCAGTGGACCAACGGGAGAAATCGGGTGTGATTCAGAGTGAATGAGAGGCACCATCTGGCTCTAAGTTTGCTGTATTCCTTCTGCTTCGTATCAATGCCACAGAATAAAGTTTTGTATTAGGGAAATCGGGTCCTTCACTAAGAACGTATATCAATCGCATTAGATGATGTATTACCCTTCCAACCCCCAGTGTCGAACATCCAAAAATAGCTTGCACGGACATGCGGGGCAGGTCCTAGGCTTTGGTTAACAATATTTAGTGTTCCGTGGGGAAGGGGAGAAACACTGTAATGAAATCACCAGCCTTAAACTAAGCTGTTTTTCTTAGGTGGCTCCCTCAGATCTCAGCAAAAACGTGTCTGTGCAGGTTCAGCCAAGCTGCCTGTTGAATAGTTTGGCCAAACGCAGGAAGCAAGATCTTTGACCTTCTGCAGTGTCCTCATTGTAGACGCATGCATATAATTTCCAGTAATTTAACAGGAGCTTTAGTTTGAAAAAGATTTGGGTTTTATTACTTTCATTCATCATCATTAACTCATGCCATGTGGCGGAGAGGAGGGAATGACATATTTCCGCAATTAGATTCAGTATTTTGCATGAAAAAATGAGCTGTTAGAGCAAATGCTGCTTTTGAAATAGGGACTAAAACCAACGGAAACAAAAGTTGTGATGTGTGCTTGGAAGAGAAGAGTTAAAAAAGGATATTTTTACAATGAAGTCTTCTTTAAGTTGTGGTTAGAAATGATTTAGCCTTCTAACCTATTCCTACTGTGTACTTGGCTTATGTTCAAAAAATGTTTTCATCCAGTACCTTGATGCGCTTCTAATTCGTCTGTTAGAAATATGCACTCTTAAACGGTGCACTGGATTTGTCTGCTGAAAGTACCTTTGCATAGCGTAAGGCTGCTTCAACTTGCAGGGGGAGTGTGAAATTTCATTTGATTTTTAGTTCGTGTGGCTTTGCTTTGCTTGAGTTTTGATTTAGCTGAGCCCAACAATTTAACACAAAACACAGCTAGGAAAATCCTATTTCCTATGGTGTGAGATGCAAAAGGAGTCAGTTCTTCGGGGTGGCTTGGCTCTGGGCTGAGGTGCACTTCGGGGGTTTCGCTACACTCTATTTTTTAACCCTTTGCTGAGAAAGCTAAATTGCAAGGGCCTGATCCTGTTTTCTGTGAAGTAGAAGGGAAGTTTGCCATCAATTAAGATGGGAACAACATGGGGCCCAATGTTGGTAATGAAACCCAAAACCAGGCGAGCTTCATGTGGTTGAGTGTTCCTGCCAGCATTCCTCACGACTGTGTGTGTGACACATGCTCCCTTGACAATCTAATGACGAATACGTGTAGACCCAAACATGTATTTTATTTTACATAGCAGGCTGCATTTTCGGTAATTTGCCTTTTCTCCTTGTATGCGTCTCAGTCTTGTGGATGTTAGCATGAGCCAGTACTCTTGATAGCTTTTCTGTTTCCCTTCTTGGGATGTTGGTTTTCTTTTCTGCATGTTCAATTACATGTGCACATTCATCTATCATTAGTTCCTGTTCACTGGAGGATATTTTGCAGAGCTCTTTACGTAGCGTTCGTAATACTCTTATCCATGATTCGGATTTCTTACTGACAGCAAAAGTTCAGTCCCTTTTCCTGCTGTTTTATTCATTTTATAGCTCCATCTAGATAAACTACTTACAAGTTCTTTAGTGGAAGTTTAACAATTTGGTTGAATTTTTCCCTTCTAATTCAATTGTGCATTGAATTTTGTTCAAATTTAGATTTATTTGTACTGTTTTTAAGGCATTTAAAAATGTAAGCTCCTCATTTATCAGGATTTCTCTAGTGATTGCTTTCTTGCTTTGTTGTCATAATTCTCACCGGACTTTTTGTTGTTGTTGCTCTCACTCTTCTCTAGTTTTCTAGTTTCTCACTAGAGAACTAGTTCTCCATTTTTCATAGGAAAAATGATCATAGAATCGTAGAATCTTTGGATTGGAAGGGACCTTTAAAGGTCATCTAGTCCAACTCCCCTGCAATGATCCTCATCTTTTGATTATGCGTGCCAGTTTAACTCTGTTTCAGGAGAAAAAAATGATCATTTGTGTTATTGCGCTCAATTACTTATGTCAGTAGTGCATAGATGTGGGTGATGGGGAGATCTGTATGTGTAGGTGTGTCTGTATATGTAATATCTTCACATGTGTGATGCATGCACCCACATCTACTTCGACTCTTTATTTAGTTTCTCCATTTCCACTGTAACTTCTGTGAACATCCCATCCAGAGATATTGCTGTCTCTGGACAGGAGGCAAAAATACAGAACTACTTATAAAAGCTAAGTCCGAGCCACCTCTGTTGTGAAAGGAGATCGGAGGAGGTAAGTCTGATGAGCTTTCTCTGCACAGTGTGGAATCGGCAGCTCTCCCACTGCACGAGTGTGTCCCCACGCCTGTGCTGTGCCTCTGCCACAAGCCCAGGGCTCCATCTTTGCTCTCTGACAGTCCAGCTCCACAGAGGCAAAATACTACGGTTTCTCCTTGCTCCAGCTGCCCCTCAAGACTCTTTCCAGTGGACTATTGACCATGGGGAAGACAGAAAAAATGTCACCTAAACTCAGATTGTAATATGTTTTCTTGTGACCTCACCAAGGGCATGTGAGGAATAATTCAGACTTATTTCCATTTCTCTCTTGCATCTTTGGAAGAGCATGATGCCTTCTGTGGACCCTTGTCTGTAAGAAGGGTAAAACTTGCCCTGTGCACAAAGTGTACATCTGGGACCTCAGTTCTTACTCCTCATTTCAAACATACATAGAAGTCAGCGCAAGACTATTGGAGTAAAAACTTTCTGTTTGGCTCTTGGATAGATTTTCATGATGATATGCTAAAATGCAGTCTAGTGTTTGGCAAACATGACAGAGAAGAAATTTCAGCAATAATTTATTCTTTTACTAATAATTCATCTGGCTATTGATCTAGTTTGAGTTTGGCTCCAGCTCTGCCCTTCAGCAGGTTTTGTAAACAGGTTTTTTCTTATCTGCATGAGTCAGGGTTTGACTTTCCCACTCTTGGTATAAATTACACCTGTGTCTCCAGTACCATGCTAATGCCTGGGATTTAGTGAGAAAAAGAAGGAATTTGAGCTCAACCTTTTATCCTGGAAGACTTTGCCTTTTCCATTACTCAAGCTCCACACCAAGATGTCTTTCTGCTCCGCCAGCACCTTTACAGACAGAAGAGCAGCCTGAAACAAATGTAATTCCCGCCTTTTGGAATCTATGTTTTACTCTACCTTCTGAAGTTTTTAGAGTTATGTTTTAATTAGCATTTAAAGGTAAAGTGAGGAAGGATCGAAAGACTCCTCATGTAAGAAACATACCCGTAGAAGCAAATAAGACTCACTGCACTCAGGGAGATTATTAATATGAGGCAAGTTTACTCAAGAAATTCTAGGATCAGGCCCATGATACTGAATTTGATTTAATTCACTCATACATAATGATTACCCACAGCTCTGAGCAGATGTAGTAATGACTACAATTACTTGCAGATCATTTTTTATTATGATTAAATCTGTACATGATATTATTCTTGAGGCAGCAGTTTTTAATATTCAGCTTGCTCCCCTCTCTCATCAACACTGACTGTGTACAACGTTAGAGGCACATCCCCAGTTCAGCAGTGAATAGCTTTCTGCCATGATCAAATGTTGGTTTTGTTTGGAGTCCATTGGCGTATGCACTTAAATGTTCAAAGTTCATCTTTGGAGCATCAAAATTGCATGCATGTGTGTGTGTTTTCAAGTGTATTTCAATTGTGAAGCCCCCACTGGCTTCAAGAGGGCAGTCTTGTTGCACACGTTGGGTGTGCGAATGAAACCGTCACCTGTCATGCTTCTCAGCGACCATGGACTACAGCAATGGAGTGGCCAGCAACCTGACCTAGAGGTTTGGTCGTCCCTTAGAAGCTTTCACCTGACTCAGGTTGGTTTTGCTGGAGCCAGCAGATTCCTGCATTCTGCTCCCAGGTCCGCCCAAGTCTCTTTGCGTAAGCCTAGAGAAGTCTACAGACTGCCTTTTAATTTATTCTTTTGTGAGATGAAGAAGGGTCTTGCGCTTCTGGGCATATGAGAGAACAGGATTATTCAAACAGGGCATTTGCCATATGTTTGTCATTCGTGTGTGATGTTAGTCTCATCTTCTAGATTAAGCACGGCAAATACTGTAAATAGCCCCGATGGAGATAAATATAACTGAACATTAAAGTCATTCTATAAGCTTGATTGTTCTGTATTTTTGGTAAAATTTCTTATTGACAATTGGAGGCCAGGTTAGAGAAAATCAGGAGGATATCATTGTCTGTGAACTAGCTGAAGATTTTCTAATTAAGAAAACAAGTTTCATCAGCCGGCTCCTCCCTCAATATTCCCATTTAAGCAAAATGAGATTTGTCAAAAAATACTCACCACTTGCTGTGGTTCTTTATCTGCACAGGGAGGGTCATTGCATCAAACAAAGACATCTTTCACAGTCCTTGTCGTCTGTGTTTGTTTCTGGATTTGTTTTTCTGATGAAAGCCATAACAAAATCTCTGGTCATGATGAGGCAATTTTTAAAAGCAATGAATTGTGGTTGGGAGGAGAAAAGTTGTTTGGACGTAGAATTTCTACTCAGCTGGGTGACCAGGAAAGAACCTGTTAAGGAACGTTTTGCTTCATGCTGCTTCACAGCTTATAGTCTTGATTTCTAGTTTATGGTAATTTTAGGCGTTCTCTTGATTGAAGGAGATGACCTAAAAAAAATTTCTGGAAAGTTGCTACTCAGGAACACTTCCTATTGCTAAAAGCAACACCTCTAAACCACAACATTTCACCTAAGGCAACATGATAACACAGCAGAAAGAGAAAAAAAGACCGATTCACAGCAAAATGCCAAATTGTAGGTATAGGAATTAATTGTTTTCATAAGTGGGTGACAGGAGTGTCAGTACTCTGAACAATTAAATTTGTCTTAATGATTAGCTGCAGTAACGTTCAGGAGCAGAGAGCTGTGCATTGATCACGAGAATATGATGCGTGTTTCTTGATGAAGATGAATGATGTTGCAGAGTGACAAGTTGATGTCTTTAGATTGAACGAAGCACCCTGTGTTTTATAACTTGGCATATGGTCAGAAAGGGTTACCATGATCTGCAGTGTCTAGTGGTGTGCTAATAGCAGGGTGGGTAAGAGCTGACATGGTACTCAAGGTATGGTTTTATAAAAAGTCATTGACCACTTTAAGGGACACTCTGTTAGCACTACGCATAGCAAGCTAGGCATAACTGCAAACCAGGAAGCCATTTGTCATAAAGATTATTACTAGGTGGTTAAGCACTTGAAAGGCTACCACTTGATGCAAGACCTTCCCTATAAAAGCTTGGCTATAGGTCGGTAATTTGCCAATATTCCTGGGTCAGGAGAAAGCAGCTTAAGATCAGAAATAATAATAGAACATTTTAGAGCTGACGGAACAATGCCAGAAGCAGGGGAAGTATTAATAATTTTCATCATAAAAAGACCCTCTCAGGTTTAGGGGAGGAAAAAAAGTCACAAAGGAATCTCGTTGAAGATTTGAAGAGATACTTCAAAGGACTTCATTAATACAAAAGGAAAGATTAGCCCAAGAACAAAAGAATAGGAGAGGAGTTGGCAAGTATAAAGCCGGTAGAAGAATTATAATAATGTCATACATGGGATACTTGAGTGAAAAGCTAAAGAGAAATTAAAACAAAAGTATCTTTAAACTTTTGAGACCAATAAGGTCATTGGGGATATTCGCCAAAAGTTAAGATGAGGGTTTTTACTGGATGTGGCTGTAAAACTTAGTTTTCACTTCTGAACACAAATGCAGTGCTGGCATGAGGAGTGATAAGAAAAGCAGTAGAGGACATAGCAAGAGGTCGTGCAGGGAGCTTACAGCCGTTTTCATACACAATCTAGGGCTGAGTTCTTCAGTTCTCTGGGAATTTCACTGCTTTTGTGAGACAACAGCAATTGTAATTCTTTCTTCTAGGGCTTAGAGTGTAGTCCAAGAGCTTAATAAAACAACGTGAAGGAAAGCTCATTTGCTTGACTTTGTATGCAAGTTCACATTTGAAACTGAAGAGCAAACAGTGCCATGAGATACCCATTGTGGCTCATGAATGGAAAATGAATTATGTTGTTCAAGTATCATGTTCACTTGCATATTTCCACGTTGCAAAACAATGGCTTACAAAATACTGCACGCAGCATGCCTATAATTTTGGGTTGCAGTTGAAGGGCAATTTAGTAATATTGTGCCCAAAGGCTCCAAGCAACATTGACACAGTGTTGGCCCCTTGCGATGATCCCTTTTTGAAGACACAATAATGACCTGGTTTATGTCCCAGGGAGCTTGCAATCTAATTGAAGAAAAGCTCCAAGAATGCTGATGATAAACAGGAAAGGAAAGAATGGATGAAGGGAAAAGGAGAGTGTCCATTTACCTACTGGTAGTAACAGTACCTGTCCTCTTTACTGCTGTGCTTATGTTCAAGCACTGTAAAACATCGGTGAGTTGGTACTTGCGACATCTGTGCTACAGCAACAAGGTGTGTTAATTTGGAGGTTCTGCAGGTCGTGTTCTCTGAGCTTTTCAATTAGTCTAGATGACTATAATTTCTTGTGGATGGAGGGAAAAGTGTGCATTTAGTTTTCTGATATCTTCATGATTGTAACTTGCTTTTTAGATGCTATATTCAATATCATAGGAATAGGGCATAGGTAAGCTGTATGCCAGGTGCTGAGTCTTTGCTGCTATCAGATGCTGTGCCAGTGCCAGCATGGCTGGTAAGAAGGGACAGCTGGAACCAGTTGAGATGATGCCCGCTCTTGGATGAAGGGGTAGGTTTCTTCTTGCCAAGCTGCTGGTAGTCCAGTGCAAAACCTGGTTCATTTCTTCCAGGAGAAGGCAAACACTGTCCTGCATGCAAAATTTAGGTTAACAAAATATCCTTCTGGACTAAATGAGTGGGAGGCAGCAGTTCTGTTGATTAGACCCTGTTAATTGACTTCTTTTCCCAGTGTGCCCATATTCTTGAAGAGAGACGCTCTTATACCTGTATACACGTCTTTGGCAGCTCTTGTAAATAATTTTGAAGTATCCTTCTCTTCCATCAACGTCCTGAATCCTGTGCAGGCTCTTTTCATGTCTTGACTATTTTAGTCCACTGTTCATTGTTTGCAGAGGTATGTATACACACTATTTTTAATTGACTATCCAAAATGAATTACTGTTGCTGATTTGGTTACCCTAAATCCTGTTCTGTTATTAAACAAATTTGCTGTCAAATGAAAGACCGATGTTATAGTGCTGTGTCCTACTTCATGGATTAAAAAGAGTATTTATTCTAATTAAACTCTTAAGAAAAACACACAGAATGCTCTAAGAATGGGCAGCGCTTATACTCACAGCTGTTAACAAATGTGATAGATCTGATTTGAGATTAAGATACAAAGGAAGAACGATTAGAGTTCAATCAATTAAACAGGATCTGAGGACCAAGGTTACAGAAGAAGACAGTGGTTTTAAACATGCCTATAAGAGAAGGTAATTTACTATGTATAACTTAAAAGCATAAAGTCTTTCAATGACGCAGTTCTAGATCAACCACATAAAATGATGATGATTGCCGTTATAAATGGTTCTGAAGACGGACGTGTCTTATGTACTTTTTTGCTTTTGTGAGTAAATGCATATGTAAGATTTCTTCCAAAATTAGAATGCATGGCTATCAATCATTTATACTAAGCACAGATAGTCCTGCTCACCTGTCATGGCATAAAGTGCATTTATTCCTTTCTGAGCAAGCTGCCGTAAGATGCTTTCTTTTGTTGTGGAATGTAGGCTTACTGTGTTATTACTGAACTTTTCTTTTTTTCCTGACTTGAATTGAAAGGAAACAGAAAATAGTTAGTTAGTTTAACTCAGTCTCATAGTACACCACGCATAGCTATACATTATCTTTAGGCTTTCTTAGCTTTATGTACAGTTGGATAAGTTTTGGCTCCTTCTGTCTAACGCTGTTTCCCCTAATGGTTGAAGAAATGGAACATTATACTATGTAACGTGTGGGGGTCACATTAATCACAGAAAATTCTTTTAATGTCTCAGAAGTAACTGTCAAACTGGACATACTGAATCTATTTAAACTAAAGCATGCCATTTTTTATCTACAGTGATCTTTAATTCACATAAAAGGGTCAAGAAAATGTGATTAAGTGACAGTTTTAAAATGTACTATAATATTAAATAGCTTGATTAAGTGACAACTATAAAATGTAATACAATATTAAGTATCTGGCTATGTCCCAAAAGAACTTTAAAGTATTTTGAACGGTTTGGGAATTCTCTAGCCCATCATGAGTTACAAAAGAGCATTTTTATTAAATATAAACAAGTGAACTCAGGGAAAAAACCCACATAAAGTCTTGTTATGGTGCAAATAATGTCAATCCTAGCTTCAAATTAAAGCGACCACCTTTCCAAACAAGATCTGAAGGAAACAAATAGGACTCCTCCTAATGCTGCTGCCCCCCTAAGACTGCAGAAGCAAAGAACCCCCTGACTGAGGATTTGCACAGAGTAGTACAGTGAGTCAAGTAAAGATTTTTACATTGTATGGCTAAATCAGTAAATTTATGTGTTGCTCTCCTAGCTTTTCAAGTGTAAAATATATGTATAGCGATGTGTTTGACACTGTGGTGGAATAAAACCCCTTCGACATCTCCAGCAAACTGCTGCTTGTCTGCTATGCCTTGTACTTCATTAGGAGCCTGTGTGCACCATCAGGCCTGAAAGGAGAAATTGGTGTGAGAAAAGTGGTTTAAAGTGTGTAGCTTGATCAGAACATGATCTTTGTGACTGTAAAAAGCTTTGCAAAGAAAAGAAAGGTGATCAATGGGGAGAATGTGATTTTCCAGTTTGTTTACAGAGGACTGAATTAATGGTTACCATATTGGAGAAACCAGGAGAAGACATGATGCTTAGCAGCTCACTCTCCAAAGTACAGAGCGCTGAAAGCTAGACGTGGTGTGCAAAGCACTGGAGAGGTTTGGGGCTGGCATTCATGAGGAAGGCAGGCCACCAGTTCTCATGTCTACGTGAGCATGAACGTGTTTGAACGAACTGGGGAACGCCATCATCTCACTCCCCTCTCTGTTTCCAGGGTTAGGTTTTTATTATCTCCTGTCAACCACAAACTGAATGTTTTACACTTGTTCCCTTGTGGTTTGAGCACTGTTTTGCTATTTTACACTCCCTTAGAATTTTAATTTCCCAGCTTTCCCTTGGATAAAAGTAACAAATTTGCTGAATTTGGCGGTCGGCATTTTGAAATGCTATTCTGTAACACATCTAGTGATTCAGCTTCATCTGCTCTTGGTATTTCCTGGGTTTTTTCTTGAAAGCATCCAAATAGATCTGAAGCTCGACAGTTCTCATGCTAAGATATTTGAAGTAGAGTTTGGGAGATATGGAATGGATTGATAGGAAATGTCCAAGAAAAGGGTCATGTAGTTTGCTTATTAAATGTCATCTGATTCTGGGTTAATAGGAACTCTAGCCCATCTGGTGAACTTCTTTGCATGTGTCTAACATGTGGTTCAGGGTATACAACCACTGTCTCTTCTACATGGATTCGTATACAGAACAAATATGAAAGAGGAAAAAACTCCCATACTATGCTGGTTCTGATCATAGAAATCTGGAGTTTTCAAGTCAGATGCTAAGCAAATTTTAACATACATTTTCCAATTTCTTCATGCTGAGCAACGCTTGTCTTTTGCATTTTTGCAGGGCCTATGTGTGTGGAGAATGGGTATGGTTTTTCTTTAAATGTTGTGAGCCACTCTGGAGTTGCAGCAGTATCTGTCACAGATGAAAATACTATAACTACATTTCTTTGTAATCCATTCATTGGTTTATGGACCCCAAATCCTCAGGAGAGGGTCACAAATCCACATAATGTTCTTACATGCTGGCTTTTGCATTTGGATCTCTGATGTAGCTGACAGATGTGCAAAATCCCATCTAGCCAGATATCTCCCTCCTGACTACGCAATCCAAGGAGATCAAGAACACACGTTATTCCAGCTAAAGGCTGCCTTGAATCTAGGCTAATAACTTTCACTCCTGATCTGCTGGTTTCAGATGCCAACCTGTCAATTCATTTTTTTCAAACAATATTCTTAGTATGTTCTAGACAACATTTAAAATTTTGCTTTCTCAGAAATTAGATAATTAAATGAGTTGTCAGCTTGGTAAGTAATACAGCAGAAATGAAACTCAATATGCCAGCCACTCTGCTGCAAAATTTTAAATGCAAACTTTTATTTAACGGATGTGAGAAACAAAGGGATTGTCATATTGGATGAGCTGTGAGATCCATCAAGTCTTGTATGGCCTGTTTAGAAACATCCAAGAACAGAGGCTCCAGAAAAAGATCTAGGAAGCTAGAATTTTGGTCTCTGCCAGTCAGTGGTGGGTTTCAATACTAAAATTTAGCTGTTGTCCTTGTAAGAGGAGACACCAGGTTTTGTGCTCAAGTCTCGGAGACACCAGCAGAGATGCTCCAATCTGTTGACTCTGCAGTGGGCACAGTTGCCTCTGGTGGTTGGGCTCCTGGGTAGGGTAACTCCTTAAATGTTTGCAGTTGAATGTGTCGCGACTTGTCTGTCAGAGACTTAAGGTATGGATAGGAGTTGCCCTGAAGAGCCACCCACCTGCACTGTAATGGTTAGCAAGGATAAGTTTTTGAGTGGAATTGTTTATGGCCTTAAAATATCAATTTCCACAATGGACAAAACAAAACAAAACAAAACCAACCCAAAAGCAACCAACCAAACCCCAAGAATTCGTATAGAGATTTCAGCAACCACGCTGCTCCCACGTAAAAAAGAAAATCACATTGTTGCCATCTCTCCTTAAAACAAGAATCCATATGTCGGTTGAGATGGCCAAAGATGGTTTATAAATGCTTGAACCAGATATGCTAATAGAAAATATATTTTAATTTTGCAGGCAATATGCATTGCTATTAGAAAAGGCTGAAGTCATATTGGTGATGGTCTGTGGGGTCTTTTTCATCATTAGCCGATTTTCTCTGAGGTCCTTTACCCATGTAAGGAGAAATGGGATTTCTGACATGCTGATTCATTTTCACACAACTCTTCCACTTGTGGGGATAAAGGTAGTCCTGTAGAGAAATAGGTGCTTGCTCCAGGATCCACTGGAGTTATTCTCAGTATTTCAATAGGCAAAAGATCCACCTAGGTGGCTCGTTCTGGAGAGGACAACTTGATTTTAAGGCTGGCTAAGCAATCGCAGCTTGTGAAGAAACAGCATCAAGGTGAAGAGAGAACCCAGTAGAGCATAGTCCACCCAGGACTGGGCTGCTTGAGGAGTGCAAGCGAGGGTCAGGACAGGATCCATCTGTCGGGATTGTCTCCCATTAGGTCAGACCCCACTATGAATTACCAAGCTGCCTTGCTTGTGGAGCATCATTCTGTATGGGAAAAGCAACCCAGCCTGTTTCTTTTGCAGCTGATGATGTGTGTTGGTAGCGTATGCAGATGTTTGCTTTCATGATGAATCCAGGCAGGGAGTAAAGATAAATATCTACCAAGTAATAGTCACCCCCACCTTCTTCCAATCAAATAGCTGTCAGTTGGGTCTTGCATTTTTCCTAGGCTAACTAGGATGATGTAGAAAAATATAAGCTCCTATCCTTGAGTAATTTTGAAGCAAATTGAAATCCATGCTGGGAACCTGATGTGCTTGCTTTAGCTGACTTGCTAGCAGCATGTGAATTATTTTAATTACAACTTTTATTTGATGCTCTCCAGGACTTGGTGCTGCAATACTATAACAGTCCGAGTTCCTGAGATTTGCTTGCAGGATGATGTCCCCGATTTTGTGTCAGCCTTTAAAATGAAACTGAGCTGGAGGGGCCCGATCCAAAATCCTTTGAACTGAAGGGAAAAAGCCTTTTATCAACTTGGGTTCAGAGTACGGTATTTGTTTTGACTAACTCCATCTTTTCTTCTCCTTCAGTACTTTTCTGGTTTCTATTTTATGTATTCTGAGTTCAAACAGATCTGATAAAATTTTTCGCAAATGTTCTTCCTCTGTGTATTGACTGTTTCAAATCTGAGTGATATTACTTCTGACTGGCCGCTTAAAGTCACCTGCTGGTGTTTCTATTCTGTGATTGGATGTATAGAAATATTCTTCCCAAGTAAATAACAGCATTTGCTTTGACATTTGTTTTCTGCAAACGTTTGTGCCAGGAAACCAGATTGTATGGCTGAAGCGAATGAATATTTTTATCTGCATTAGTCACCCAAATCTAATTTTAAATCTCTAAGGAAGAGAGAAGTGGAAGTTTGCCTGATTTGTGCTCATCTTAGTTGAAGATGTATGTTAGGGCTCCAAAGTCAGATCCTTTAACACCCTTTTTGATAATGAATGAATAAGCTAAAACATAATTTGGAAAGATTTTTACATTGGTAGTAACAAATTATTTTATTTTTTTTTACTATAATTTCTTTCTTTTGACTTAGTTTGGGTGCTATTGGCCAAGGTTGCTGAAGTGACAGTGGTGGCTTTATTAAAATAAGAGACTGGGGTTTTCAAAGGGACCCAAGAAAGGAGAGCCTCCCATTGAAATTCTATGGAGTAACCTATATTGTCAGGATCTTGCATTATAGTCTATTTTGTGAATGCATTTTTGAGGCCGTGTTGTGCTGCAGACATAAATATTTATAGCTGGGGCTCTGATCCTGCCTTTGCTTATGCATGTATCTAACTTAAACACATGTGAGTATTCCCCTTGGCTCCAATAAGGCTATTTGCATTCATAAAACTGAGGATGCATCTGGTATTTTTTCATGGAATTATTAGTAATTCTATTGTGTTAAACTGCAGACGCAGTTTTGTGGGTGAAAAACTGTACCTCTACCTGGGAAGATTAGGTGCTGTACCAATTGATGCTTCTGTGACCTTCATTTTTGTACGTAGTCCCAGGATAGCAAACCTGAGCTGCCACACCACCTCGGACACACTGACCATCTATTCATTCATTCCCTATGAATTTTTTATAGCCACTGTCTTTGTAAGATACAAAGCAAAGAGACAGATGCAAAGTTGGCCATCAGTTTTCTAATGGAGCGAGAGCATAATTAATCAGAAATAACACCTAGGAATAACTGGTGCAGAAGGGTATTTCCCAGGGAGGTAACGTAGCCTCCTCACGATGTAAGTCAACTTGTGTTAATCACACGACAAAATTAGTGACAGTTTGCCTTTGCAACCTCTTAGATTTGTTAGCCAGCAACTTTCTAGCTTGTTATTCAGGTTTGGGGTTTTTTTTGATAAGGACGAATGGAATATTAGGCCAGAGATCAAAAGTTACCGAGTCAAACAGAAACGCCGGAAAACAATTCTGCTGGTGATGAAAGACAAATTATTCGCATGGAGACAGGGACAGACCATCATCAGAACAGCAAGTTCTGCATCCCCTTGACAGCTATGACAGGATTATTAATGTACTGCAAGCAGGCATCAGGGCTGAGCTGTGGTGTGAAAACTGTGTCACGTTTACTGCCATTAGTGAACGGCACTAAATGGGGTCATAACTTTCACCTTAAACTCTTGCAAACGATCCCTTTTCAAAGTTGTATGGTTAAGAACAGGCTCAAACCTGGAATTGCTCTAATCGGTGTTTTACTGGGTCTGTGGCAACACCATAAATAAACCCAAGAATATGCTGGTGCGCTGATTATATATTTTTGACAAGTAGGCTATTGTGTCTAATGTCTGTGGCCGTCTTACTCTGGCAGCAGCCTTGTATTATTCATTGTTTATCTCAGTATTCCTAGCAGAGAGATAAGGCAACGCATCGGACAATCACATCTTAGCATTTTGCCTTTTTTTTTTTTTAAATGCCCTTTCTCAGAGGATTTTAGTTATGGTTTTCACTGTTATAAACAGCCGTTAGCAAGTGCTTACAGGTAAATTTGTGTTTTGAGCAGTTTTCTGAATAAAGAGAGCCTTAAGCATATGCTTGAATGCTTTTCTGAACCCGAGCCTAAGACAGGTTTGATTAGAAAAAGATGATACTTTGCCCATGTATATAGTAGTGCTTTTGTTTCCCCCTGAACAGTAAGCTGGACATTTGGACTTGGTTCACTTGGCGCTAATGATACATGACCCTGCAGGCTGTGGTCTCAGCTGGCTTCCATTTTGGGTTTGCAATTTCCTCAGCAAATTTTATAATGGCTTTTTGAGTTGGTGATGAAATCTTACTTCTCTATCTGTACGTATACGAATGTGAGTGCTGGCCATCGAGAGATTAGCGCGGCAGGGGAGATCGTGCCTTTTTCTGCAGGATGCGGGTGTAAAAAGGACAACTTCGGCATAGTTATGTTTTTGCACTCTGCTGGTCTACTCCTTCGTACGAGAATCCCCTCTCTTCCGCTTTACTTTCTTGAAAGGTCTCATGCCAAGATCTCCTTTGCTGCCTTCTCTGGGTTGTCCGAGACTCATCTCCCTCTGGTTCCCTACCGTCAGTCAGAGCAAAATTCCCTTTGCTGTAGCGTTTGCATTCCCATCTCCTATTGCCTCTCTCCTCTCACAGTAGTTCTGCCAGTGACTTTCACAGCTGCTCTGGGGCTCTGCTGTGGTGCAGCTGTCCTTTGCTGCTGCTCATACTCAACTGGATGTTTTCCAGTCTTTCCTGAAGAGATTGTTTCCTACCACCCACAGCATGCTGAGAGGCGTAGTAGAAATGCTTACGTATTTGCATTGACTTCCATGGCACAATGGGTAGGACGTAGGGTGAAAGTAAATCTCTTGTGAACTTGGTTACAGAAAAAATTGTCACTGACCGCAAAATAAACTCGTATTTGGTATTACCTTTTATGATTCTCTGCCCGTGGTTTGAAGACTACTAAATGTTGCTCTTTTTAGTCTCTTGTGTTTTCATCTGAACTATTTCCTCTTGGTTTCACTTGTTTCCTGTGTTCTATCTTAATTCCTTTTATATACCAATAGGTATTTCAATGGCACAGCTCTTTCTCCTACCATCTGCTTAACAGTAGAGTTTACCTTGCAGACGTAGGTCTGTGATGCTCAGAGTTACAGCGCGGGATGATTCTGGACTGATAGACTTTCTAATGTAAGCAGTTTTACAGGCAAAACTGGACTTTACTGGTGTCTCTTCTTTTGATAGGATGGCGTCCCTACAAGCCGTGTCTTTGGCAATATGGGTAGGAACATTCTCTCGAGTGCTAGAGAATGCTAAATTCTCAGCAAAAAAGTCATCTCTCCCCAGTACTGAGTTGGTTGTGCAGAAAATAATCTATTTAACTGAAGTTTATTTTTCTCACCTGGTTAATGTGATACGGTGATCTTGCTGGTTCTCCAGTATAATTGGGGCGGGGGGTGTGGGGTGTGCAGATTATTAGCGCAAGACCTGAATTCCTCCTCTAGAACCCAAATTGCCAGGCTTTCTTAAAAATCCATAAAGACACTGAAGTTGCACAAATTCTGTTTTTCTTTAGACAAGTCACTGTTCCGACTTTTAATAGGGAGTGCGGCTGCTTTTTGAATTACTGTTGTAACCACAGAAGAAAGCAGTGGGTTTACATAGAGTAGACCTGAACTAACAAGAGCCATGAGCCTTGTTGGGGCTACACTGATTTACTCCAGTTGGAGGCTAGGTAGATCTTTTGTCTCATTTTGAGAATCTCTTTGCATTTCTTGTTTGACTTGGACCATGTATCTACCGTCTGATTCTTTGTATCTGAGCAAATTCTGTTTTGTGTTCACACTCTTCCCATTTCTGCTTTGCGTATGGTACTTGCTGAAATAAACAGTTGATGAACTGTGGTACAATAGGTGTACAGATGTTCTCTCAGCATGCCAGCTGCATTTATGATTCGCCTCTCCATAACTGTATATCTTCTACCTTTACCATACTTGAAGTTACTTGTAGCTGTCGAGTTTGATTTTATGTGGGGAGAGCTCTTGTTGCATAGCAGGGGCTCATATCACCTCCGTGGGTCTTTTCTCCTTAGGTTACGTGAATAGCAGCGCTTCACAGATTTCTCTCTAGACATAAAATCATACAATAGCATGAAAAGTTTTGCAGAACAGTGGACATGAGGAAAATGGAAGAGGTGAGGCTTTTGTTTATAATTCTTTTTTTGCCCTCCACTTTCTTGTGTATGAAGGCAGGCTATTTCTTGATGCTAGTTCATTTTGGACTGCCCTGAAAGACAAAGGAAAAACTCTGCTGGGTCATTTTAGCTTTGTATCTTTTGTTTCTCTCTGTTGTCTTAAAAAATGGAAGGAACACTTTTATGTGATTTGTATTGTTTTTCTTCAGTGGCATAGGCAAAATTTTCATTTGGGGTCCCCAGAAAATTGGTAAAAGTCTAGGGGATGTAACTGTGTTGTTTTCTTTCAGAAGAGCCTGCAGATATGAGAGATTACTGGCATAAAAATACTTTTTTTGCACTCCTTTTGAGCTATTCTTGAAAACAGATGCCTTCCACAGCACACACTTACAAAAATATTCACCCTGCTTATACCCTAGCATGCATTTTCACAGCAAGATCTAGGCGTACATACAAAAAACCTAAGAACTGTTTTTTTCCTTAGAAGTATTTGACAAGCTCATCAGTTGGGCAATTATTTTCTTTTATGTTTTTTTAAAAATGTAATTCCTCGCTTTGGATTTTTATACCACAAGAGGTAGCCAAAGATCAGGTATTAATTTCCACCCAATAATGTTTGTTTATATCTTCCAGATAAATTAAAATATGATTCAGTGCATCATCAGGCTGTAAATTACAATACTAGGGAATGCTAATGGTCTTATAGGAGCCAGGACCAAAATTTATATGAAGACAGTTGATCTGTTTGGGAGTGTTATGTTAGGTTCATCAATTTTCTGGGGCTGACCTAATAATTACCTTCATCAGAGCAAGGCTTGTGCACCTTAAATTCCTACATGCTTGGTTGGATTATACTGTAACCTGGTTTTGCCAGCCCTTCAAACACAGCCATGTTTGGGGAAAAAAAAAGTGAAAACAGGACTGCTTTGCTTCTTAGACGAGATTTTTTTTTTTAGGCTCAGTTTGAGGAGGGATAAATTAAAAAAAAAAAAAAAAACTCACAGAAGAAATTTTATCTCAAGGTGTTCCCACATGATGAAAATCTGATAGACTAGTTTTCCTGAGCTGTGTTTAATTGCTTTAATTTAGCTGCTAGGGTATTAAAGCACTGGCTATGTGGGTAGTCCAGACTTCAGGATGGGCGAGGTGGCATTCAGAGCACAGGATGCCTTCCTTTTGCTCACTGAACTCCTATGTCCTTGTCCCTTTTGCCTGCCCTGTACTGGAGTCACAATTCCCACCTCTGTGCCCTGATGTCAAGGGCCATAAGTTATGACTTTCCTGTGGAAGAAGACAGCTTGCTTTGGTCCTAGGCATGGCGTGTAGGGCAGGAGAGGCTAAGGTAAGTCTCCATCCCTTGTAGCAAATGAGGTGGCAGATCTTCATAGCTCAGCTGAGGGGTTTTATCCAGGTGGCTGAAATGAGTTTCTTAATCGAAATAAACCAACATTTGTACTTTGTGTGTGTTAACAGTCAGGGTTGCTAATAATTAATTACTTATCTGAATTTATGAAGTTAAGTCAGAGCTGCAGAATGGTTGAGGTGGGAAGCAGTCTCTGGAGATTGTCTAATCCAAACCCCTCTGTTGAAAGCAAGGTCAGCTAGAGCAGGTTTCTCAGGACCATGTACAGTGGATTTTTAATATCTCCAAGGGTGGAGATGGCACAAATTTCTGCACAACCTGTTTCACCGTTTAACTGCTGTCACAATAATAATGTTTTCCTATGTTTAAATGGAGTTTTCTGTATTTCAAATTGTGCCTATTGCCTCTTGTCCTGTCATTGGTCACCACTGAGAAGAGCCTGGCTCCATCTTCTTTACTCCCCCCCGCAACCCTCATCAGATGTTTGTACAGAGGGATAAGATTCCCATGAGCCTCCTCCAGACTGTGCAGCCCAAGCTGTCTCAGACTCTTCCCGTATGACAGATGCTGCAGTCCCTCAATCATTTCAGTGGCTCTTCACTGGAATCCCTCCAGTATGTCTGTATCTGTCTTGTACTGGGGAACCAAATTCCGTTTCCTGAAATGTCTAGGTCAGTGTATATAAATTACAAAACACATCTTGGCATGAGCCACCAGTCCCCTCCTTTCCAAGAAAGGTGCTACGTGTTTTCTTGAGGGTGTTCCCAGTGAAAAGAGCATTGCTGCCTTGGCTTGGGTCCTGGATCCAGTGAGGCACAGGAGGGTCCCTTCCTCCCTATGCATCAATGTTGGCTGCACAGTGAATGACCTTTTTGGGTGTAACCCAACTGTATTGGCTATAAAAACCCTAGGCAGAGCGTGATGAAAGTGGAAGAAGCTTGCTAACATAAAACCTGCTATATTGAAGCACAGATAGAGATTAATGCAGGAAGCACTGGCCTGTTTTATGTCGAGAATAAGACTAGAAAAATCTTTTGGGGCATCCTCTGGAGTTAAAAGCCATGAAATCTTAGCCATTTTATACTCTGAGCATCCCTATATCCTGCTGAAGGCTAGTAGGCTGTTACTTAGAAAAAGCTGTAAAAGTTTTGCCAAATTTGGTCAGTCTGATCTTCATGAAATTCTCTGACGTGAGTTTCCAGCATTCTGCTTTGGGGATGTCTTAAACTTGTAAGGTTTTTGTGGTGGTAGGGCCACCAGGAATGGTGTCATGTGAATGCTAAGCTGACTCTTACTAGCTGTGATTTTTTTTAAAAATTTTTTTGTTTTTTAATTTCAATGGGTAGTCAATGCCTGATGGCACGTAAAACTGTATTTGCAAAGATTCTGCACAAGATCTGTCTGGCAGGTTTAAATTTTTGATGTTCAGGGGAAAGGCAGAGTTTTTGCTGGCAATCACTTGCCTTTAAAAGCCAGTTGAACCTGTTTGAATTCTATAGCTTGCTTTGTGTGGAGGGGCTGATATAGTGGGTAGATATATAAGCCAGTGTGACCTCCTCATGCCAGTGAGCTCTGCTGCCTAAATGCTGTGACCTCTTCCAAAAGCTTTTAGAAAGGGTGGGGGAACATTCTGGTTCAAAAGGCTAGAGAGAGAAGAGCAAAAGGCTAATTTCTTTGAAGAACAAAGAATAACTAATTGGCAAAGAAGCCCAAGCTGTTAGAAGAACACAATATTCATGTGGGGGATGGTAGCATCATTGGCAGCAGCAAACTTCTTATTACCTCTCACTCCTGTCTTTCTTTGAGTTGGAAAGCTGATGAGAGTGGAAGATGAAGAGTTTGCAAAGTAGATGCGGTGTCAGGTCTCCATGGATTTAATGTTGCCTGTTATGTTAATCCCGAAGATAAATGGGCACGCTGCAGCAGAAGACTCCCCTGGGTGTGAGATCCCTTCTAACTCTGGTCAAGGCAGGGAGTAGAGCATTCCCTCTCTCAGTTTTTTTGCAGACCTGCTAAAAAATAGGAGTAGGGGAAAACTGATGACAGGAAATTTCTGCTCAGCAAATACGCACAGGGGCTATCTGGATGTTTATGGGTTGACACGTGCCCAGCTACATCAAGCAAAAAAAATCAAGTAGAGCCTCAGCACTCGTACTTCTAGAAGGAAAGTGTGTTTGTAATGGTTTCCTTTCACTCGTTTACTGATAGGAGCTCCTGCTAGCTAATTCAATTTAGATCTCTCTCCCCTTTCTCAGATGTTTCAGAGCACAGAATTGGTGGCGTCTGGGTCAGGTATTAAGGACAGGACTTAAAAGGAAAAATAGCATTTTTCATTTGGAAATTTTCTTTAATTCCTGTTCCCGTAAAGTGTGGTGGAGGGCAGAGCGAGCAAGCCTTGAGCCTGCAATGTTGACTGGTTACTGACCTTCAGCAATTTACATAAGCTATTTCCTCACCCTATGGAATGAGGATAATGATACTTTTAAGTCTACTTAAAAAAAATTACATTGGGGCTAGATATTATTGAACTACTGCTTTAGTACAAAGAACAACTCTGTAGTATGGCAGAAAACTTTCTGGAGACTTAAAACTTAGAAATCAGTGGAGAAAATGGAACCTTTAAAAATGTGTTATTTATAAAAATCTTTAAATTGAGACAACAGGGAAAAAATTAGAATGCTGTTAACTTTTTCTTTTGCTCTTTTCTTCCCCTGCCACCCCCCCCAGTGTTTACTTTTCAACATAGTGTTGAAGTGGGTTTTGCTTTTGTCTATAATCAGTTCAACCTCCAAGTTCTCCAGTGCTTCAGCTGAAACCACTGCAGAGGTCTCTTATTTGTTCCAAAACAACTGTTGCCTCTAGAATTTTTGCTTTAAAGTAAGAGGAATGTGTTGGCTCTTCTACCATGCTGTGAAAGCTTATTTGACAAAAATCTATAATTTCAGCCAAATTTGAGATGACAGCGCCAGCGGTAAAGTTGCGACAAAAAAATGACAGAAACCAGACGATTATAAGTTGAAGTTGATGGTCTCTTCTTATTCAAAGTAGCATGGAAGAGACTTCATAACAAAGGAATGCTGCCCAAATTCATATCTGAGGCATCTCCTAATCACTCAACAGGTGACGTTTGTACCAAGTTTGAGAGGTGCCAACTATTACAATCCTATCGTTAGCCTGGTAGTAGTTGTGTTTTGTTAAAACTCAAGCTTCTGAAACCAAGATGTTACGTGACAATCTTATCCTTCATTAAATCATGAGGTCCCAAGGCTTTGGAAAGAACTTGGAAGTATGAACCCCAAAGACTCAAAAAACCCACAAGAAAGTAGGAAAAAAGCATTGCTTTGGTTCCTCATTTAAATGCCATGCTTAGTAAGGTACTCTTTGAACTTCTAAAGAATCCAAAGGATTAGTTTTAACACTTGGGGCAGCCTGTTTGGGAATCTGTGTGCATGCATGTGTCATCTCATTTAAAAGCAATTATTTACTCTCTTCTCTCTTAACTTTTTTTCTGTGTTTGAGATAAAGTCATCCTGGGTATGTAGTTTCTCACAGTGATGCATGTCTTCACCTGTCAGTAGCAGGAATGGTCATTCCCAGTGTAGCAAACCCTCTCTTCTAATTTCCATTGCAGTTAGATCTCATGTGGAACATCTGTTTCTTCTGGGCATATTGTAACTCATTCATATGAGTGCTGACTAGTAACTGGCTCTAGTGAGAGCTGCTCTTGTGCTCCTTTTCCACTTCAAAGTAGCCCTTGAGGTGGCATAGTCAGTTCCTGGAAGATCATCCCAGTGTGACAACATCAGGTGTTGTGGGAAACCATAGAAAACCTATTGAAATTTTCCTCCAAATACTTAGACTTCTTTATGCATGTTTTGGCCAGCCAGCAGCAGCTAGTCAGCTCCCCTGGAGATAGAACTGTTGAGTTTATTCCCTCAAACAATACTCCTGGTAAAAGCTTGAGGAACAGTATAATTTTTTTTTTTTTTGGGGGGGGGGCTGTCTTATTGTCTTATCTTAGGGAGGTGATATGAGGTGCTCTGCCTGGGGATGTCAGGATAAAATCCTACATACTGTCAGAATGGTTTGGGGGCCAGTCCCTCGTCAGCTGGATTCTTTTTTCCTGTTGGTTGTAGCATCCCCCTTTGCTAAACTGCAGTGTCGAGGAGATGCAGTTAAATGAGATGTCCTCACAACAGATTTGGCAGGACCACAGCATGCTGAGATTACACCTTATAGCAAGTGATGCTGCATCATCTGCCTGGGAGGGGCTGGAGACACTTCTTCAGTGTCTGAGGAAACGAAAATGTGCATACCTGAGAAATACAGATAGAGACCACATCGTGAAATCACTGAGACCATTTGGGAAGCAACACTGTTGTGAGAATTGATCTGTATGGATGGTCACTGGGTTTGTTGAGTTGCATTTCTTAAGCTGCATCTGTAGAGCCTCCATTATTCAAAAGTAGCTTGTGATGACATAGCCTACCATTTTTGGTAGGTCTTGGGCAGCCCTTCCAGCAGCAACTGTCTCCATCTCCTTCCAACCTCCATCTGGCTGTTAAGACCAAACACCTAAGTGCCAAATCTATTTTGCCTACATCCCTGCTTCTAGCTGTTCCACAGTCTCAAACTGGCCTAGTGCTTTGGTTAAGCAGGAACTAATATGCCTAATTAATTATTCCTGGTGGACACTGCATAAAGTTAATCTAATTTCCTTCCACATCTTGCCTGGACTATAAGATCCCCTTGTGCTTTTCATTGTGCAGAAGAAGAGAAAAAACATTCAGGTGGAATTTGCTATTCCTTGCCATTTCCTTTCTTTGGGCAGTGATGCTGGTTACATGTTATGGACTAGTTCAAAGATAAACTCATGTTATTCTGTGTCTGACTGAATGGCAGAGTTCTCATGCTCTCCAGTACGTATATGCACAGTGGTCGGTGTTTGGCTGAAATACAGATGTTTGCTGTGAGAAGGACACATTTTCAGTCATAAGTTTTGAGTCGTCTTGGCTAACAGGCTTTTTCAGTAGGAGAGTCGTTCTTGTGGCAGGGTTTGATGAGCCTGGGTTGTGTCCTCAGGCTTCCAGACAGCCATGAAGATGCTGGGTAAGACCAGTGGATGCTGTCCCTGAAGAAAGGAAAATTTGGAGGAAGTAACTTTACCTATTCCTATCAAATTTTGGCCAGTGTTTTTTGGTTGGTTTGTTCTTTGGGCTTTTTTTAGAATTAAGCATCTAATTTAATTGCCTGGGCTTCTAAAATGGTATTTATCTTGTGTTCAAATCTGGAGAAGCTGTCCTCTTAAGCTCACTTTCAGAGTTAGGTTTTCATTAGGGTTCACAACAAGGGCAGGATTTTCAAAGCACTCCATGGTAGCACTCCTGGTTAGGTATTCAACAGGGCTCAGCCAGCCAGGATGTTCAGCTTGGTGTCTATCTGTGTGTTGAGCTGTCTTTAAAAAGTGTATCCCAAGTGTCGGTAATACTCTCAGAAAAGCTTAGAAATAGGGTTGATGGGTTCAGTTCTGCTCCCTGGGTTGACTGCAGCTGCAGGTCACCACATATTGAGCTGAACATCTTCTTTAGAGGCAGGCTATGCAGTGAAGGGGAGGGGTTATGAAGCATATAAGTAGAGCTCTTCACCCTTAATGGTTTTGAGTGAGGTCATGTTTGACACTCAGGCTACTTAGCTGGGAAAAAAAATTCCTTTTTGGCATTGCCAGTTCCCCAGTACACGTGAGGTTACTTCTTTTGCATGTTTTGTTTATAGGTGTCAAGCAGCAATGTGTCACTTCTTTACAAATGAATGTGTATTATGTCTTGCTGATCACGGGCCAGAAAAATGTATCACTGGGCAAAAGGGGAAGCGAGGATATTTCAATGCGCCAGGATTCCTACTTCTGGGAATTTGTTGGGGAGTTTGCTGTGTTCAGCAAAGACCAAGCTTTCTCCTGAAAATGAAATTCCTGCAACCACTTTCTTCAGCGTACGGCTGATGTATTTGAGGCAGATTGCCTCTGACCTGTCTGTAGGCAGCCAAATAGAAATTCTTACAGTAGCACAGAACTGAATATCCTTTCACATAGAAATACTGCATGCACACCACACATGTGAACATATGCACATATTGTTCTTTTTTCATCACTTTTTGGGGAGTGTGCATTAAATTTTCATATTGCATTTTGGATGTGCTGACTGGGTGAGTTGCTGGAGAAAAGATGAATCATTAGGAGTGGTTGCAGCAATTCAGCATTACACCCCCTCCTACTGTGTTTTTATTTGGCCAGCTTGTTGCTCACAAGGCACCGCCTTTTGGCTCTCCAAGAAAGCTGTGCAATACTATCTTATTTTATTGTGCGTTAAATGTACAGATTGTTTTATGAATCACTACTCGCTTCTCATTCATTTTCTCAACAAAGTACAAGCTACAATACAACCTGTGAAATACTTTGCTGTTAGCAAAAGAGATCTTATTTGTGAACGTGGTCTGGACTCCTTTTATAACATTCTGAGTCTTAAACTCATTTCCTTTGAAGTCCCTGGATTTTTATAGCCTGTAAGAATTAAAAAAATTTAAAACCCCATCATGATGTAAGGAAATAACTTGTGGTTTTTTTGCAAATTAATAAGCTCCAAGTAACATGGAATATTTCTCTTACAAAGTGTGTAATAAACAACAGAGGAATGTATTGCTGCACTGATGACCGCAGTGGAAGGAAGACTCTTTTTCTCTCTTTTGCTATTGTAAGACTCTTGGGGCTGGTGCGTTCTTAGGCTGATATAGTAGCGTTGTTTTGGATTCCCACTCACCGCCTAGAGCAGTCCCACATGGCTGGGTGCAGAGTAACTACTGCCTGTGGAGTTGGAACATGAATATGAAGCATGCTAATGCTAGTATCAATTAGACAGTGACCCAGAAATTCTTGGAAGAATGATTTTTCAGCTATATCCTGTCTCCAGGGCTTATAACCCTAACAGTAGCTCCTCACAGATTCTGATGTTGAAAGCTGGAACAACTGGGGAGTGAGCCAGGGGAAGATGAGGGGGGACAGAACTGAAATGATGTTCCTGAGCGAAACAAATCATTTGGGCAAAGGAATAATCAAAGCTCTCGGACGAATAACGGAACAATCATTTCAATTATAAGTGTGCCTAGGTTTATATTAAGCCAAGGTGTCAGCTAGACAGATGTACCAGCAGTTTGCTTTCCATAATAAGGGTTGGGTTTTTGAAGCTATTTTAATGACATCTGGGCATTTTACTAGGCCTCAAATTCTTGATGACTTTCCAGGTCTTGCAGCCACCATTTGCATCATCTGACCTCCCAACCTCTTCCATTCTTTCGAAGTCTTATGAAGAACATCAAACTTGCAGATGCAATTATTGTATAATAAAGTATTGATTTCCTAAGAAACCCTTGAACATCATCTTTCATAATTAGCATTTACAAGGCATCAAGAATTAACCACGTACAGCCTTACCAATTAATTACAAGACCCTTTCATTTCTGAAAAAAAATCAGTGCCCAGCTGCTGAAAACAGCTGAGCATGTCATCTAACTTCATTGAATGCCAACATATGAGGTGTCTAGATAAGACTAGTGCAAAAGCAGAGTTATAAAAGAAAGCTTTTGTCTTTTCATACTGCATTTGATAATTAACTTTATTTACCCATTTCAGCTACTTGGCATTGTCTTCCCATGTGTGTTGTAATTTTTTCCCCGGTAATTTCTATTTTCTGCAGCAGCGGCTCTTCATGAGAGTAGCTCCGGTCAGCTTCAGGCATGGGAGCAAATAAGGCATTTGTTGCTCAATTAGATGTTTTTTATTTTGGCAGTATAAATCTCAGAGGGATGCTATGGCTTAGTTTCAGTCTCTCACAGGAATAAACTACCTGGCAAATACTGTCTAATTGTAAGCCTTCCCCCTCTGAGTCTTTTGTCGCAGGCGAACTCTGTACAAAAAAGAGTTTGGTGCTGGACTCCCTAGGCCTCTGAAAGCAGATGTATGAAGGGGCCTTTTTTTCTCTCCAAGCAGAGTGATGGCTCTTAAGTCTCCACTCAGCTGCTGTTTTAACATGGAAACTCTCATTAGTTTGAGCTTTGAGTTCCCCAGCAACCTGTATGCCTGTAACTGCCCCACTCCGAGCAGCTTGTTCCCTGCTTCCCCTGTAAGAGTTGGTGAGACACAGAAAGGACATCCTTATGAAGGACTTATGAAGGGTCCTTCACCAGGCAATGCTCACAGACTGTGTTTGGACCCCAGCAAGACTCAGTTGTGGACTTTTTGGTCTAAAAAAAGAGCCAGAGACAGGCTGTAATGCCCCCTTCTTGTGAGAGAGGTTTGAGTCCTCCCTTAGAAAGGGAGAAGCCCTGTTTCAAAGTCCTGCTCAGGAGACTTCATGTCTTAAACAGGATTGAGCTCCCTGCCCCCGAGTAACACAAGAAAAGACCACGTAACAGGAGGTAAGAGTGGTGGGGAGGGTAGCAAAGTCTGAAGGAGGCTTGCATGCGCTTTTTGGGCTAATACAATCATGAGAGTGGGGAAAGCGGACTTAGTATTTTTCATTTATGGGTAATGGGCTGAGTTTGACTTGTAGCAAAGGGAGGATGGTAAAGAATATCAGGAGAGAGAAATCAAGGGGATTAAATGAATTAACCCACCAAACCTCACTGTGGGAATGGGAAATATTATTGTTGTCATTTTGCAGATGGGAAACATGTCCACCCCGCAGCACAGTAACTTCCCCAAGAAAGTCCAGGAAGGTCTGGGATTGGATACTCTGCTTTGCTGTCTTGTTTTTTAATTGCTGTCCCACACACGTGGATGTGATTATTTTCTTATGGGTTCTGAATAGCATTTGGTCCCATGAAACACAGAAGGGGAAACCTCACACATGATACAGTGCTAGACGGGTATAATAAAAAGAAATACCAGTTTATTGCTGTCTTGGGTGTGGGACGACACGGGCTCTTGAATCTGCTACCTTCCACTGGCTCAGCTGCAAGCAGGTGTTCACATCGTGTATAATCATTGTGATGGGGGGGGAAAAATCCCCCCAAAAACAGTGCAAGAAAGAGAAACAGACATTAAACTTCGACTGATAACCCACTAAATACAGAATTCAAGTTGCAAGTATTGATTTCCAGGGAGCATCAGGCTGATAGCTGCCATAAAACTCAAGCCCTGTTGACATTTTAGTCAATAACCGGCTTGTATCATCATCCCAGGGTCTCCAGATCTGGACTATGCTCAGATACTTTTTAGTGCAAATTTACTCAAATTTTTGTCTTCCAGAATCAATTTTCCTAAAGAGATTTTACCGAAGCCTCTTCAGGGAACGTTGGGGAATATCCTTCATTTGGAGGAGATTTTTCAATTTTCAGGAATATGATTATGGGATTATTTCACTTGAAGGAAAACTTTGTATCACCCTTTCATATCTACTGACCAAGCCAGAGAATGAACAAACACCACTGCCTTTTACATTGGTTTTAAAATCCTGTGTTTATCTGCAGTAGTTGTGGAAGGGGAAGCACAAATGTTTGATGTCCTGCTTGGATAGTCAGAAGTTTGTTTTCAGGACTGGCTTGGACTGTGCTATTCAACCTGTGGGTCAGGCCAGGTTTCATAGAAAGTATGTTTCCTATCGCAGGTGGGTGTTATCTGCTGGTAGTCCGAAAAGGAGAAGATGCTCCACCACAGCCTCCATCTTTTCCTGTTGATTTGGCCTGTGAATGTTGCTTATTGGATAGACACAGTGCAAAAGCCTATATATCAGGGTTTGATAAGTATCTGTGACAGAAAATGTGCAAGAGTACCAATCTGCTTGCTCACTTACCAACACTTCCACACAGAGCCTGTTTTTCCTGAGAATTTTCCCACCAAGATTTGGGCCTCTGTTGGGTTCATAATCCATTTGGATCCTCTGAACAGGTATTTTCCTACCTGTTGTTGTACAGTAGCTCTTCTAGCTATGGTCAACTCAAGAAGCGTATCTGCGAAGGTATCAGAGCCTGCTGAGACTGTGTACTGGCATGCCAAGTATTCCCAAACTGAGATGCGTAGCTGAAACGGCTGCGTTGCATTAGCTGCACTTCTGTTGGCTCAGGGACCTCTGCTTGGAGACGCTCAGTTTCTTCACTGGTTCCCATTTTAGCTAAGTGTTGAAAAGGGGATGTTGCAAGTGTAAGGGCTGATCACGCGGGCGTGCGAGTGAGCCGGTTACTAATCTACCCCATGTTATTGCCCCTTCTCAGAGATGCATTTTCCGACTCTGCGCTCCTTGTTTTGCTGCAGCACAAACTTCTGTATCTAGTTTAAGTGTCGTCCACTTTGCTCTTGCGTGCGGTGGACGAGAACACCCTTGTTTGTGCCGCTGCTTCAAGTTGTTAGTGGGTATTGCTGTCAGGATTAACCTCGTATCCCTGCAAATTCCTTTGAGTAAATCACTTAAAACTATGGGTAGGCGGCTCCTCCCTCTGGGTACACGTAAATCTCTCAGGGTGCTACGTTCAGGTTACTGCGTTAAGAGCTGACCCTAGGACGGACACACGCACACACATGTATTTGCCTTATTTGGGGTGTGGAAAGAGGCATTACTTACATTTTCTGTTCAGGATTTTTTTTCCTCTGAAAGGCCCTTTGTCTGGAAGTACCGGAAAGGGTGAGACAAACTAGTTGCCTTCACAGCCCGATGAGCAAAAAGAAAGCAGTACTCCTGTTACCTGGAGACATTCAAGAAGGCAAGTGCAATTAGTCAGTAGATAATTAAGTTGTACACAATCGGAGTACTGGAGACAAATCACCTTAGTCTACAGATGTAGCAGAGCAGGAGAAGCCCTTTTTCAGAAACTGCATGACAGGGAAGAGAGAGAAGGCAGAAACTGCTTGATCAACATTATACATACCACATCCTCGGCAAACAGAAGCTAAAGTGGGGCCTTTTCTTGCAGACTTCCTCCTGGGAACAGTGCTGCGGGAGGTAATGTGTCAAGGCTTGATCTCGCCACTCTGGTCTCCCTAAGGAAAAAGTTTCACTGATGGGAGCAACTTGGAGGGGCTTGCTAATTTAGTCTAGTAAGACTAGGAGTAAGGCTATTTAGGACTCAAACAGTGCCTGAGAGAACTGATGATTGCTCTTGGTCTCCCCGCTGTTCAGGGCTGCCCTAATGCATGGTGCAGGTCCCAGAGAGCTGTTCCTCAAGATCCCCTTAGCTGCATGTGGTACAGCCCTGCCATGCCTACGGGTGGGGTGCCCAGCTGCGGAGAAGCAGTGGAGCTCAGCATTTCCGTCTGCCCGAGGAGCTGTTTGCATCAGGAAGCCCTATGGGTTCGTCAGGCTGCTGGCTCTGTAGCAAGGCATACTTCACTTAACCTTTGGGAACATTTATAATTAATGCTTAATTGATTTCCATAATGCAAGATCAACACACTGGCATGAGCCTCTTCCTGTTCATCTTTGCTCGTATGAACTCATATGAGTCCTTAGTCACCTTATTTTGCCTTTTCTATGAGGTTTAACCTCTGAGCAAGATTCTTGATGAACTTGCTGCTCATAAAAATATCCAAATGTTTCTTAGCACAGATCAAATGCTGGCCTCAGGCTTCTAAGTATTTCTTTTCCAGGAAGGGTGGCTTATATTTATCATAATGTTAGGAGTCTGTGTCTTTTCCAAGACTCGATTTTCTTGCTTATCTCTGCCTCTCTGGGGAAAGGCTGCATTCACTCTAGTTACCGAATTTTGAAAACTTGTGTCGGGTCTTAGAAAAGTGATCCTTCCTGGGATCACCTCTGACATTCTGTTCATGTCAACGTTGGATTTTTCTTCTGTTCTGTACAGTTACAGATCTACCCATTCTGTAACTGAAATTGGAATATTGTCCCAATTAAGCATAGCTTGTGGTAGATTACCTTCAGCAAAAATATCCCAAATCAAGCTCCCCAAACCTCATGTGAGAGGTTCTTGTTGAAACCAACTACAGTTTCCTCAAAACATGCATGTTTAAAGGAGTCTGATGGGTGAAGTGTCAGCCACCCTCCTGGAGCCACCCTCAGCCTGGGGGAGAGGGGAGGACTTCCCATCTGAAATGGTGTTGTGGCTCTGCTTCGTATCTGTGAGAGGGGGGACAAATACATGAGGTGAAACACTATGTGGAGAAAAACACGGATAAAGACAAGAGGAAGAAAACAGTCTCACAGGAAACAAAACATAGCTGTCGCACAGGGTCGGGGGAGTGGCCAGTATAAGGGAGTGTAGCGTGCCTTTGCTATTTGGCACTTTCGAGTTGTCTTTATTCAGGGCACATTTTAAAACGTGTGTCTTCACTGACTAGAGCAAGATTATTTCATAAATATGGAAACAGTGTGCTACATTTTAAAAGGATAAGGATAACAAAAAGAGGTCAGAAAGCAAAGTCAGCAATGACCTGCAATGCTTCTTCATGTCTCCTTGGTCCAACCATTTCTTTTAATCAAGCAAAAATCTGGTGGTTGTTGACATTTCTGTAGTTTGTACCTAAGCAACATTTCTTTCCACACACCTCTAACAGTTCAACATTGTAGTTATATGGTACCTCTGTGCCTGATTTCTTTTACTTCTGAGGTGAAGGAATTGGTAAAAGGGTCTGTAACAGCTTAAGATGACTATATGTCTTATTTAATGAGTTGCGCTTTTATTTTCTCTTCTCTTTCTCTTTTTACAAACTACATTCAGATGATATCCTTGACCTTCTACCTAACACCTTTGCAGACAGGAAAGATTTGGATTGTCTGAGGAGGGAGCTGGGCTTCTAGAAATCATGGCCAGAAGAGGATTCTGCCGTATGAAAAAAACACTGCTTCTTAGAGCAGGTCAAAGGGAGATGACTTTTGGAAATGCACATGTGTGCTGGAGAGAGGAGAAACCAACGGCCTGTGAAGCTCAGCAGGGACTTTGCTCTCAGGAGAGGAGATAGCAGGAATGGGGGAATGGTGCTTGCAGTTTTTAACAGCTACTTCAGGTTTCAGCTGTGATTTTAATACCGGTTTAGCCAAACCAGACCACAGCAGTTGCCTTTATCTCACAGTGCTTTGGATCCTCTAAAGTCAGTGTGTCTTCCCCACTCCCAGAGCATATCTACAAGGGACTCCTGCCAGACTGTGAGTGTAGATTGTTTGACCAGGTTGATTAGTGTGTCTTACAGAATAATGCAATATTCCCCCTGATCCTCGTAAATAACTGTAGGGATGGTTGAACATTGGAACAGATTGCCCAGAAAAGTTGTGAAGTCTCTGTGCTTGGAGATGTTCAAAATGGGGACAGTCCTGGGCAACCTGCTGTAGTTGGCCTTTCTTTGAGCAGGGGTGTTGGTCTAGGTGATCTCCAGAGATGCCTTCCAACCTCAACTGTTTTGTGATTCTGTGGCATTTTCCAAGCCACAGTTAGAGTTCTTGTGTACTATCTGCGGCTGTCAAATACTTGGACTCTAATGACAAATAACGATGGATGCTGCTTCCTTGAGTCAGTAGAAGAAAAGCATCACTGAGGGGAAAGATCTTGCTGTTTTCAAGCATCAATTAAATGTTAGTTTCAGTACAAGAATCTTATTCACTCAAGTCACAAACAGTTTTGTTTATATCAAGTATGGCTTGATAACTAAAAAGTCCAACTTTCTTACTGGTCCTTAAAGAAAACAATAGATTTTGTATTAAAAGCCTTTTATGCTATTTATGTGAGCGTGCAGGAACACATGGGAGGTACCAGGAACATATACTGCAAGGTGCTGAGTGTATACAAAGTGAAAATAAAAGCCTTCCCCAAAGAAACCTGCAGTCCAAACATATCAGTCTTGAAAATTGGCACATCTATAAAGAAATTCCAAATAAATTTACATAGTAAAGAAAAAAAAAGGGGCTACTGCAGCCAATTAACTACAGGATCTATGTGATAAATCTTTTATCTCAAATTAGCAATGTGTGTATTGAGTGGGTCAAGATGAGCATGCTACTCTTATAGAAAACTCGTGCATGTGAACCCTGTCATCTCATATTAGAAGACAACTGACATTTTGAGGTATTACATAAATAATGGAATCACATGGCCACCTGATCTTGGTTATTTCTTAGTGAAGGGTAAGACATTTTGAACATCCTTTTATTCTGAATTGTAGAGCTATAATTCTCCTGAACTGGCAACACCAGTTATGAGGAAACATTCAGCTGAAGCTGAATAGCTCCAAAGATTTGGAGTGAATTCCTAGTCCATCTGAAATCGATGGCAGTGGTGTCCCTGGCTTAAATGAAGCAAAGATTTTCAACTTCAGTACCTGGGAACTGGTGCCTCTGGCTCATGTTTGCCAAAGGAGGTGTCTAGTCACTATCTGGAGTATAGAATTTGTATTTCTATTCTCAAATATTCATTAGTAAATTCTGCTAAAGCAAACACAAAGCTTGGTCTGATGTTCTAAGTTTGGGCTTGGGCTTCAAGAGGACGCTTTGTGCCTTGAGTGGCAGAACTAATGAAACCAGGTTTTCTGGTTGTCTGCATGTCCCACACCATTACGCTGCAATGACACCAGCCTATGCAGCTTCACCTCTGATTGCTGTTGGTTATGTGGTCTGTCTGGAGCTCTGTAGACACGAATTAGCAAGGAAGCATGACTCTGCTGGTCGGGTGACCGATTGATCCCAAGCAGCATTTTTAACATCTGAGCCTGCTTTTCTGTCGAGAGGCAGGTGCTAGTTCAGACCTTTCTCATCAATGCAACTGATTTTCATGAAATCTATATGAACTTCCTAATTTTTGTAGTTTGTAGCTCTCTAGCCAATCTGTTTGAAGCTGGACAACGAATTTAGAAGATATTTCAGGGTCAGGTAGACAGCAGAAAGGCATCAACTCTATTTCGGAATGGGGTAGGAAGAGGAAATCTAGAAGTGGCATAAATTGTTTCCTGTCCCTTTATCGAAAACACCAGTTAATTTAATAGGGATCAACCTATTTCATACAGGTGTGGATTCAAAGCTTTGACAAAATGAGGTAGCCATTCAAAACAAGTTTTTTAATGAGAAAGAATAATTTTTCATTGAAACCTAGGATACCTAAGCAATAAATTTAAGGTATAAAAAACAATTGGGTTCCTGTGCTCTGCAATGGGCAGCAAACAAATGCTTGCTTGAAATAACTCTGAATGAATGAATTCTATAGCACCTATTTGGAATTCAGGTGGAAGTTCAGAGTGTTTGGTCAGAATTGACTGAAGCTGATAGAAGTCAATTGATTTGTACCTGGTGACACCACATGTGGTTGTGGTCTTCTGTCTTTCTGGAATAAGATGAAGTGGTGGTTAGGGTCTGGACTTTGGAAGAGATCCAGGAATTCGTAGGACTTACCAAATATATAAAAGCACATGTCTGCAGCTACCCAGCACGTCCTCCTGCCAGAGGTGGAAGGGTCTGTGTCTCCATTTCTCACCTATCCCTCTTTGTGTGAAGGCATAGGTGAAGGTGTTTCATCCCAAAGCTGATAGAGGTTGTTTTGGAGATGATTTGCATAAAAATGTCTATCAACCTAAGTTGAATTTTAATGTAAATGAGGAAAAAGCTGTAAGATCTAGGGCTGGAATTAAAACAGGATTTATAACGAATAGAGAGATCGGATATGATCAAAACAAATGAAATAGCATGCATATGAAGATTTGTACCAGTAAAGTTTAAAATAGAGAGATTCAGTCTGATTACACAGCAATAGCAAAGATTTCTCTTTTGGGACAACAGATTTTTCCCCCATCCTCCTCCAGCTGTTGGCCGGTCAGACATTTCAAGCTGGTTGGGGACACACTTTTGCTTTCTACGTGTGTCTCCTCCCCTCCCTTGGTCTTTTGCCTGCAAGTCCTTTCTAGCTCAGGAACGTATTTTATAGCAAAGGTGTAACATTTCATTTTTGTATGTGTCACGACTGTCAAGGTTAGCATGTCAGCCGTGTAATATTTGCCCAGGTGTACCAGTGACAGTCTGAGGAGTGTGGGAAAGAGGAAGGGAGAGGGAGCATGAGCATCTGAGCTCCATACAGAGCTGTCTGTCTGTATGTCAGCTAACATCCCTCTGGCTAGGGCTATAGGTAATTCCTAATTTCCTCCCTCAAAACCACGTATTTCAAGTAATCCTTTTTACTTACCTACATCTTAGGCAGCCAGTAAGGACCAAAGTTTTTGGGTCTTCATTTTCCTGCCACTTGTCTCTGACTCAACATGACAGAAAAAACAAGATTAGTTCTGTTTTGACGAGACAGGATTTAGATGCCTGGGATTTTTTTCTCAGTGTAGTTCTCATTTTCAGTATTTCTGCTGTGCAACAGATGCAAATTACAGGGAGCATGATGTGTTTGTCCGTTTTGGCTACATATTTGGCTGCTTTGGCTGCTAGCAATGTCCTATTGTGGCTGGAAATTTCCTGTATGGAAAAATTTGCTTGCAATCGTAAACATACTGGGCTATGTTCTGATCTTAGCTGCAGAGACTTAAATTTGGAGTAAGACTGATTAATTTGCGGCAGCGTTACATCCAAGCAACAGAGATAAGATTCTGCCTTATTTCCAATATTGGCCTTAACTCTATCTCCTCACACCAAATGCTATCTTGACACAGAAGCCTTTTCCTGTTATTCCTGCCATCTGAAACAGTTTTCACATATTTCTCTGTGTCCTTCACTTCATTTTCCAATAGAAGTCTCATTTGAAAACATATATTTAATCTTCTTCCCCCGTGGCTCTTAACGTTGCTGCTCTCATTTATTACTTAGTTTTAGCTGTATATTTTGGGTAGAGTTACAAATTTAACGTATAGGATATGCTAAAATAGATCCAAGCCCTTTTTCCAAATCAAAATGTTCCTGAGAGCACTTGTACCCAGCTATGCAGAACAAGAGGAATTCAGCTGGGGTAAGGATGATGAGGAATCCTGATGGACAAATCTAAGGAAGGGAAGATGCAACTACTCGTTTTGGAGTATGGTAGTAGGTAACGCTTAACTCGTCCCTCTAACAAGGGTTTTGTGAGGGTCTGGATAAAGAAATCAGGAATCTAGAACACCATGGAAACCTTCACCACCACCACAATAGAGGGAGAAGTTTGGGAGGAAGAAGAAAGAAATGGTGCGAAGTTTTTGGTTCTGAGCAATGGAATAACTTTAAGAGCAGCGTTAAAACTAAGAGCATTACTGCTGCACTTCAGTCCTTCACAATGCTTTCTCTAGCTGATAGGTGCTCTAAATGAATTTGTTATATTCCCAAACTTACAAAATTCTGCAATTACGGTTCCTATGTACCACATGCCAAAAGCACATTGATCCTCATGTTGTTCTCTATTAACTATGCTTTGATCCTCATGTTGTACTCTATTATCTATGTTGTATTGAAAATATATAGGCATGTCACATTGTTTTTTTCCAAACATTTTCTTTAGAATAATGAGTTTCTTCTACATTTGCGTAATGGTATGTCTCTGTTTACATAGGGTTTCTGAACGTAACACTATAAACTTTTTTTTTTCCTTACAAGTCAATACAATTGATGCTTTCTCTTTTCATTGTTTTTTCCTCCTATTTTAGAGAGGTGTCAGCTGGCAAGAAAAAGATTTGTGCATTGCAACACATTTCTCTCTCCATGTCCTGGTATGTTTGTTATTATTCCATAGTAAAGTATTTATACTTGCTGGCTTCATTTTGTCTGTGTATGTGTATATATATGCATGTAGTAGTACTTTCTGTGGGCTAATTAATTCCATGTTTAAAAAACAGTGTTTAATACTGATAAGCAATTCACTACAGAAAGTATTTATATTTTTACCAACTTGTTGAAGAGGAATTTCTCTGTTAGAAAAGGGAAATTAATCTTTCTTTGCACCCTTACTCTCCCATGTTTTCAGAACTTCCAGAATTATTTATTGAGAGGAACTTGTGGGGCCTGAACAGGGAAGAAGTTGAGACCCCATCTCTGAACCAAGCTGTTTGCAGTTCCTCCGTCATTGGAGAGTTTGTTTATTTTTTGCTATGTCAGGGCTGTTTTCCAACATTTTATCCCTAATTTAGCACCAGAAGTGCACAGTGGGGCTGGCTTACCCCAGGCTTTTGTGTGTGTTTTTGCAATGTTGGCACTGGTCTCCTCCGTTGTCTGATAGAGCACTCAAGAAACAAATGCAGCTTATCCAAAATACATGCATGATAACTACCCTGAACATACACATTTTGCTATTATTCTCACATATGTTTTGGCAGGGTAGAGAGCTCATTTGGCCTCCTATATATTTGGGCAAGGAGGGGAACTCTGTCGTTTCTCCCTTCTATTCTATGTTTTTATTTATTCATCACATTGTTCTTTCAACCCACATAAAGAAACCCTAAGCATTATCAGAAATGGCGAAGATTATAATCACTAACTAATATCCTTGCTACAATAAACTTTACCAACCCCTAGCGGGAGACATAAATAATACAAAAAGCCCTCTGATATTTTGAGGAACTGATATGAATATTGCAATAATTGTTCCACAGCTAATGGTACAAAACCTCAGTAACACTTAAGGACCTCCATACTGGATTTGATTCAAAGCCAGCTGGAGACTTTCCATTAAATCAATGTGGTTTAGATTATGCCCCAAAATAGGTAGGTAAAATTTTCCTATCCACTTTGGACTTTTCCTCCCTTTTGAACTCATTCTTAGCAGCTGAGCGAGAAACACTTGAAAGGGTAAATAACCATTTGAGTGGTCATGAGATGACATGGTTGCATTAACTCTGTGTTTAGAAAATCTGTCTGTGTGCAGGTCTGTGTCTGTGCCTGGAGCCCTGGGCACGATGCTCTGATCTTACTGGGGAGAAGGAGCCAGCTTCTCACGATCGGCCACATAATCTAATAATCGCGGCTCTCTGAACACTGAAGCAGCCTCAAATTAACCAAAAAGGACGGCAGGACAGGTGAAAACAGCCATTTCCCTTTTCTCAGGACTGCAATTAGTTGAATGGACGTTTTCTTCTCCTGCGTGGTCTTGTGTGTGAATGGTGTGATATGAAGCAACTGATTAAACCTTGGCCTTTGTATCTAGGCACTCTTTTCAGATTGGGTTGTCATCCAATACAAAATCTGATTTAGGCGATGGAAGGTTAGTGATCTTCACATAATCCAGGCAGGTGAGTTTAGCTGCTTATTTTGTTTGTTTGTTTTTTATACTAAGTTTTCTCTACAACAGTAAAATGCGGAAAAATGGTTCAAACTCTTAAATAGAAGTGTCACAACAGTCAGGTTTGTTGACTGTCTCTACCAGGTGTGAGGTTGGGTGCACTCTTGGGTGCACGTTGCTGTGGGTGTGCAAGTCAGCAGTGAATACAAATAAAGGATGAGGTTCTTCAAAGACTTTTTATTAGCGGTAGAGCTAATACTTACACTCGAATAAAAATTAAGACTCGAGCTGGCACAATTTGTAGCTGACGCCAGCAAGATTTAACAAATGGCCACGTTCCCAGGCTGCTCGGGGCATTATGTCTAGTGACATATGTAGATGAAGGACTGAAAACATTAAAATAGCTGACCAAAACCCATCGGGCAGTGAGAAAACGGTGCGTGATCCTTATACCCCAGAGGGACTGTGGGTTCACTCTCCCCTTTAAAAAGCCGGAGAGGAGCTATCTCAAGGACAAGAGATTAACATTAGATGAGGCTTCTTAAGGTTTTGGGGTTTTCTTTTTTTTTTTCCTTTCCTGTTCTTACAGTAAAGACTCATAATCCTGGTTCAAAGAAAGGTACTTTTTAACCTTGCTGACTTAAAGGAAGATCTTGTTTTGGCAGATCAGGACACAAAGCTGAAAGGAATATATACACCATCAAGATTACATGTAATTGGTATATATTATAAATACAGAAATTCAAGTAGCTTTGCATTAATGTGGATAATTCTGTTTTCTGCCCGAGATGCAAAAATTAGAAGGGAGATTCTAACCAGTTTCTGTTTGTGTGGGGTCTCTTTTCTTGTCTGGATAAGAGTTGCAGTTGGCAAAATCTTCCCCCTGTTAAATTAAGGGTAAAACTCACTGACTTCAGGGAATTGAGATTTCATCCTGAGAAACAATGTTTTGGTTTAAAAAAGATAATAATTAGAATAACTTTTGAAGCTTTATCTGTGAAAAATGGGACAGGCAGCAGGCTAGAAATGTGTCACAGCAGGAGGTGACCTTTCTCTTGTTTATCCGGATAAAATAATCGGAAATATGATGAACCGCCCATCTTCTGAAATTAGGCACAGCATTTTGTGAGATTTTAGTGCTACAAAGGCAGGCAGAGTGCCCATAAAGGTAGCAACTGCAAAGTATATTAATCCACTTTCCTCTTCAAATGACACACACATGAAACCTTTGTACCACTTAAGAAAGCGTTAACTTGTGGTTTGATTTAAACTTTATTTTGGTCGTTTTATAACTGCAAGGATCTCCTTAAAGCATTGAAAGGGTCCCTTAGCTGTCTCTTCAGCTGCTTTGCTTCAGAGGGAAAAATTTCCTAGAGAAAGAAATTTTAGACTGAGAATGTGTTTTACACAAAAAAGGAGTCTTCAGCAAAGTTCTAGAAATGATCTTATTTGTGTAGATTATAGGTAAAAGGCTAAGGATTCCAAATGTCCATGACTTTTGAGTCAGGCCTGAGAAATGGTATTACTAGTTCTTGTTTCTATGTGTTACCTTTAAGATACTATTTTCCTATTTTTCTTCACAACCGTATGAACTAAAAACTGGCTTGCAGTTTAAACAATACCTGCAGTTAAGCTCATAATCTGCATGAATCCAGAATTTTGTGCTTTAAGAAGGATAGCAGCTCTCTTGAGACTTGAAACAAACAAACAAAAATCCTTTGAAAATCATTCCGCAGAATTGTTTATTAAAGTAACACTTGCTTTGAAGTCCATCACACGTGTAGTCTGAGTGAGAATAAGGCCTAAACAGGGATTTTAATATTCAGTCACAAATTGTTGTCTGAGAAAAATAGAGTCACTTGACAAAACTATTTCATATTAATCATTAGGAATTAAATTCCCTGAACAAAGCACATTTGTTTCATGGTGTAATTAATAGCTAGTGCAAAATATGAGGATTTAACTTAATAGAGACCGCACAGTTAAAATTGCCTTCAAGGAAAGTCCTGCACATGGACATGCACTCAGGGTCTTGGAGGGCTCTTTTTCTCTCTTCGATTTGACCTATTACAGACTGGTATCGGATAGTTTGTCACCAATTTTCTCCCATTATAGAACTTTATATGCTCGTATATAAAACAAACATAACTTGAAAGCGAGATTTCCCTATTCTGCCCAGCTGGGCACTCAGAAAGCTTGCATGGTAGTGAGAAACACTTCTCATGGATATATTAAGTGCTACCATCTGTTTGGATTGTTTTGAAACGCATTTTTGGGCCAAAGCCTGCCCTTGTGAGGATCCAGTTTAACATGAAAGTCTCAGCAGTTCCCTGAATGTGAATAAGGCAGCAAAACTCACTCCTTTCATGCTTCCCAATCATGCCCTTTAATTTAGCTACAATAACTTTAATTGAATCAGAATAGCAGCTCCAAAAATTGAGCCCTTGATTATCTTTATGACTACCTCATTCCACACAGAAGTTGCACTGATTTCAAGGGCTTTTCTTCCCACTGAGTCCTATATTGCAACAGGCAACAGAAATGGGTCAAAGTGGGAAAACAGTGTAATTTATTTTGGATGCTTTTTGGTTTAACTTCATATTATTGTTTTTCTCCTGAGGCCTGAAATGGAAATTAAAAAAAAAAAAAAAAAGGAAATTTGGAAAAAGATGGAAGAGAAAGTTTTACATAAACTATTTTTGTTCTCTAGGAACAGCAGAATAGCTTTAGAATACTATATAAGGTGATATTATTACTGCCACGCTTCAGACTTTCTGCCTGCGCTAATACATTGCGAATGAAGTTACTTTGTCAAAGTTTACGGCATTTGGCAATTACAATTCCTATCTGTTATAATCCAAACTTTATTTTTAGTCCTTAGTATTGTGTTAACGACATTGTAATTAATTTATTTCAAGCTTTTTCTCCTGAAACACCACTTTCTTTTGTAGCTGAAATAGTCTCTATTTTTCATATCCTAAATTCTATACTGTAGCTTTAAATTTGGTTTACGTGTCAAAACCAATGATGGTTTTTCAGTACTGTCTTTTTTTTTTCTGCTCTCTTGATACATACCAGGGGGGAAAAAACCTAAACCAACCCTAAAAGTTAATATTTAGCACATCTTTGTCGCTATTTCCAGATATTGTTATTCAGAGTTATTCAGAAGCGAAGAATCTACTCTAATCACTTTCCTATATACACCAAGTATTACTTTATTTGTGTAAAGTAATTGCATACCATAGGAACCACATCCTTAAAGACGTGACTAGCACTGAGTTTGATATGTCCTTAACTACGATGTACATTTATTTTCCCCTATTTTTCTGGATTTGTTTGCCTTAACAAAACAAAAAAAAAAAAAAGAGGGAAAAGACACCAAAGAGAGGCAAGGAAACCACATTTTTAGCATTCCTGGAAGTGCTATTAGTCACGATGGTGCAGCTGAAGCCGCATTAGCGGTGCAGCATGCGTGCTGCACTTTCTTCTCGAGCAGCGCATCCAGCACAGGCCAGCTGCTGCCGCCTCTGCTTGTACGGCTTTCATTTGTGTGTCTTCAGATAGTTCACGTAGAACGTCCAAGGTCTGCAAGTTTGAGTCACTCTCGGGCCGGCAGTCTTGCTCTTCAAGCCTTGTCCAACACAATTCCTGGTTCAGCTGCTCAGTTTGGGTGGTGGTAGGGGTGAGAAGTGGTAGGGTAACGCTTCCAAAAGCCTCCGGCTAACTTGGGAGCCTACATCTCCATTTCAGAGATGACAGGCACTTAGGAGTCAAAGTCCATGAGGAAGTCAGTGTGCCCAGACGTGCAGTCGCTTTGATACTGGAGCTGTCATATCTTAACTTGCACTAATTGCTCATTCCCTCCTTGCCTCATTTCCAAGGCAAAACAATTGAGGAGCCCAAGCTCCGTCACCTGCACGTGACTGGACAACTCCTCTGCCAGGTTGCCTGCAGCAGACCATGCTAGTGAAGCCTCCTCTTTCACCAGCGTTTGGAGTAAAATGGCGTTTCATCACAGTTGTGTATGCATCTGAATGAGCTTGGCTACGTTTTTCAGCTGCTCTAACAGAACTGTGTGTCTGAGCCCTCGCCATCTACCTGCTTGGCCTCCTTCCTGAACTGGATTAAACCATTTCAGATTTTTTTTCTCCATGCTCATTGCTGCGAGGGTCTAGTTTAACATATCCACATATAACAGAGATTAACCAACACTGATTGCTATGGTGCTTAAAGGAAGGAAGGGGTGGCCCTGAGAGGGGAGTGCGTTCTGGCATTGAATCCGTTCTGGGATATTTTTTGTGAAAAGTAAAAATATAGATCTCTATCTTTGTTTACACTAGAAATATGGCGTCCTGACTTGCCACTCGGGCAACCGGGGGATCTTCTGAAGTCTGAAATCATGGTAGGTTCATCGCTGAAGTTTGAAACCGAAGATATAGCAGACTGAACTGGCCAGGCTGAGAGGTGATGTAAATGCTGGGATAAGTTATATAGCAGCAAGGCAGAATAGATTCTATGTAGAGAGGTTGGAAGGGCAGAGCCAGAGGAGCAAAGTCAACCAAGAGGTATCTGGAGTGGAAGAGCAAGTTCAAGCAGCTCTCCAGCTTTGTACTGAAACACTGCCCAGAGTCCTCTTCTGTATAGTGAAGTGGAAATGTTGTTCCATCCATGCTAAAATAAAGTTGTTAGGTAGCAATAATGTCTTTATCAGTTCCTCAGCTTTCAGGTGCACAGACTTATCTCTAGGCCACCACCACCCAGAGGTGTTTGCTGTAAGCTGCAGAACAGCGTGTGTACCTGACAGTGTACTGTACCTGTCTGACTGTACTTGTTGGTCTGTTAAAACATACTGGTTTTGTCTCAGAACTTTGTTTTTGCAGCTCACGCGTCTCTGTGTGTCATAACTATACCAGGCAGCACCATGCTGGCCATCTCTGCACATGCACATTCCCTGACATGGACTGAGGATGCAGGCGGGCATTTTGGGGTGCCTGGGGAAAGCTCACCTGGAGAGGCCTGCGCAGACAGTAGCGCTGAGGTTGCGGCTGTTGGGTGTAGTGTTTCCTTCACACTGTACGTCCTTCATTGGGTCATAGATACTGTTCTCTAGCGAAAAGGGGCAAGAGCAGCCTGGGATCCCCTAGCAGAGCTCTGAGATAGCTCAGGCAAGCCGAAGCAACCTCCTTTATGGGCATCAGACGAACTCCTGGCATCCTGTATCTGCAGTTTCAGGTGAGAGCACATGGTGTGAATGGCACCACCCAAGCCAGAGGCAGAGAATGGGAAGGCGGTTTTTGTTTGCTTGTTTGTGGTCAACCTTCTTTGACCAAGCAATATAAATATACACGTGCTTGATCTTTGTAAAAATAAATACAGGGCTATGTCTTACTACCCACTTGGGAACTGGATCTGGTCCAGAATGTGGCAGCTTGCTTGTTATTAGACGTGGTCTCTCCCTTGAGTGCTCGCAGCCAACGCTCCTGTGCTGGCTGATCTCTGGCTTCAGGGCAGAGTTTATTTTCTTTTTTTTTCCCCCCCCTCTTCCAGTCATAATCTTAGCCATAAATGGAACGGGACTTGCCTCTTGCCTTGAAGGATGCTGCCTCATTTGTCCTTTGGGGCTTTCCAAGCAGGAGTCACAGCTCCAGCGTTTGCTCACTCCCTGGTCCGGAAATAGATTGTGGATCTGAGCCATGTTTTTTTAAGGTGATGATAGGGATGAGAGCTAGGGGAGAGAAGCTTGCACACGGTGGGGATGGGAATTTGAGCCTGGAATGTCTGTTTTAGTTGGCAGGGTGTTGTTTTGGACTTGCCTGCTTGTCTGTTCGAGCCAAACTCGTTGCTGTCCAAACTACATTGTGAGATGCGCACGTCTTGACCAGCAATGGTGCCGAGCTCCACAGCTTCTGCACGAGTCCACAGACTGCAGGGAGGATCCCTCACGAACAGGCGCTCAGCATTACTCAAACTGGGCCCTTGGTGACCAAAACACTCAACTGCTCCTAAATTACCGTGTTTTTTCATAAGTATGAAATCAAACATTTCTGCTGAAACGAAACCTCATGATGAGGTCACTGTGTCATGCCTTGCTTGAAACAGGTTGTTTTTTTTCCTCTCTGTGTGTGTGCTGGGAAGGAATGAGAAGGTAAGTCCAACAGAGAAGTAAAACTTCAGCAGCAGAAGTTTCCCTTTCCTGGATGATCCGGGTCTGATCCTTAGGGGTAAATCTGTCACACCCTGCATCCGAAGTCAACAAGGTTAGTACAGATCCATTTCCTTGTAACTGGAATCAAAATACTGCTGCAGATAGTCCCGCGGAGGATTTTGCCTATCTTGTTTGGCCAAATACAGCGCTGTTTAGTGCTTCTCACCCCTGGCAGATTTGCAAAGGGCTGTATAGGAATCAGGAGAAAAGGCTTACTTTTAAAAAATGTGTTGACTTCCTTTAAACTACCTGGGCTTATGGACCTTCAGAAGGTGGAGAACGTGGTTTATAAAATGTATTTTCCCTTCTGGGTGGGTTTTAATAAGCTCCTTCAGCTTTAGAGTCTAGCCCCTCAGCTGAATTTCATTTCAACTCCAGATTTCTCTCTAGCTTATATACAATATAAGGACAGTCATGTGCACTGCACCATCTCTTGGAAGGTGTTGAGCACCTCAAGGTGACTGGTAGCCGCCCCCAGTCCCCGGCTAACGGTATCCTGCTTGTATGAAAAATATGGCATATGAGAAAAGGCTCCATTATGAAAACTGTTATTAGAGAAAACATTACTTATTCTTAAATCTCAACCAAATTATGTAGCATTTTGAATTTTCAGTAACAATAATTTTCTGGTGTTCCCCATTAGAGGGCAAAGACTGCTGTCAGCTACGCTGGCATAAATCCAGCTTTCCTCAGCAGAGATATTCTGGATTCAGGAGAAATGATTTTTCCCTTTAGCGCTTTTGTTTCTCTACAGCTAAAACTAAAAAAATAGGAGGAATTTGAGGAACCCTGGAGTTTGGTCTTTTTTTGTATGAAGCACAAGAATTCTTTTCATTCTAACATAGCCTGTAATGCTTAAATATTTTGTTGGTACTGTGTTTAGTTGAACTGTCACACACTTTTTTGAGACTTGAGTTATCTGAACTCCCTAATTTAAAAAAACAAAGCAAACCTTTGATTTCATTTTAGCAGCACTCGGGAGTATGGATATTTAAGCAACTTAGGAATGCAGAATTTCACATTCTTATCTCGGTACTTCATTAGAAGAACTGGCTTTTGTTAATTACTGGTTGCAGGTTGCAATCAGATTTACTGTTAGGGTTAAACCCTGACCTCATTACATAAATTACTAATCCACAACAAACTGGACATGTTATCTGTTTGCTCGGTGGGAGCAGCTTGCTGAAAGCCCTCTTTAGCTCGTTTTGGTGAGTGCGTGGAGCAATACTTGACACCTTGGGCTGGTTTGGAGCCCAGATGCAATGAATCCCTGGTCAGTGCCATGCCACTAACAGGAGCTGCATCCGCTTGGAGTCGCTGCCAAATCTAGTTCCCACTCAGCTACCAAGGGTCACCACGGAGACATTTTGTACTAGAACAGCTCATTTTAAATACTAGATTTCAGCCTTTGAGCATGTATTGGGAGTTTACAGTCGCTGTTCCTTTAGAACATCTGCTTTTTCATAGGAGGGAAAAAACGCTTCAGGAAAGTTAAAAAGCCTAAATGATAGATTTGGCATTGCATGTTTGTTACAGTAGTAACCAGTTACATAGCGTAGAAGGGTCCATCTATAAATACTTTAATATTATTTAATAAATTATGGCGGATTTTATAGCATACCTAATAATAACGTTAAATGTTTCTGCATTTAACAGGCACACACATTGTTTTAACAATATCTCCGTGTTATATGCTTTGCAACAGCTTGTTATGGCTTCATCTGTTAGGCATTTACTCTGCATTCATTTTATTTATTTCTTCAGGAAGAAAGGAATGCTTTCTAATAAGATGCGAAGGAATGTAGCTGCATCTAATGACCAGTTAACAAATATGATAAAGCATGTATGAAAGAAGTCAAAATTTAAAGCTGTATTTACATACAGGCATAACTCACCAGGAGTAGGGCTTGTCTTTTGCCGTCTGCCTCAAAGCCATCCTAAAAAATGACCCTCGATAAGGTGGCTTTACCCCTTCAGTCGTCATCGCCTGTGATGTGAGTATGAGTGCGGTACCATCTGGTGTGCTGGGCTGGGCTCCTGCTGTGACTGGGGTGATTGCGTGGCTTTAATGAAGAAATAGCTTTGGCTGTTGGTACCAGGAGTGGCTGGGACTGCCAAGTTCAGCATTACGATGAAGATATTTTATGCCAGGGCACAGCCTGTTTTGGTAAGTAATAGCTTTTTGAAATCTTGCGCAACAAAGTAGACTGCTACCTTGCTCACCTCCCATGTTCACTGTGCTCACCAGGCTGCGAAGTGAACAGTTTAGTTTAGCTCTTTGAAAAGCAGCATCTGCTGAAAGAATTGCAGTGATGGGTTGTCTGGTAGGCCCTGCCTCATGGGTGTCAGGCTGTTCATGGCGTAGCACTGGCTGTCTTCTCCTTATTTCAAAGGGATTTGAGGGTAGAATTGAGTCTTCTGTTACCAACAGGTAAGATGGTGATATTGAATAACACTTTAGAAATAAATACTACCTGATAATATTGAAAAGTTCTGTGTGTGTAGCGCTTAGAGAAAGCTCTGTCTGGGAGTTTTGTTTCTTGCTTTTTTTCCCAAGGCAGAGGTTCACAGTTGACACCATTGTTAAATCCAGGCAAAATCACGAATGCCATAAGAAGAGAAAAAAAAAAAATCTTTCTGAATATTTAGGACAGGAGCATAATTGCAGGTTATTTTTGGTGAAGTCTTTCCTTTGGGAATCTGGAACTACAAGACATTTCATTCCAATAATTAAATAGAAGAGAGCAGCCAGTGAATCCTAGCCCATGGCAGATAGCAATTTCTCCTGCTTGTAATCCAACTGCGATCGGTGGGACTGCCACAGTGTGAGACACTTTTCCACCTGAGTGGAGCTATCACTACCTGAGTCTGTTATAGCAGCTGGAACATCCTCCTCCAGCTGTTGCTGGCTACGCCGTGAAGGTGGATATATGTTAGAGGGCTCTTAACACACGTATGTGCTGCATGCTGGCAGGTTTCTGCCCCACTGGAGGTGCTGACAGGGAATCGGCTCTTTTCATGGGCAGGTGTTAACTGGGGAGGAAACCTATGGCCAGTAGGAAGAAGGTATATGGAAGGATCATTGGGTTTTGTCCAGTTTTCTTCTACTCCAAATATTTCTACAGGTTGAACACCCAGGACACTATTAACTGGAGTTTGGTGACTCTCCGACACCAAGACACCAAACAGTTAAGGCAGAGAGTTTTGAAGCATGGGTAACCGATACTGGCCGTGCAAGGCTGCTGGATACAAGGCCCCATGTTTAAGTGCCTGAATATGGATGTTGGTGACTTGCTTCAGGCAGCTGGGTTTGCAAATGCTGGTGTTGGGTATTTTCCAGGAATAGAATTTGGATCTCTTGACTTTGTGGTTTAACTCATAGGCAGCGTTTTTTCTTCTCAGTGTACTGTGCTTATTCATATGGAGAGCAAACATGATGCTTCCGGAAAAGAAATTATTTCTAGTGAAGAATCAGGATATGTGGAATTTGGGGTTCTTGCTTAGGGGGTTCTTTGATTGCTGTTGGAGAAGGGGTATTTTATTTTATCAATTCATCCATTTCATGGCCTTTGGGAGACAGCTTCCTGGCAGGGATCCTTTTGCTGAGTTAATGGATGACCTTGAGGTTTCTGAACCAGAGAGTGTGACTGCCCAGCCTGGATTAGGCCTGCATAAGCAGAAGAGCAGAGCACTTTCTGCTCTCCATAGGAATAGGTTAACATCTTGCCACCTCGAATAAAAGCATGCCTGTCAGCGGGCATACTCTGCCTCCAAAACGTTGAGGAAAAGTCAGGAAGAGCTATGTGGAAGGAAAGGGAAGGACTCCTCATGTCTTTGCCTCCCTTCCAACCTCTGAGGTTTTAGTACAATTTGGGGAGATGAAGAAAGCAAATAAATTGGACTTCTGGAAAATTAGCATTGTGCCTGAGGTAGGCAGATGCCTGGCAAGGATGCTCCAGGAAAGTTCTCCGCCTTCAAGAGCTGTGCGAGTCTGGAGCATGTTCAGAGCAGGCTTATCTTGAGAGAACTTAGCTGTAGTAAGTGTCCAGTGAACGTGCCTGAGGTGAGAGTCCTCTGCAAGGTTACAAGTTGGCCAAAATCAAAACTTGGCTGAATGGGTATGTGGAGGGGGGTGCATATCAGAGGCAGGAACAGGCCTGATATGGGCAATCCTCCCCCAGTGCTTTAAGTTCCTGCTCCAGAGCATGTGGTTGTGAGAACTTCTCCATTAAATGGTTATTACTTTCTTTTTTTCTTTGCAGACAAATTGTTTTTCCCCCCTCACTTCATTCTGGGAAACAGCCGAGCTGTTTTAACTGAAACTTTCCCAAATAATTCAGCCCAAGACAGACAGACATTGGCTAGGAAAATATAAAACCAAGCAAAGAGAGTTTGGCAAAGTCTTTAGTAAATGAAAGCAGAGTTTCTTAATGGAAAGTGTCAGGCACCCTCAACCATAAGTAGTGTTAAAGCACAGTCTATAATTATGCAAATGAAGGGAGGGTGTCTTTGCCAACTGGACCCGTTTCCCAAACATTGCGTTCACTTTTAAGAATCTGGAGTGGTTGCATGAGATTTAAGAAGGTGGTTATAAAATCAGGTTTTGAGTATGACTGAGCTGCCACTTGCAACCATGAACAGCTGAAGTCTCTGTTGAGAAGTGGTGGGTCAAATTTGTCCCCAGTGAGTCCTGCAGAACTGGGACCATGAGGGGCTTTAGATGGTTTGGCAAGGATATTTTCTACTGGTAGTGGAAACCAATTATCTTCTGACTGTTTGTACAGTTTTTTGTGAACAAGGCAGGAGTTAAAACTGGCAGGTTGTGAAAGGCAATTTTGATGAATGGCGATTAAAAGGGGTAATTGCTGCTGCTGGGATTGGGATTTTGCACTGCCAGCCATGAAGTGACCAGGAAATACTTTCTTTTGTCTCTCCTACAAATATAATTTGACTCCTGGGGGGGTTCTCCTCCTCTAAAGGAGCAGCAATTCACCAAAGGTGGAAATGAGTAGCTGTAATGCGCATACTGAGCTGAGAATGGTGGTTGATATGTCTTATAATGAGCTCAAGATTAAAGCATTAAGAAAAGTGGCAACCGTGTACCCTCTTGTGCCATGGAGCGGGAGCTGTCAAGGTCCATCTAGACATTTTCCCCTAACTGGGTTTTGGTGATTCCCTTGTTTGCTTCTGCTCTCTTCCTTTGGCACACTTGGATGCATTAGAAGTGGAAAAACTAATGCTATTTAGTTTGTTCTACGCTCTTGGGATCGTCTTGCTTAGCCTTTACAAAGGAGCTCAGAATAGATGCTCTGTAAACCCTCTGGGCTGTGTCTCACATGGCAGTCTTCCATAAACCGTGACACAGATGGTTCCTGCCAGTCCCATTTCCACAGAAGAAAGATGCCAGCGTTAACTAATCCATAAAGCTCCCTTACACCGGGCATCCACCCAGTTATAACCATTTAAACCTCCGTGGTGTCTTAAATGCTGTTGCTGGTGGTGTTGCCTTGGTGCTCCGTTTCCTCCCAGTGCTGACTCCGAGCTTTTACTGGAGCGCGGGTAGACGGCGCAGCACCGAGTGATCAGCATAGCAGAAGCAGAGATCACAGTGGCAGTTTTACGTTTAAGATACAGTTTCTGCTGCGGGAGACATCCCGTTGCAGTGGAAGGGGTTCTGTCAGGTCTGCTCCTCTGGCCATTTTTCTAGGAACGTAATCCTTGCTAGACAAACGGAGAGTATCTTTGACGGTTTCAGTCTGGGATTTAGTGGTCCAGGCTATGCGGGGGTTTTTGAGTGTAAGAGAGACTAGATTATGGCCTGATGGCTTCTATGTGAAAGACAACTCAGCCAAAGTCTTTTGGGAATAAGTGTCTTGTGGGTGAGTATCCCTGGCCAGGAAGCATTAATACCCAGAGCTTGCTGAGGGTGGGGAACAGCCAGAGCAGTAAGCGAGTCAGCCACTTGGATTTCTAGAGGGGCAAGATAGAAATTACTGAGCACTTATGAGAGAGAGCAGATGACAAATAGAAATGCTTTTCTCTTAATTTTTCAGCAGATGATCTCATTTTACACCAGATCCTCAGCTGCTGTAGATCAGACTACTCCCTTGAAGCCTGTGTTGATTTGCACCTGCTACAGATCTGGCAGTGGCATGCTTGATTTTAAAAAGAAAATAATTGTGGTTGTAGTGTAAAATCAGCTTAGTTTTGGATTAGAGAAGCTTTCAGCATTTCAGTCACTCTAGAGGTTGCATGCACCACATGTTTGCAAAGTTGCAGGCTGGCACACGCGGATGTCTTTTTTGTCTTTTAGGTGAATTTGTATGTTCATCTGCTTCAGTGACTGTTCTTGGAATATTCTCAGGCTTCTCCCTAAGTGTTTTTCTGCATTATTTATTTTCAAAGCAGTAGTTTTAAAAAGAAGCCACACCAGACCCATTTGCCCCATACCCTGTCCTTGAGTTTAACTCATTCAGTCCCATCCTGCGGTATCAGGCAGGAACATGAATATTGTGAGACATTAGATGCTGTTGTCTAATTAAGCTGCAGTTTAAATTCTGCCAAACGAGAGCATTTTTTCCCTAGATCACCCCCCACCTAGGGGGGTGGTTATTAGCTGGTGCTGGGAATGCAATATGGGCCCCTGTATTCTGTGGTCTCAAGGAAATGTTTTGTCTTCTCTCTCTTCCCTATTTGCTTCTCATCCCCCACCATTCTTTTTTTTTTTCCTACATGCAGTTGAAAAGTCAAAGATGCTGCTGTTAATACCACATCATGTGTTGCCGGGGTGCAGGCATATCCATAGACAGTATATAGCAAGCGCATCGTGCTTAGGGTTACTTACAACATCCCTGTAATGCAGCTGATTTACACTGGCCCAGGGGAAGAGGTGAACTGGAATCATGAGGAGGCTCTTAACCACATCTTCAAGGCAGAGCAAAGTATCCATACCATCTGATAGGAGAGAGGTGGTTCCACTCGCCCCGCATTTTTTAAGGCGGCAAAAACAATACACCGCATATTTACATAGAATCCCCTTAAGGACATCTGTCATGCTGGAGATTAAACTGAATGTCTTTCCCCAGTTTAATGTTATGCCTTCAGGCAGTCTAAGCCCAGTAGACTTAGTTACTCTGCTCCAGATCCTAGATTCCTAACACAGGCAGTTTTTAATTCTTGCCCCTATTTTCCAGAAGCATAGAACCTTTGCTTGTAAATTACTGGCTTTGTGGGGGTTTTCTAGGCCACTTCCACTAATGTTTTGGAGCCTGGCCCTATGCTGGATTTGTGGTTAGTGTTTTTTACATTAACTTCTAGCAGCCGCACTTTCCTCGCTTCTATCTCCATATGGTGCGTTAGGCAATTTATTCAACTAATTTCCTTCCCTTCATTGTGAGACTCATCAGAGAAGCTACATTTACATCCATCACCTTTTATCCAGAAGAAGTTTGCATTGCCTCTAGGACTTGAACTCCAACTGCCACTGAAAAACTGGCCAAAGAGCAGAGAGGAAAACAATTATTTGAATGTTATTATGTTGACTTCTAAAAACAAGTTTACTTTCCTTACTCGGGGAATTACTCGCTTTTGCTGTCCTGCTATGACTGAGCCTAGATGTGTGCTGTCTGCAGCAGGGAATCATTTTGTTCTGCCTGCTTGCTTGCTTGTTTGCTCACTCTGTGTGGCCTGAACCATAGCTCGGGAAGCTTAGCCACAGCGGAATTTGAAAATACATATTAATTTGTGGAAGGAGGGGAGATTCATCTGAAGGAGGAAGCTGCAGTGGTTTCCCCAGTGGAGGCACCACTTGGCCAGTTGACTTTACAGCTGGAGACATGTCTCCATTAATGTAATCGAAGGAAAACAAACAACAGACATTTTGGACACCTTCTGCAGGATGACATTTCTGATTCTCAGTTTTCACCAGTCGGTTACAAACAGCGAGCTAGAATTGAACAGTAACTCTGTCACCAATGTCAGAATTCCCTCTGGCTTGAACAGGAGAGGGTTTCTATCAGGAGCCTGTTGGCAGGTGATTCACAAAGGGAGCAGAGGATTAACTCCTTTAAGTGACTGTTTCTCAAGCCAGCTTTACTCATTAGATGTAAAGTTCAGTATTCTGCCAGCAACTTTCGTATTTGTGAGCTGAATGTCCCATCTTGTGGCAACTCCTGCATTCTACAGTGTCAGTTTGCCCATGTATCCTTAAGGCAATCCCAATAAGTGAGGCAAGCGTGAATCCCCCTTTCTCTCACTGTTTATCCTTGATGGTTTTAAGATACTGTTTAGTTGCAAATCCGATGTATTATTTTGCAGTTTCCATGCACGATGCCAAGTCCACAAGTCTTAGATCAGGCTCACCCAGTTAATCCTTCGACTTCAGTCATTAATAACGACAGATGAACATGCCTTATAACGTATCTTCCAAGATGTTTCCAAATGAGCAGCCCATGGTCAGTCTTACGGCTCTGCCACATATACTGTCATTCTTTCCCCTTGCTGTCTGGTTATACTATGAAACTTGAACCTCATCAGGCAACTATAGAATTTGCTAGGGGACTTAAAACACCTCGTTAGCTATATAAGGGCTTTCAAGGCTCTTAACAGAATTTCTCCATTAAACTCATAAATTTCTCCATAAATTCCATTTTATATTTGAATCCTAGTCAGTACCACCAACTGTGGCATCATCAAGGAATAAATTAAGGCTGTTAGGAGGCTGTCCTTGCCAGTCCTTCCCATTAAAGCTCAGTTGAACTCGCTTGCAGTAGGGTAGGTGCCTGTATGCACGTCTCCATGCAGCGCCTCCAGAGCTCCTCTCTTGCATTCTGGCCACATTTCAAGGAGGGCATTCTGTCTTTCCAGCTTTCCCCGCACATCCAAAGGGCCCTCTCCTCCCATCACTATCCTGTGCAGTGTGGCTGATTATACTTCTATTCAAAGCATATACACATTAGCCTCAAAATGGTTAAACTGTATTGGATTTGCATTAAAATAAGAAAGCAGCAGGAAAGTTACGCACGATGACTCTTAGTGGATGAGCAACGTTCTGGCACTCAATAGCCACCCAAAACCTAGAACATAAGAATGGACATACTTAGTGGGAGTCTGTCCAGCGCAGAAACCAGGGCAAAGGCTGCAGTGATGAAAATCCTTTCGGCACGGTTTGTGCCAGAGTTCTCTGGGCTATTGCCTCAGTGGAGGTTGTAATCCTGCATGGAGGGTGAACGGAGCAGAATCGTCCCATGTCTCTGTGCCATTGACCGTGATGTTGGGTCCTTCTCTGTATAAGCTGTGCATTGGATAGAAGAACAGACAGACAAATCTACCTTTCACCCCTCAACTGCTCATAAGTTGCACCGAAACGAAGTTTAGTATTTGAAGCAAGAAGGAAGCAGAAATAGAGGACTAAGGAGAGTGGTGTCCCCCTCGCAGGTATCAGCCGACAAAGCTTGTGGGCTGCTCAGGGGAAGAATGGGATTTCTTTTAAGATGTATATCAGAACGGCTGTACTCAGCCCCTGCGTCCTTTCCAGTCTGTTCTTTGGGTCCACACTTTTTTAATATTTGAATCATCCTGTGGCGTGGAGTTCCACAGCTCAGCTAAACCCCACCACACCACAGCAGCTCTCAGATGCACCTGCCAGCTCTGGAGGATCTCTGGGGCTTGTGGGGGCTGTGGCTCCATGGTACCCACACTACACAGGTGTGACCAAGGGCCATAGTCCAAGTCTAAAGGACCTAGCTTTGAGAATAAAGTTAAGCCCTTTAATTTGTAGCTGGAAATGCTAAAGACATTCAGCTAAGAGCTTCAAAACTACAAAAGCTGTCACAAGAAGCCTTGGTAACTAAAGTGGGATAATTCAGAGGTCCTGCTGGTTTAAACATTGGGATTAAAGTGGGTTTATAAGAAAGATGGGGACAGACTTTCTAGCAGGGCCTGTTGCGATAGGACGAGGGCTAATGGTTTTAAACTAAAAAAGGGTAGCTTTAGGCTAGATATAAGGAAGAAATTTTTCCCAATGAGGGTGGTGAGGCAGTGGCACAGGTTGCCCGGAGAGGTGGTAGGTGCCCCATCCCTGGAAACACTCAAGGTCAGGTTGGACGGGGCTCTGAGCAGCCTGATCTAGTTGAAGCTGTCCCTTCAGCGTCAACTTCAGAGGGGCGTTGGACTAGATGACCTTTAAAGGTCCCTTCCAACCCAGACTATTCTGTGATTAATGCAAACCTGATGCCACATCAGAACTGCGCTGTGTAAATACCTCGTGGAGGTTGGGGTGACCGTCACCAAACCTGCTTCTGTAAACTCTAGAATTTATTCTGTATGATGAGACAAGATGTGCAGTATTTCAAGGAGGGAAAGAAAAAACTTTCAAGAGTTAGATCCTGCATCTAAACTCAACCTGCAGGAAAAGTTTATGTATCCAAAGCTGTGATTGTGCCATTAAGGTGGCCCTTCAGGAGCTAATCCAGTTCAAATTATAAAGCTGTGTTATTACAGTCTCTGGAAATATCTTATAGAGAATATGAACCCAAGAGCAGTCCTAGAGGTTGTAGGCTTCACAGTTAGGTATCTCCTTGCTCTGAGTTCTTGAGAGAATTGGTCAAATAAACAGAAAGGACCTGGCTCTGAATGAAACTCTGAAGTTCTTGAAGTCTTTACGGTGCATTCTTTGCTCTTTTCCTCTTCAATTACTCTGAGGCTTTTTTAGTTTGAGAGAAATTTAAATATACCAAAGAAGCACCATTTTCAAATTTCAGTAGATGCTTTTAAAACCTCCTGAACAATGGCAAAGGTGTGGCAAGCACATGCTTAATGTGAGGGGTCCCCAGATCGCCACTCGGTGCAAATCTGCAGAACTTCTGTGAGTTTGGGAACGCTGCAGATTTGCGCCAGCTGGGAGTGCAGACTTGCCTTTCCACCAGAACATATGCTAACCCTGGCAAAGAATTTAAGCCCAGATTGTGAACTGCTTACTCACAAGGATGAACGGCTACGCAGAAGCAGTTAAATTGACTTCGCTGGGCCTCTTAGGTGAAGAGCTCCTTACTGGTGAGAGTACAGGGTTCGCAACGCAGCCCTTAATTTTTATCCTGTAAATAGCTGCTGGTGGGTTTGCTCGGTGCTGTGAATGGTCATCGTTTTACAATGGATGACCAGAGTGGATGATGAGATCTGAGACTAAAGGGATCGATACTTGCTAACACGAAAAGAGAAAGAAAAATTCCTTTTACCGCAATTGTATTACCTCCCTCTAAAGCAGATACCTTCCTTCAACTACAAAGCAGCAAAAGCAGATATGTGGTTCTGTTTCACCAAGCCATCAAACATTATAAAAGTCAGTTACATAAACATTTGAATCTGGTGACATTTGATTCTAGTGCTGTGTGGGCAGCCTGGTTTACAGCAGAGATTTCTAAACAGGCAATCCAGTTTTCCAGGTAATTAAAAATGTTTGCACAGGCTAGTAGATTTATCTTTTGAAACCATTTTAGAACTAGTGCTCTCCAGAGTGGTATCAGTTGACACAGTGCATAATCTAGAAGAGACTAATTGCTGCATGATTTCTAATTTTTCTGCAGTCATGTAAATGAGCTGGAGTCTGCACAGGTGGAGCCTATTAGGGTGAATGATTTTGCTCTCATGTTGTTATCTTCATTTGCTGTTGTCTTATCAACTCAAAGTAGGAAATCTGCTGTCATGAAAAGCAGGCAAGGGAACAATGTCTGACTGAAAAGTCTTGTTTCATTATTTTTTAATTCATACAGTACTACCTGCCTAATGCAGTTTTCTGATTACCATGCGAGGCAGCCAGTAATGCAGTTTTATTCAAATAAGGGAAGCAGTGCTTTAATTTAAGCTAAGAAATCATCCACATTTCTTACCAGGCAACAAGGATTGTGATTCAATAATACATGAATTTAATAATGCATAATGGTAGACTTTGCAGGTACTAAATAGCAGTATCAGAATGAATTAGTATGCTATGTTATTCTACGGGAATCCATCTCCTTTGCGCATGTGCGTTTTCTCTGCTTCTGCTTTGCTTTTCCTTGAGCTATTTCACTTCCTGAGAGGTGGGATAAACAAATTAGGTTTTAGTTCCAGAAACACACTATTACAGATCTCCTAAAACCTTTTTTGGCTGCACAAGAAGACCTTATAACAGACCATATGCAGCTGTCCCATGGTGTGTAGTAACCCAGCAAGAAAGGGAGACAAGCAATGCTGTTACCCACCAAGGAAGTTCTCAGAAGCACCGAGCAGTAAAGGACATGGAGCTCAGCAAGCATGATCCCCTGCTGTCATCCTGGAAACACTTTAATATATTATGCAACTCCACCTTCAAGTTAGCTGGCCATGGCTCCTTTTAGAGGGTCATCCCTCTAATCTATGTTTTGGACTAGATATCAGGAAAAATTTCTTTACTGAGAGAGTGGTCGAGCATTGGAACAGGCTGCCCAGGGAGGTGGTGGAGTCACCATCACTGGAAGCGTTCAAAAAAACATGTAGACGTGGCACTTCAGGATATGGTTTAGTGGGCATGGTGATGTTGGGTTGGTGGTTGGACTTGACGATCTTAAAGGTCTTTTCCAACCTTAATGATTCTGTGATTCTGTGATCCCAAGATATAACTGCTCTGTGAGTTACAAGTTTGGTGCTTGTTCCAAGCCTAAATAAAATCACAGCTTTGTACCAGTGTTACCTGTTAATGTGAGAAGGTATTCTCTTTCCCTGGTGTTTTACCCCAGCACATTTCGGATAGCAATCACACTTTTATTGTGCAGTGGTGTTCTGTGCTGTACTCAAGCTAACTTAAATTGATCTGCCTTGGGTATTCATAATACTACATGCAGGTTGCATGAGCCCTTTCAAGTCTCTAGATTAATGGGGATATGCAAGAAGAGAGGAAAATCAGTATTTACATCATCTAACTAACGTGGCTACGTTAGGAGACTAATCCCTCGGGGCTTCCACCTCCATTCTTTACCATCTGAAGCTGCCAGAGCTTCCTCTTTCTGGTGGTTAGTATGGGCTGCTGAGGAAAACTGTACTGGAGTCTGGGTAGATGCTTGGCTTTCACGTCTGTTCATCAGGTGTGATCTCCAGTGTGCTGGCCATCGATATAGTTGTCCCGAGTACCTGCTCTCTTCTGCTCCTTTGAAAAGAAGGCATGAGATCCTGGTCAAAATACAAAATAAGGGTGTGCCTTCTCACTCTGGTTCTCCTATTTTGTGATTCTTCATTTCACATGCCTTCCTCAGGAGATGTTGCCTCCAGTCCCTCACATCTCAGGATGCCTCTATCTCACCCTGGTCGCCTCCTTGAAAGGTTTGGGATTGTGTTATTTTGCATTTCTTTGGCATTCTTGTGTTCAACGAGCCCTGCATTCCAGCAAGTTTGCTGGCTTCATTGGTAGCTGTGTTTGTTTTAGTTGAAAGGGATGTTGTCACCACAGTCAGACATGAGCATCCAGATGTAAATCTAGAGGGCCTGCTGCTCAAGAAAAGAGAGTTTTCTATAAAAGTGCATAAGCAACTACAGAGCAAGAAGGAAAAACAAAAAGAAAACCATGGGCCTGATTCTGCTCTCACCAAAAGGGTATGTAGGTCTCAGTTAGTTTCCATTCTGCAGCCCTCAAAAATGTTCCCTAAGTGCAATCCCATTCATTTCAATAGAATTATTCCTGATTCACACTGTCCTCATGTGTTTATAATAAAAATTCTTACCAGTGCCATTAATACCCTGCAGATTATTCAAACTGAAAGAATTTTTCAGAACAAATTCAACTTTCATCATTTATGCTCTTTGTACACTCCTTGCATTTCACTCATCACAAGCAATAAAAACTTACTGATCGGTTTCACTTTTATTTACAATCCAATTAATTCCCTGGCACAATGACATCCTATTTAGGTTCATGACATTGGAGTGAATTGGTCTGAATTTTTTTTTTAAGCAACCTATTTCCATTGCATTTTTTTTAAAGTTGATCGTGTCCTTTTATTGTCAGTTTAGGAAATAAAACTTATGTATTCCTTAATAGTGTTCCTCCTAATTCTAAAATGCCGCTGGGAAAGCTCTGATTAACTGTACTGCATTCAGATGTAGAATGATCTAATTACTGTTTCCGTACAAAGAACTTCCAGAAGACAGGATTATGTTGTTTTTAGCTCCTTTGTGTTTGGAGAGTGCTTATACATAATGTCTGTGTGTACACGCTACATATATATGTGTATAGGGATGAGTGCACACATACAACAAATACATGGGTATTTTTGAGAACTAGAAAAGATTAAATTTTGTTCCTTTTATATTTAGGCCATTTTGCTTATATTATTTTTCTTTCAGCAACAAATTATGTTCATCCTCTGCAGACAGAAGCTCGCTTAAAGTTGTAAAATAGATTTCCTCTCGTATTGTCCTGTTCAATAAGCCTCTTGTTCCATTGTGGAATCTGTGGGAGCCTTCTCCAGGGACAAAACCAGAATGTGGAATTCATTACGTATCACCCAGTGCCCCATGTGGAGCGCTCATCTGGATTCCTTCGACACAAAAACGTGCTTTATGCCATTGCAGGGGCTTTTGAGAATTTTGAAGTAAATCCAGCTCAGAGCTGGTATATCAATGGCAAATCCTCTTAGCTCTGGTTACAGGAGATCAGGATGTTATTTCAGCATTCATATTTGGGAGCTGTTCCATTAACACCTACAACAGTAGATGCGGATATGTTTTTGGCTGCTGTTTAGAGGATCTGTTTGATTACTTAGCCTGAAGACAGGGATTCAGATTCTGTTCTTACTTGTACCTATGTATCTCCACGGACTTTGCTAGTTTAATATTTCTAGCACACCATCATGCCTCTGCCAAGGTAGGGACGCTTAGCTCAAAGGAGACACTCGCTGTCTTAAATCATCTATGTTGTATCCTGTTAACACCCTCATATCCCTAAAATGTTCTTATTCAGAGGTGCAGTCTTCAGATACGGATTTGTTGCAGAGACTAGTCCGGCTCATTAGTACCGGCCCTTTTCCTTCCCCGTGTAGCTCACGACTTGTACGCCCGTCCCTTAGCTAGCGGGCTGCTTATGGAAGAAGGTATAGGGTGAGGCCAAGGAGTCCTTTTTCTAGGACACTGTTCACAGAGGACGGAGTGAAGAGTGTTCCGAAGCCACCATTCCTTCCCATAGGATGAAATAACGTTTTGTGTAGAGCGTCTTGTAGGCGAAGAGCTGCTCGCCTGCTGTTGGATTTGGAGAGGTGGGTAGTGCAGGGGGTAATGTGCTTGGAACCCGCTAAGGAACTGAACGGTACAAATGACATAAACAGAGCAGACATGGGTCAGCCAGACATGGATGTGCTGAGTAGCAAATAGAGTTTCAAAGGGACCGAGAGAGGTGGTTTTCTCTGGCAAGCCCTATTTAGAACGTTGTCAAAACTGGATTATGACAGTGCTGAAAATGCTATTTCATATTTTCTCTTGGTGTGTTTTGAATGTGGAACAACTTTCCAGGTGTTATAACTGTAACTCGGGAATGAGGTCGGCAGTGAATTTAACAGATTAGCACTTATCAACTTTTAATTCCTTCCCACTGGCTGAGCATCCTGCATCAGCTCATCTAAAAGCCTTGAAGGGCATGGAAATTTCGGCTAATGAATGCAAAGCTGCCTCACCGGTGGGGTGCAAGTTCTGCTAGCTCTTTCCCTGCCACTGTGAAGGTGCAGTACCTCTGGGTCAACTCTACTACTTGCACTTCTTATTTATGTCCTGAGCCTAGGCTGCAGGTAAGGGCAGTATTATGGGATGCGGTCACATATGCTTTCCTATCCTTACACTTTTCTGAAGATATCTGTTTATAGCTATTACTGGAGACAGGAGCAGTGGCATGGTCCAGAATTGCCATTCCTACAACCCAATCACATTGCCCTTGGGGAGTGTTAAGACCTCTGTGTTGACTGAGAGGAACTATTTGAGCTGGACAATTCCTTAAATCATGAGTTTAAAGCACGGCAGGGGTTGTGCCAGTTATTTGTTCCTGAGGGTGTGTATTAAATGGCAGGAAACATGGCTGTTGCCATGGGCAAGGGTGCAACTCCTATGGGAAGGTACGTGCTGTATCTGCAGCCATAGGATGTAAGTGGGTGCCTTGAGGAGCACTGCTAATGGTATGGGAGACTCCCAGCTCCCTCCTAATGAGCCTTCCTCTACTTCACTTGCCACCAGCTGAGACTACGGGGGCCAGGGGACTGCTCTTCCTCTTCCCTTGGGCAAAGCCCTTCATTAAAATTTGGATGAGGGCAGCCCTTGAGTATCTGCAGAGTACATGGCAGGATTTTTTGTTAATACTTCCTCCCTGTCCAGCAAAGTACAGCAAATCTCAAAGCATTGATTGTTTCGAATGGGGTTAAGCACAAAATGGCTTGAAGGTTTCTGATTTTGTGTTCTACAGGCGATTAATCAGTGTCATTAAAATGCAAAGGGTTATTTCATTGGGCTGTAAAAGTGGGAGTTGTCATGAATTGTGTTTATTACTGCAGGGCCTTTGAGGCCAACATGAATGTCTGTCACTACATGAACATGGAGCCGTAGGTGGCTCTTGTCTCAGAGAGCTTCCAGTGGGAACAGAAAAGGGACCACAGTCAGGGTGGGGAGAAGATGCCCTCATGGAACAGCATGAGGCTCTCGAACATCATATTTAATTCCCCAGTGTGGGGGAATGAGCCAGATTTTGTGAAAAGGAGGTCAGTTCATCTACAAGGGAAAAAGAAATAGAGGGAGAGGACAGAAGAAGGGACGGCATAAAGCAAAGGTGAAGAGAGGCTGCAATCAAACAGCTTTGTGGAGAGGTGGGCTACTCACAGTCGGAGGATGTTTCTGTGTGTCCAGAAGCCTCGGTTTTGGCAGTGTCTACAGCTGCTCTGTGAGGTTCTTTCTCTGGAATTAGCCTTGTGGGAGAGGGGGGCCGCCTCTGGAGCTTGTTGGATTTGGAGGGCAGCAGCTCTCTCTGGCACTGTTCTGAATCCATGGGGAAGAGTAGGCGAACGGCTTGTCTGGGCCTTGGTATTTCCTTTCCTCCCAATACTCCACTCGTTTCCTCTGTTGTATCTTGTGCCGCTCCTGGTAATTCTCTCACTTGCTCCTGTTAGTATCTTGGCAGCATATGATGGGCCTGGAATGACACGATCAGGAGCTACTGCTGTCTCCGTTGTTCCTAGGCACACCAGGAGTGTGTTCTGGAACAACTTTAATTAAGGAATAAAGCGCTCCAAAGAAGGATGAAACAGAGCATTATAAAATCAATGTTAGCAATCTTTTTAAAAGATGAAGTTGTACAAGGTTTGAGTGACAAGATGCCTTCTTACTGCACCAGTCTCCATTTTATAATATGATCTCCAGATGGCTATGATTATTCTCAATCTGGAAAAAGTCTATTAATGAAGATTTTTTTTAAAATTGCATGTGATATGAATTCCCTTCATAATCGAAGCTATCATTTTTTCTTCATTTTGTTCAAAGATAAACTCACTAGGGAATTGTAGACCCTTCCTACCAGACAGGATTGATGTCATCTTCTCAGCTTGTCATCTGCATCATTTTGAAATGCAGGATGACTTTTTTTTCTTTAAATAACCAGGTAGATAAGAGAAAGATTTGCTGAAGTTGGCTAGAGCATAAACTCTATACTTGGAGAACTATACAGCCCGTGAGAATAGGACTCTCTTGTACTGTATAGAAATGATTGGAGCAAAGGGAAAACCATGAATATTGGTGCATTGGGGTATATGCTGGGCCAGCAGAGACTCTCTTCTAACCTGGTGTCAAGGGAGAGGAAGCCCTTGGAAGGAGGCTGGCTTGTTTCAGTAGGAGAGTACAAAAAAAAGAAGAGGAGTAATGATTCCAAGTGTAGATTTTTTTTTTCTTTGTGGATAAAGTACCCCACCTCTTACCTCTTTTTTTTTTTTTTTTTTCTTCTGGCTGGGGCTTGCTTGCTTTTGGTGCCTCTTGGCTGCGTCCTCTTCTTGGAAGGCAAGGAGATGAGAGAGTAAGAGAAGAGCATTTCCTCTTTCTTGTGCAGCTCTCACTCCTGCCTCCTCTCAGTATCTGCTCTAACAAGCCATGCAGGGGATCCTTCTTTTCTAGCTGGCAGGTCACAAAGCTTCTTTGAGGCAAGGCAGGCCCTGTGCCCAGTTCTCACTACTGCAACTCTATTTTCTGTTGAATTTGTTGTGGCTTGCATGCACCGCATTCTTCAGCCAGCACCCTCAACGCAGAACATTGGCCCACATAAAACCTTTCTTAGTGAGGAAAGTCTGTATCACAACACATCACCGTTACATCTAGGAGAAATGAGGGGAGACTTTTTCTTTTTTTTGGTGATGTTATGTCATTTCAGGTAGAAGGAACAAGAAAGTAATGTTAATCACATGTTCTTTTCATAAGTGATAATGACAGAGAATGCAAACATCACATTTAAAAACTTCTGCTGGGCTATGGTTTTCTCTTGAGACAACTACTTTCTGCTTAGACTGAATGCCAGAGCACCCCATTTACTGTTTGTTAGGGCAGCACTGCCCCAGGACAGCTTCAGGAGCCGTGGTTACGGAGATAAGAAGGGGCTTTTTGTTTGCTTGGTTTTTATCACGTCAGAGCTCTTTTGCAAAAACTGAACCTCTCAGAATCTAGAGGGCTGCATTTCTTGCTCTGGCCATCCTATTCAACCTAAGCTTTAATTTGAGCACAACCTCTGAAGAATGCTGCAACCATTGCAAATCCGAGCCTGGATGAGGAGAAGTTGCAAGCTCTAGACTGGTTGGACTTTTGTGGAGTTGCTTTGTGCTGCTAAGGGTGGAGGAGCATGCATAAAAATTTGATCTTCACTCAATATCTGTTTATTTGATCGGCCCCCAGGATTAACTCTCAAGATAATAAGATTTAACTTCTGTCAGCTGCTCTCAAGTAGGGTTTGTTGCTACAGTGCCCAAGTGACTCAGGGAGAAAGGTGGTTTCTGGGTTTTGCGGGAGGGATCTAGCCTGTCCTGTAGATGAGCACCTGTAGACAAGCAATGCTCATCAGGGGCAGAGTTACTGTGCTGGTCCAGGAGCTAAAAGATTTAGTTTCTCAACACGGAAACACATGGTCGCTCTTGCAGTGGCAATGAATCTGCCCAGAAATGTAACAACTCGTAAGACATGTAGCCGAAATTGTATTGTTCAAGAGTGGAACAAATTAATTAGACTAAATGGAGTCTTTGGCTGTCATGACTCCGGTGAGAAAATTCACAGGAGACAGGCTGCCTTTTGCTAACAGCTTTCTTCCTCCTGCCCACGTGGACGAGGGCTTTTTGTGCCCTTTTTGCTCTCTGCCTCTTCATTCGAGTCTCTGTCCCCAGCCCCACGAACTAAGGGCCTCCTGCTCCCTCCTCGGACAAAGGACTAGCACCCAGACTAGCACCACACTAGTGCCACCTCCTCCCCATTGAACTTAATCTCTCTTTGGAACTCTCTTCAAGCTATTCTTGCTGTCCTGCTCTCTGCCCAGCTCCCGACCTGCCTTTCCTCCGGGCGTGCGTCCCCTCCTGATACGGGGTGCTGGGGGCCGCAGGGAAGGCTTAAATCTCCTCACTCCTTGGGGACACAAAGTGCGTCCTGCTGCTTGTAGAGTCCCTCCGCCTCATCACATCACTGCAGTGCGGTGGGTGCCACGAACACCTGGCAAATACTACGTTCATGGAGGGGAGAAAGGCACTTTTAGCGGTTCTCGGGAGCAGAGCTGTATTTCATTGCTTTGCTGACTGGGATTCTGATGGGTTCCTCGTGTTAAATTGCCAGGTTGTTGGAGGAGTTTTGATTGTGTCGAATTTTTTTTTTTTTTTTTTTTTTTTTTTTGGCTATTTTTGAGTTTCTGACTCTTTTGAGAATAGGAGTGCATCAAGGGAAGATGAAGGATGTAAGGAAGTAATGCCATTGAGATTAAAGGGACCAAATTTTACCAGCAATCACAGCAAATATCTGACTTGCTTAAGTGAAGCCAATTACTGTATTATTGCCTCCTTTTGCACTATGCACAGTAGGGATGTCACTGGATAATGGTTTGCATGTAGAGTTAATCACTTTGATGCATTTCTGACTGATCCCAGCAAATTATGTTTTGGTTCCACTATATTAAACACAAGAGCAGGGGATTATCATTAATAAATCTAAGGCACAGCATGCATAAATCTTGAATAAATCAAATATCAATTACATAGGCTGTATCTGCTGACATCTGCTTTCATCAAATAATATATTTGAAATAGATTTTATTCCACTTTGTCGGAGTCAAAGGAATGTTAAGACTGGTGTGCAAAGACCCTTACTCCAAAGAGTTGGGTTATCTAGGCGTGCTATTGCTTGCTGAGCAACATAAAACAGCCTTTTTTTTTTTTAATTATTGCTTTTCATTTTTATACATAAGTAGTGCATTGGTTTGATAGAGTAGTTCACATGGTAAAGAGAGGATTTGTGCCTTTTGGGAGAAGCTCTTCTGTGTATGCGCTGCTAAATTCTCTTTTCAAGTACTTTATCAAGTTTGCTCTGATGAGGCTGCCGTGTATTCGCAACCTTCTCATCCGAGGGGTGGCTGGGTGGGGTGAATTCGGCCTGGGATTTCCCGGGGATTGTGACAGGTGGAAGGAAAGTTAGTTAATAATAAAGTTAGTTAAATTTCAAGGGAATTACAGAAAGGGAGGATTAGGTGTGGGCAGAGCCCAGGAGCCTGTGGGCGTTTGAAGGCCCGTGGGCAGGGCGAGTATTTCTCTCCGAACACGTCGTCTCCCTGCCAGGGGCAGGTGGGGTGTTTCTCTGGCTTGTGGGAACACGCAACGCCGGAGTTCGACGCGGCGACGAGTCCTCATCCTACAGCGGCGAAGGCCTCGCACGGCCGCCGAAGTGACTCCCCATATTGCGCGCTCTTCCCCGGGTTCAAAGGCGCGGTGGCGTCACCCCATCCTGCTCGCGCGCTGCCCCGGGGCCAGGGAGGGCTCCTCCCCGCTCCCTGCAAGGGCTGAGCCACCCTTCCAGCGGGGCCAACGACAGGAGCGAGGAACGTGGGTTTGGCGTATCGGCGGAGCGTCTTCAAGTACTTTGGCTTCTCCTTTACTCCCCTCTTCTTGCTTACCAACGGTCTCTTCACCTCCTTTCCAGGTTAACCGAGACCGTGGTGGCTCCGAGCACCCCACGAAACGAGGGCGCGCTCTCCTGCTGAAGGAGAAACAAGATGAAACTTTGAAGGTGCGCTCTCAGGCGCTTCCATTTCCAGCTTTGCTCAGCCTGCCGAAGTCCCGCGTCTGCCTCACGCTGCAGAGGTTGGAAAAGCTGCTTAGCGAGGCCCGTGGATCTGCAAGCGTCATTTCAGGGGCTCTCTGGAAAGCAAAGAGTGCCTCTGAAGACCTTGGGGACGTACCCGACTGCTTCTCCAGGGTTTTATGTAATACACTTAAACTTATACACAGATGTTTTCAAATGTGTGCATACACCATAATAAATTTGAGTACATGTAGGTGGATTTAGTTTTCTAACGTTGGGGCACCATTTGCAAAATGTGCTTCTTTATGAACAAAATTATTTCTTTTCTGTCTGGGCATCTGTTGAGTGTGTTAATTCTGAGGAAACCTGCAGATATCAACATTTTATTATGTGAACACCAAGCCAAAAGGAAAGTTACGGTTTTCATGGTTGTTTTTGGAACGATCTGACAGCCTCTAGATTAGTAATTTCAACAACTATAAAAGTCTTTTAACTTACGCATTCATAGCAATGAAAGAGTTGGTATCCTGTGGATTCATGTGTTTAAATACAGCTTACTTTCTCCTGTGTATAGTCCTGACAGTCACTGGGAGTCACTGGTCCCATTTGCAGCAAGTGCGCTTCCCCGCAGATCTTTATACCAGTTCCTGCAATAACACCGGCGGGTCTGTGAACAGCACAGCACTCGCTGTGTGGAAAGTGAAGCACTGTATGTGTGAAGAATTTATAGGAGTACTGTCCCTTGGGAAATGTTTTGAAAATATCTGACACTTGATATAATCTACTGCATTCCAAATGGGGAAGAGAAAAAAAAAAAAAAAAAAGCTCTTTAGAAGTGTTTTTCTGAGCCCCAGGGATGTCCTCTGGCAGAGATAGTCCAGCTGTATCCAGAGAGGGAGGGACTCCACTGCAACTAGAAAAAATAATTACAATAAAATAAAAAAATGACAGAAGTGCTGCTTTTGTTTTGGTGGTAGGAATATTTAAGGTGTTCTGCAAGCATATCTCAGACTCATATTGAAGTCCGATTCCTTTCTTAAAAGAGAATAAATTAAAATATAAAGCTTTAAATTCTCTTCTCAGCTGCCTGGTACAATTCCCATTGCCTTCTGTGGGTGTTATACCTGTGCAATTAGAAGCAGGTTCTTGTTCCCCCCTCGCAATTTAACAAGTCCTATTACTGCTGTCAGGTGTCGTGATATGAATCTAGGGGTGACAGTACGGATTTGCGGTGGTGTAAACACGTATTATACTTACCATGTTGCAGGAGGAGCTGTAGTTCACCTGAAAATGGGTATATGTTCAGCTTTTGCCCGTCACTTTTTTCACATGTGGGTATTTTTTTTTACAGCTTTAAAGGGAGTTCACAGTAAGAACCGGTTTGCAAGGCAGAAATCTGTCTGAGGAAGAGATCCAGAGTGTTGAAACAGATGTTGCACTGACTCTGAGGCCTTTTTATAGGAAAACTGGACTTGCCCATGTCACTCCACAGCAAGATGTGGAGAGGCCATCAGAAGAGGTAGAGGTCTTTGCATTTGCTCTCGCAGAGGTTTAAATCTTCTTGCTTTGACATGGGTGTTGGTATGTGTGGCACCTTGCATCCGCTGTATGTACACGTGTGTACACGTGCCAGTGGTAAGGGAAAAGCTGAGACCAGGGAGGGATTTCACAGCCAACATTTGCAACCAAGTCACATTTCACGTACACAAAGTACAAGGAGAACAGCATTTTTAATTTGATTTTTATAGAGGATTTTTCTTTTTTTTTTTTTATTTCAAAGGGAGGCAGGTGAAGCGTGAATTTTATCTCACTGTATCACAACCACCTTGCCCACAAACCAGCAAGGTGGCCTTTCATTTACATTTCATGCATTTTCATTCTTTATTTCGCTGAAGTTTTTTTTTATCTTAGTGGATTCTCTTCGCCTGAGTCCGCTGCCACAGGCTACTACTCTGGAATGGATCTGAATCTCGAGCTCAGTCATAATGTTAGAAGATACAAGAGAGAGGAAGGTAAAGGGAAAGGTGGGGGCAAGTGCAAAAGGCTGTTGCCAACTCCATCTAGCTTCTCAGGCCATCCGTAAGGTGAATGGGAGCCACCAAACCTGCCGGCAAGAGCAGCATTGCCCACTGCCGCTGGGCTTCGTGTCTCTGGGACAGCCCGTAACTGTGTCAAAGTGTAGGGACATGGAGAAGTAAATAATAACATTAGGAGATGCTGAATGTGGTGGTTCACACAGTCTGCCCTTCAGGCTGATCCCAGCCTCCCTGTCCCCAAGTCAGCCCACGCAGCTCAAGATCTTTGTGCAGGGCTTGACCTCCCCTTTGCCACAACCTCTGGGCCCACCGCCACAGTTTTCAAGGATGTGACAAAAGTAGCCCCTAGCTTGTCACATGAGGTAGCTCAGTTTACGGAGAAACCATTCCCAAAATAAGCTTGTCCATAAGATTGTGTGGGATGTGGGTTGAAAGGAAAAGAAAACAAAATACATGGGTTTTGCATCAGATGGTGGAAGATTGAAAATGCTGCTGTTTCCCTGACCTTGTTTCTTTTTCTGCTAGTTTAATTGGTATCTAGCAATTATTTAAAGTGGCTAGCAATGCTAATGCAAGTATTTACAGTCATTAGCAACTCCTTATGTCGGAAAATAAGCCTATTGAATATTAAATTAAGACAGACTGCTTAATTAATACCATCTCAGGGCTGTCCTGAAGAAATTTCCCTACTCTGCAGGTCTACATGGATGGCAGAGCACACACTCATAAGCTAAACTACGGGCTTTGAACCAAGCTGGCATGACATGTTACTGAAAGCAGTAAGATTTGTGTAGTGCAGGCAGTTTGCAAGACCTTACTTCGGCAAGAATGAATGTGGCAGGCTTCCCAGATCTTTTTTATTTATTTATTTATATGTACAGACACATATATAACCTGCCTCTTAGTTAATTAGCTGATGTTTGTAAAGTGCTTTGAGGATTAAGTGCTATATAAGTGCTAATTATTTTTATTATTATTATTAGCTCTCAGTATGCTTTAGTAGACAAGGTCAACCAAGAAGACACCGAAGAAGAATGTATCTGCTAATGATGGCTGGGTAGACTGTTTGCTCTTCTCTCCGCCCCCCTCCCCAACTGAGAAAAAAGGTGGCGTTAGGGAGTAGGAAGGATTCCTTTAATGGTGCGAGGTGGTGAAACCCTGGACCAGATTGCCTGGGAAGCCCTGTAAGTGTCTGTCACTGGACATCCTCAAGAACAGGGTAGACAAACCTGTGTCAAGGAGGACCTGAGTGTGGCTAGTCCTGCCTCGAAGGACCAGGATGTGTGGGGTGGTTTCTGGAAATCCCTCCCAGGCACAGCATAGGGTGTCTTCTACGGTCTGTCAGTTTGGTGCTTTCCTGGGTCCACACACGTCAGAATGCCCGTAAGCCAAATATGCAAGGCAGGACAGCACAAAATGTGCAGATGTTTCTGGCCCAGCTGGAAAACTCTCCACAGAGATGTTGAGGTTTTGCTTGCAATCCTTTTAGAAAACCATCTGATGAGGTTGGACTGTTCTGTGGGCCAACACAGCCTCTGCTGGGCGTTATCACCCCCACAGCCAAGTGGGCAGCACTTCTGCTCAGACACCACCAGATCCTGCAGTTTTATGCAGCAGCACAAGCTGACTTTGTGTCAATTGTGGGGCTGTGAGCTGGGTTGGTGTGCTTATCACTGCTTTGCTTCACCTGCTTGGGGCCAAACGCGAGCTGTGGGCAAGTGAGGGGCCAGGTGCCAGTGAAAAGGTCCTCAGCTGCCAAGCCCAGGTTGTGCCTCAGTGCCTTATTTTACACCGACTGGGGAGTTTTCCCATTTTGTCACCTCTCTTGTTTGATACTGTGTAAGTGACTGTTAAGTGCAATAGGAGTGATGCAGTCCATATACAGAGTGCCCTTCATTCTCTTTCGTGATTTGCAGACATTAACTAGGCTCTCATAAAATCCTTTCAGGAAAAATGGGTGTTTTTATTTAATACACACACGTACAAATATTTAGAGAGGTCTTCGTGTACATATCTGTCCCAGAGAAAGAAGGAGCAAACCAAGGCAATGGAAAGGTTAAAGAGAAGCTCAGAATCTTGGCATCACACTCTGCGAGTTTTGGTCAGATGCTGTCCATGAGAACAACAAAGCAAATCACATTTCTTTATTTCTAGGCATCTGACTAAGATTTAATTGCTCTTAAATATTTCCACACTTGCACGTCGGTACATCCATGGTAACATGGGTGTATGGTGTTGTCATTTGATGTGGTATTTGGTTAAGTATATCTTATTATCTTCAAACTTTTTAATTGCTGGCAGGTAGTAACTGGTTCTCAAAGTTTCTGTTGGCCAATATTGAACTATTACTCCTTGTCTTCTTTACCAAATGAAGAGGCATATGATTTTGGCTTCATGGCATCCTTTTGTTTATCTCCTTTTGTAAAAGCTAGGTCCAGAGCACTGCACGTTTTTACATTTAACGTCAACTCCTTCCTCCAGCAAACCCCACGATGCTACCAGGAGCACACAGGAGAACAGGGTCCAGCACACACAACTTGCCGGCAGCCTCTGCCAGAAACACCCGTGCTTGTCTGTTGTCATCATTCTGATAGAAAACACAGACCCCGAATCAAAGGAGTTAACTTGGCCCTGCCAGAATATTTGTATTGAGCAGTTAAAACATTTCAGGGGGCTGAAAGCAGGTTTCAGCCTGGCTCATCCCCACGGCAGCAGCCATCGTTACAACCATTTTTGTTAAGCTTTTGTTAAAAATATGGATAGTGGAAAGAAGGAAAATTAGCTAAAACACAAGGCGTGGTAAATATAAAGTACTGCTTTCACTTTAATATGATTTTCTTTCTCTTTCACTGCAGGGAATTTTTATAAACTCCCTTTTAGCTTGAAAGTCTTTTCAAATGACTTTAAATCAGTAGGATGAATGTTCTTTTGGAGAGAAAAGAAACAGTTAGTTGAGATAGGCTGGAGTTGCTATTTCTGTTCTTGCAGCAAAAGTTCAAGCCTTTTTCTTGGACGACAAAGCAAACACGCAGGGAAGGGGAGAGAAGAGATCCGGGAATAGTCAGCACCAGAGACAGAAGCTGTTTTCTTTCGCTTGCTGGCTGCTACAGTCCTGCCAGCTGCCCTGAGACCTGACAAACTCAGCTCTGCTGGATAGTTTAAGATGATGTTTCTTACTCCGTGTTTTGTTTGTGACCGCAGAAGCCCTGGAAAATATGGAATCTTGCCTGGTGTGGCAAAATCTCTCTTGATCAAAAGACAGCAGACGTCAGGTCGAAGAAAAGCAGTAGGGTGAGGAGGAAAAAAGGAAGAGGGAGCGATGTGAGAGGCAGCAATGCAAGGCCGGTGTCGCCAGTGTCGCAGCACTTCAGCAAAGCTGGCGAAGAGGGGACCGTTGCCAGGGTCCTGCTGTCTTCTTCGCTTGGGTCAGGCTCTAGATGATTGCTGTCGGGCCGGTGAAGATGGTGGTGCTGGGCAGGAGGAGGTAGTGACTGTGGTAATCACGACTCGCTCTCTTATTAAACCCTTACTCTTAATTTCTGCTCTTCCTCCCCTCTTCCCATGGATTGCCCACTTTCCCCTCTAACCTGCACACTGTCCCTGGAAAGGACATATACTGGTAAACCTCACTTAAGTGGGACATATTCCCTTTTTCTGGGTGTTACAACTAAAATGATGTGTAACTGGCAGTTAGGCTTGGGTTCCCTTAGAGCGTCTGGACCTCTGCACGGTGACACTCTGCACAGGAACGGGAATCGGAGGGAGCTCGTGTCAGCTGGCGTTGAACAGGACCTCTCTTGCTCCAGCTGAATCCTGCGGGAAAAGAGAGCAGAGCCTGGGCCCTCCTAAACTGACTGCAGAGGAGCTGGGATGAAGAATGAAACTCTCTGACTGATGAGCTAAGGGGAATGCTTAATAGTCCTTTTGCAGATCTTAAAAATATGCATGCACTAACAGCGTCATCGTACCGGCATACGTATTCCTGCACGCTTTGCTGTGCTTGAATTTGACCGAGTTTATGTCCGACGCATCTTCCATGCTCTGCTAAGTCTTTCTGGGCTTGTTCTCTGCACCCACGCTGAGCTGAAACTACAGGTCTTTTATTTGCTGTTTCCAAAAACCAGTATCCTAAATTCACCTTACTCTGCAGTGTGCTGTCTGCCCTCAGTTTTTCTAGTGTGAGTGATCACTGTTCTTGGTGAAACGGGTTAGTTAGCTGAAGGAAGTTATGTATAGGTGTAGATTGTATTATACATGTCTTATTTTTATGTATAACGTGTATGTATGTACATGTATAACAAGGTTATGTTATATGTATATAAGCATATGTTTTATCATGATTGTATTTATCATATAATTATATATTAGAAGATAATTGAATTATAGTAAATATTGGAAAGTTAATATATCATATTCTAATGATAAAATTGTATTATATATAGGTACGTGTAGGAGCTCAGGAGATAGCTTGGATTGTTGACCGAAGATTAGACAAATCTGGTCCAAGCTTAGTTGCCCAGCTAAAGTCAATGAAGCCATCGAAGTGCAAAATGAACGCTTTCTTTTCTTCTTCTGGAGCTATGTCTGAGTGTTCAGGGTAAATAATTTGGTTTCAAATATTTTCTGGATAATATACTCTGGTTAGTTATCAGAACCGTCCATTGCCAAAGAAAAATTGCCTGTATCGGAAGGGTTACGGTGAAAACAGAAAAGCACAGAGAAAGATGGCAAATATATGGAATGACTATGTTGTGAGAGATAGTAAATAGTCTGTGTGAGATACTGGTTACCCCATAAAAGTGAAGCTTGGGTGAACCTGTTAATGGTCTGAATGGTGGGGAGCAAGTTCCCAGGGAATGACTTTTACTGCTGTTTGTACCATTAGAACTGGAGGGCACTCCCTGAAATAATTAGCCACTGAGTTTAAATGAGCAAAAAGGAAGTTTTCCTCCCCCCTCGCTTTCCCAACACCCACAGTGCATGATTGTAGTGTGAAACTCCTTGTCACAGGATGTTGTAGAAGCCAACAGCATAAATGGGTTCAAGAAGGGATTAGACAAATTCATGGAGGAGAAGTCTACTGGGAGCTATTAAACACGATGGTCCAGATGCAACCTCTGGCTCAGGAAGTCCCAAAACTGCTGATTGCTGGAATCTGAGAGGTTATACCAGAGGAGAGATCACTGTAATTGCCATGCTGCTTATTCACTTCTGAAGCACCCACAGCTGACCACTGTGGGAGATGAGATACTGGGTTGGACGGGCCATTGGTGACTCAGAATGGCTCACCTATTTTTATGTTCTTAATTTTTGTACGATGAATTGAGAAGTTAACTCATTTTTCTCCCCTCTATAAGCTGAAATGCACTAGTGCCAAGAAATTCTGATTTCCGACAGTTCAGGCCACTCAGGACAGACCTGCTCGGAGCCAGCACGAACACAGCACAGCGCATTACGTGTAACACATTCCATACTGGCCTGTGTGACTGCCCAGGGCCAAGTGAGCACGCAGCCTAGATCAATGGCCAGATCCACTGCTTCCTGCTGGATACAAATACCCATTTGCTTGTATGGGTAAAGACACTTGAGCAAAGTTGACTCCAACCTTGTGGCTGGAAATTCAGGAAGAAAGAAGCTTACCGCTTGCTGTACCTCCTTCCCCAGAGCAGGTAGGATGGGATTAAGCAGCAAGGTTGGCGGATGGAGGAAGGTTTAGCTGCCTGCATATACAGCACCACCAGTTACTGCTCTAAAAGCAGAGCAGAGAAACTTAGAGTTGGTGACTTTCTGCAGTACTGGCCTTATTTCGTCTGTAGTGGCGGAGGGGTTAACGTAACCTGCTGTAGATTCAGATGCATGATTTCCATCCTCACTCCAGACTGGTACAAAGGCTGACCTCGCTCAGCCTGGCCTGTAAAGAGTAACAGTTTGTTCACACTAAGGGCTGAATTAAACGGGCTGCAAACCACCTCATTTCCTCGTGTAGCGTTGATTCAGGAAACAGGCACGTGCTGGCCCAAGTAGACTTGGGTAGACCTTTGGCAAAATTCAAACCCACGCTGAAGGAGCGAGGAAGGAGCTGAGACTCACCAGGTTGTCCCTTGGGCAGTACCCTCCAGGGTTAGGTTTTGGGAGGGTCTGTCTAGGGCTAGGTGCTGTGTGATCAGGCTAAGCTATGATGCAGACTTTGGTGTTTGCCCCAGGGAAGGACTTGGACCTAGGGGCCTGGACACGAAACAGCTGAAGTTGGAAGCAATTCGGAGGCTAAGCTCTGCTTTTGAACTATCTCCAACACGTGTGTGTTTACCCAAAGCTGTCCTCCCTTCTCCCTTCCCCCTGGCATCCCCTCCCCTAATTTTGCAAAACTGTTGCCACTGGGGATTCATATATGAGAAAAAAACAAGGCGAAAAAAGCAAAGGGAGGAGGAGGAGCACTGTACCTCTGCTGCAAATGCAATAACTCAGATGGGGGAATGCGCTGTTAAAGTTTCTGCCTTGACGTGTGTTATGTGAAACGTGGCCAAGTTATGGTTTCTGTGGGAATTGTACGTTTGAATTTTCTGCCTTTTGTGTGGTTAAATTCTCGACCACAACATTGCATTAAATAGTCAGGCTTTTTTTATAATAGTTGTTGTACCCATAAAGCTTAATGTTTTGCTTCTTTATGAAGGTGGGAGGGTATTTGTGTGTTTTTGTGCTAGGGCGATGACATGGCGGTTTACTTTAAGTCGGAGTGCGGAGTCAGATACGCTCGGATTTCTGCCAAAGTGAAAGGGGGGTGGTGTTGGGAGCTCTTTCTAGAGAGAAGAGATGGCTCAGCAACCAGGGTGTACTGCCAGACCAACAGCAATTAGTCTAGGGGACAGGGACGGGCCTTGGGATTTCCTGTTGTGATACTGAATTTTATCTCTAAGTAAGCAATTCCAAACTGGCTCCAACTGGTAGAGCCCACCAGTTTTGTCTGCTCTTTCCCCCCCCACCTTCCTTCCTCCAAATATTTGCTCTACAGCCTCTGGGAAGTGATGTGAGTGGCCTTTGCAGAAAAAACTGCACCAGCTGTCCACGCATTAAAAACCAGCATCACAAGCAGCATTAATTGCTGCTGTGGTTGAGACCCTCCGCGCAAGCCAAGCATCGACATGACGTGAAGGTCTGGTTTCCCGTCAGCCCCTATAGGAACCTATAGAAGGTCGAAAATGAAACCTGGGAGGCAACGTGGGGAAGCCAGCACCACATCCGTTTGCTCTGTATTTCTGAGGCTGCCAGTGCTGGAAGTTTTAACATCAGTATAGGTGAGGGGTTTGGTCCATTGAAATGTAAATTGGAGTGGTTTCACAAGAAGAGTATATATTCTACATCAGCAGTAGGCTGAAAGGTGAAGGCTTAAACTTGACAAATATATTTTCTTTTAATTGGTGACCAGCAAAAGAAAATAGATGTTTACAGGTCCTGTAAAACCCATGTGCTTGGGCTGGGTTCATTACTGCAGCCCTGAAGCAGTCTTTGGCCATCACGGGCAGCAGAAATTACCTCCCGTAGCACTGAGGAACGTCAGATAGGCGGGAGAGGGAGGGTGCTTCTTTTTACTTATGCTTTTTTTGGATACTGTTCCCAAATTTGTTCTTTGAAAACGCAGGTTCCAGCTTCCTGTAGCCACCAAAAGCAGTTAAACCTTTCAGACCAGGGCCCCGGTCCTGATGGCAGTCAGGCACAGCTTGGAGCCTTGCTGTGCCCGCTGGGGGTGGAGATCTGGGGAGAAAGGGGAAACCAAATCACCAACCTTTGCTCTCGTCGGAGCTTCAACCTCCCTTTTCTTCTTTCAGCGTGCTGGCTGGAAGGCGTGATCTTACTTTTCGTTCTTGTTTCACATGCCTAGCGAGTCCTTCCCCCATTAGTGTCTCCAGCGTTTTTTGCCTTGATGTTCCCATATGCTCCCTTCCAGCTAAGAAGCACTGGTCCCACCTGTATCCATACACATATTTAAAAGCTAGGGTTGTCCCTCTGACCTTCCCACTTGCCCATGAACCCACTAACTGTGTCTTCTTGCCGTATTTTGAATTTCCACATTTCCTATGGGCAGAACTTTCCAAACCAGGTGGAGGGGGATGCTCTTTCCCTGTCCTCCCACAAAGAGCATTCAGATGCTTTGGACACCCTGACACTGAATTGAAGCAGGCAAGTGCAACCCTGCGCGTCTACATCAGTGTTTATCCCCACAGGATGAGCTCAGGGCTCTGTACTCAGACCTAACGGGTAAGTAAAAGGCAACTGGTTTTAAAACTACTTTAAAAGAATGTAAACATATTTCCTGTTTTTACCCACCAGGTCCTTGAACAGCTTGTGATGTTTTAAAGAGGCAAATGTGCAATTGCCTTCACTATCCCAGGAATAAAATCCTGTCTGCTAGAGCGGGTGGGAGGTTTGCTTTGTGCTTCAGGAGAGAGGGGCTTCACCCTGCACGTGCCCTGGCAGAGAAGCCTTGGGTACCTCCACGGGTTTTCCCCCCTTAGCAGGATTTTCTGGCCCGTTTGAGAAAGTTTTCTTCTCACTCTGCCTCTGACAGCTCTAAGGGCACAGGCAAGGACGCTGTCAGCGGGGAAGCTGGGTTTATTGGCTATGGATCCTGTGATTCGGATACTTTCTGCCCTTTTTTGAAACATTTCTTTGGTTTTGAAAGCAAATGGTGGCTATAATATAGTGAATTGGACACTAAATTTCTATTAATTCATAAAAACTAAAATAGAATCCATTAGGAGTCGCTTGGTATTGGTGTGAAAGGAGATGTAAATTATCTACTATCATGCTTGAAATGCGAAAGCTAATCATGTTTGGCATCAGGCCAGCTACCATTAAAGTAATTATTTTTAATCATCAGCACTTGGTGACATGAATACTCATATTTGTTGATTTACTGCGGAAAGCACTTTATATTGTAAATAAAAAGCTGAGAAAATATACATTTTGTTTTAACGATAATAATAATAATTATTCAGATAAAAAGACATTTGCTTTTATGAAGCCAGAAAAGTCGGTTTCTGCACCCCCCATCAGTCGATATAATCAGCCTGATCTAATGCCTTTCATATTAAATGGGAAGCCCACCGGCTGCGGAGGGGTTTGGATCCTATTCCTGAGTGAATGCCGCATTTTTTATTCTTTAAAATTACAAATAGTGGGTTCTACTGAACCGCTGCTGTTGAACGACTCCTTTGCGGGGGGGGGCGGGGCTTGAGAAGTTGACATAAATTCAAGCTGAGGTGTCCTACGTGCAACCGTTATTTGAAGTTAAAAACCGTGAAGTAGTGTAAATGGTCTACGTGACTTGGGTTAAGATTCCCAATTTTAGCTTATTTTCATTAGTTTTTCAATGAGGCCGAGAGTCCTAATTGCCTATATGAGTTCTATAAGTGGAGATGTATGTGCCTTGCTTATTTGGGACCACTGGAAATCACCTGTCTTCTACAGGGTTAAAACTGTATTTGCTGGCATTGTGTGTCAAAATGTTACCCTGAAATTTGGAAGTATTTAATAAAAGGAACAGCAGTACATTCAGTAAACATCTTGTGAATATGACTGAAGGTCTGTATTTACCCCAGTGGCCCATCTCCCCAAAATAAGTGTGTCCGGATTGAAGAAAATATGCTTTGATTTCACAGGCGTAGACTCTTTCAGTAGGAAATAGACAGTATTTATTAAAAATGACTTAATTAAGCAATCAGGAAGTCCACATTCAGCATGTAGTGGCTGGAAAGACAGTAAGTATATGAAAGTATTTCAGGGAGGGGAAAGGGTTATTAACAGGTAAAGCAACAGCAGCAGCAAAATACTAAGTATAGGGCTGTTTGTGATTTTAAGGAAACAGGGATTGATTCCTGAGTGTTAATTATAGTAGAATAAAAAGCTTATTACAGGGTGTGAGAGGGCGTGGGAATAGCGTGTGCTCGGAGTCTCAGAGGCAATTCCATCGCGTGCATTTTGACAGAGTATTTTGTACGAGCCGAATTATAAAGAACGAAATACTCCGAACAGGCAAGCGAAAAAGGAAAGCAAACAAAACCTCTTCCCTCGATTCTCTCCAACCAAAGCAAATCCAACCAAACGTACGCCGTTTCCAAAGCCGCGAGAGCATTGCTACGCTAGCCGGAGGGCAGCGCAGCCGGAGGTGGCCACGTGCTGGCTAGCCCGGTGGGAGCGTTGGCTCCCATTTCTTCAGCGCCGCACAGCTCAGCATCTCCACCAGTGTGCTCTGTAGGTATTGATTATGTCAGACTCAGTGCAATTTCCTTTTCCTCTTGTTTTTGACCACGTTACATGGTGTGATGGTGAATATAACTTGGCTTGGCTGTATTCCTGTGGAAGGAGTTGTGCTCCTCTGCAGTCTTCTCCTCCTCCTGTCCCTACCCAAGCCCCATCCTCAAAATGACGATCTTATTTGAGCCTCTCCTTTCTACAGGGTATGGTCTATACAGCCAGCCTTTATAGCACGATATCTATTTTATCTAGACCAAGGAGCCACTCTCAGCCCACGCTGGTTGGGGGATGGACAGCTTTCAGATGGCCATTGAAGCCCGGAGGTATCGTTGCCTCTTTCTGTCTCCTAGTTTGGAGCACAGGCGTGTGCGGGAGGCTGTACACACAAACTGCTTTTAATATTGGCCCACAAGTTAGCCTAGGGCTTGAAATTGGGTCTTTCTAGTCTAAAAACCAGGGTACAAATGCATAAATAAAAATGCATCAGTTTGCCTGCAGTCCTTACTTGTGGAAACATGGTATGTGATTGTTTTGGGTCACTTCTTCAAACAAACAAACAAACAAAAGACAAACACTTTGTGGGAGGAGGCTTAAGAATGCCTAGTAAGTGTTTTTAAATAACCTAGGTCAAAAGATAGAGATCAACATTTACAATATTGTTTTAGTTGGTTGTGAAAATAAAACTCAGTTGGATTTTTCTGAAAACCCAAATGTAAATAGATAATTGGGCCAGTGCTAATCAAAACACTTCCTATTCTTGTATATTTTAATTCTTTTTCCTTGACAAAGCCGCAAAAGGTGAAGACGCTCTCTTTTCTGACAATGATTCAGTCCTATGTGAAAGAATAATTTAGGTAAATTCATACTTTACTAGGAATTCTTTTAAAAAGGGTGGTTCCCAAGTCAAATTGTTCTTTAGAGGACTGTGCCTTATGCTGCATGCAGTTCCAATATCAGCTTATCTGATTTCTTATCAGAACTTTAAGGAAAAAAAAAGAAGTTTTGAAAATTTTTCATTAAACTTTTAGGGGGAAGAATCCTATTCTTGAATTTTTAATATTTGGCTTCATTCTGAAATGAATTATCCACCAGTTTCAAATTTTTCCAACAAATGGGACTCTGAAATGTTCCTTTTAGAAAAATTTCAATGTAGATTGTTAACTGGGTTTTCTGGGGTTTTGTTTTTACATTTGGTATAATAAGACAACATTATAAAATCTTGAGAAAGAAATTGATTTCAGAAAGGAAAATTCCAGTTCTTCCATTCCAAAATGCTGGACTGTTTTAAACTGTTCACCCTGTTGTTTTTTTGTGTGTTTTTTTTTTTCTTTCTACAAGAACATTTCGACAAACATTGCATGAACTTGTGAAGAGTTTTGATTGACTGCCTCCGACTATTCTCTCAAAGTTTTTCTAGGCAACTCCCATTAATGTTGTAGCCCTTTGTTCAGCTTTACCAAGCCTTCCTGCATTAAGTTTTGCTTCCACAGCATTTTTCTCATCTGTCTTCTTTCTGGCGTTTCAGGAAAGAAGGTATTCTTGTCCCTTCCCCTGTCCTGCTGTTGTATTTTCTCAGGTTGTTGAACAAGCTACTGTGTGAATTGTTTTATGAAATTTGCACTTGTGCTTCCCATGGCCAATAACCGGTGCCCTCTCCGGCTCTGGGTGAAATGCACACTCGCTTCTTGGGTGCTTTGCTAAACCCGTCCTCTCCTCCTCATCAACATGCAGCACCTCTCTCTCCAGCTTTTGAAGTCTGCATGCTCAAGCCGGGGAGTGGCGGTGGCAGAGCCGATTTGTAGGAAGAAGTGTCAATGTGGGTTACCTTCGACGTTAGCTAGATGGTGCTAAAGAATTTTTGCTTGTCGTGGCGAAGGAGAGCAATTGGAGCGCAGTCCTTTCCATTCCTGGGCGTGGAGTTGAAAAGCAGCGCTTTTGCTTTGTCCTAAAGGCAATATAAGCTGCAGCCGGTGCATACAAGGAGTTAAAACCAGCGCTAGACCTGCTCCGGAGCACGTTATGGGTTAGGCCTATTGGTTTCGATGACTTCAGTGCGCTGTGGATCAGCCCCGGGAGCCTTACGCATACTTGGACATGAAAGAGGTTTTGCCAGCGGAGGACTCCCTCTCCTGTGCCTATTTCCGATCCGCTGGAGCAGCAATGGGCTTCCAGCAACCAGCAGGCGCTTTGCATTTTGTCCTTGCAGTGCCTGTCTTGAGAGAGTACAAATTTCCTCTTGCCTTTCAGAGCTGTATCCTACAGCAGTTTGGAAATTTTGAGATGTGAATAATTTGAAAACAAACAAAACCAAACACCACCCCTCCAACTTGCAGTAAGTGCTCTCGGAGCCCAGGTTTCCTCGCTTTTTGAGTGGTGCTGTTTCAGATTAGCAGAGTCCTGGCTCTGATAAATACTAACAAAGTGTAACGAATGATCAAAGCTGCATTTACAACCCAATGAGCTTGAAATGATTGATCTGGATGACATAATAACGATAACCAGTGAGACGAGGCATGCAGGACTCTACCCCTCTAGGTACTGGGAGAAAGGAGCAGGTATTAAAAATGACTCCGCTTTTTAGGTCATCAGGTTATTCCCATTCTGATATTAAGTGGAGGACAAACGCAAGACTCTCGCTTTCCCCCAGAAGAGCCCTGCAGCTGCTTTCGACTGTTCATATCCCTTTGATAGTAATTCATTGTTTTGTGCGGATTACAAAGTTTGGCTGATGACCCAGTAAGTCAGACCGAGTCATTCATGATCGTTCCCTGTGCTGCTGGGGATCTAAGCCTCTTGCCTGTAGTTCAAAACATGGTAGAAGGTCAAATATTGTTCTTTGCAAAGCCTGTGCGAGGCCATAGCCACAGACGTGAAAGGATATGAGTGTGTCCAGGGCGTGGACTTCGCCATCTGGAGGTTTCCTGTCACCTCCCAGAAGATTGGCTAGATGATTAATGACAAGACAGCTTGGACATACCATAGCTGCCATCTTCTTAAGAGCTTGGCTGCCTCTGGTCCCATGATAACCTCTCCAACAACAGCGAGTCTCCTTGTAACCTTCCAGAATCATGCTTCCAGCAGACTACCTTTCCGACTACAAAACAGAAGTGCCTACGTACCGGCCTTAGACCCGGCAGACGGGAAAGAATAAGCCATCCTTGCTGTGGTATCTTTTCTCTTTTTCTTCTCAGTCTTTGACTGCAAAGAGTGCCTGGATGTGTGGGATGCTCACATCCCTCAGCACGCCTTAAAGATGACTCATTCTTCTATAAGATCAATAATACCTGCTGTTTATTTCTGGCAGGCTGCTTTTTCCAGGTAGCAACAGAAGACCTTATACTCCCAAAGTCACCAGTTTGGTGCTGTGGAAGATAGTCTGTTTGTGCATGTAGGAGATGATCTCACAGCACTGGGAACATCTTTGCTCTGCAGATCTGGTCCTGATGTGGTGTCACTTGCTCTGGATTTGCAGCAGCCAAGGATCACCTTAGGACAAGTCCTCTGCTGCTGCTGCTGCTCTGTTAAAGTTCGCCAACTTCTTCTTCCTTTCTTTTTTTCTCTCAGAAAGAAGTATGGCAATCAGAATAAAGTTGTTCACCCACAGGCCAAGGAGCATTAGCATTTTAAAAATGCTGGGCTTAATCCTCAGCAGGATGTGAGTAAACAACAAAACCTTTGAAGTCAAGATAACTTTTCTCATTTACCGTCTGAGACTCTTTCTCAGTGTGACACTGAGACAATATTTGCAATATATACAAATAGAGGATAATTTTTCAAGGTTTCCCATAAAGTTGACAAGGAGACAGTCATTCCCTCTAGAAGGCAATTATGGCATCTAAATATGAATCTGAATTGCTCTATGGAAAAGACTATCTTTTTTTTCCTCTTCCCCATCCCACCTCTCTTCCCCGCCCTTACCCCTCCCTGGACCATAAAGACTGTCCCAGATTAAGCACCTGAAGCAAGGTGCTTAAAATTTGGCCAGCTGAGTAACATCTCGTGTCACCACTTTCAGCACTAACTCCAGAGTTAGTTCATCCAGCTGTTCCTTGAGGAGTTCCTCAAAGCAGCTCCATCTGTTTGTCCAACCTAAAAAAAAACATCAGTAATGACAAGTAGGACTGACAAGTATGTGGACAGGCATGAGTGCTTTTCTAAAGATTTCTAAACTACCCCAAAGTCCTTTTACCCAAACAGTGTTACCGTATACGACTGTTGACCTCAGACTCAGTTCTCCGAGCAGTGAGTTCAATTAGCTTTAATACTTTCAACATTTAAATAGTTAACAGTAAGCAAAGTTCTTTAGAAGCGGAGGGGGACGACTACATGTGCGTCTGCTGAAGTTGTCAGGCAACGACGGAAAAAAAAAAAAATAATATCTCTCTAATTGCTTCCAGATAATGCCTTTTGGAGAGGGCTGTGCGAGAGCAAGGGGAGCTCACGCTCTGACAGAGGGACTGCTCCAAGCCAGAGAGGAGGCTGCTGCAGCCCGGCCATCTCTTCAGTCCTGCCTGGCGGCTTTCTGGCAGCCAGTGGAAAAAGGGCAACTTTGCCCAAAACCACCCGGTTCTCCAGCTCTCCGCAGTACCCCTCGCTAACAGGAAGCTTAAGCTAAAAGCCCAGGGCGGCGAGCCAGCAGATCTAGGTCTACTGCTGATTTTTTTCATGATCGTGGGCTTGTCCTGTGGCTTCTCTGACTCTCAGTTCTCCCCACCAGTAAAATCTGAGATAAATCTGAGCTGTTGAGGGCCATAGTTTGTCAACTAATTTGTCCAGATCCCGCAATAGCAAGTGGCATCTTCTTATCGATATACAGATAAATTCCCGCAATTTTCAATGTACCCTTAGCTAGAAGCATAACCCTAACACAAACCTTCCTGCTTTGCTGTCTTTCACATTGTTTTCTGGAGTTTGTTCCTCGTGGTGTTGGCGGAAAATGGGATTCACATATTTTTTGCTGCGACTGGAAAACAAAAGCAGAGGGAGCTGAGAGAGACGGCAGTAGAGAGCACTGAGGAAACTTCACTGGCTGCAAACAACGTTAAGAGTCAGTGCCAGAACCGAGGGAGGAATAATAAGGTCATATTATCCTGTGATGACAAGTGGCAGAGCTTCTACTTGAACTACCAGGACTTAGCTGAAGCAAGTCCTGCCACCAGTCCAGCCCTGGCTATGACAGACCAGCCTCAAAGGTGACTTTTCAGGAAAGCCAAATTTCTGAGGAAGCATATTAAAAACGGAGGGGGAAAGGCAATCGAAGTATTTAGCTATTATTAGATTCCACAGAACTAATTAAATCCTCTCCGAAGCCCCCGCCAGCTCCAGCGGTGTTTCGGGGGCAGACTGTAGCCCTGCGTTTTACTCTGCTTTGGCTCAGCCTCAGGCAATTCTCTATCAGACTTTGCTGATACGTAAGTGCTAGGCATTAGAAACGCTGCTTAAAATGAAAGCTTGGTCCTAGTTTACGGTTGCTATGAGGTGGTATTATTGAGGTTGTTTCTCTCTGGGAAAATGTGTATTGGCCCTTGTCAGTCCACGATGAAGATACTTATCTTAGTGCTAGTCCAGGCGATTGATTGTGTCCAGTCAATACTGTCCTGATGTCTCATTCTATCTTAGATTTTTTTTTTTTTAATGTCACTGTGGAGTTGAAACCACTTAAATATTTTATTACAGAAAATGTAGGCTCAGCATGTGAGTTTAGCAGTTCGACTAAATACTTATATCTGTGCACATACACAAACTTTTACAGACACTGGTTTTTTAATTTTATCTAATCTAATTTAATACTAAATGGTTGGCTTATAGTGGAATTGTTAACAGTATATGCGAGCACCCTTTTATATCAGGACTTAAACAGGTCTCCAGTAAAGCAGTATTGTGGTTTCTTGCAGTTAGAAAGATCAGAGACTGTAATAAAAGGAGCGCAGAGAAATGGATGACCCTAACAGGAAAGAGATCCACAGGAACATCTTGAGTGAATTCATTGCTACATGTTGACATCAAGTGGAGAAATGGTCTCAGAAAGCCTCCTTTCATCATCTATACAGCAATCTTAGGCAAAGGCCCCTGAAAGTGATGTTGCTTAGGTTAACCGGAAGCTTTCTCTTTCAGATGCATTTAAGAATTTAGGTCACTGTCAACAGTCACTGCAGGGAAGACAGTAGAGGTTCAAGATACTTGTAAAGCACCACACTTCATCGAAAGCCTTCCCCACTCGTGCCTGAACTGGCGTAATTGAGTTTATGAGGACCCATCATCTGTTTCAGTCTAAAGTCAGCGGGGTTAATTTAAGGCAGGGCTGACTCGCTGGCAGGGGAGAGCACTTTAAGCCTAGCCCAGCCATTACTGCTGCAGGCTGGCCTACTGCCAGCGTAGACTCTACAAGGAGTTGCAGTGTATTTCAGCTTCAGCTTATTCTCCGTCCCCTCAGCTTACATGCTGACCCATGCCAGCCGAGGCTCAACTCTTCCTGGCCCCTTTCTTTGACATCCTCCAACCTGCCTGCTTGTTTAGATTCACGCTGCTTATTTGTCTTCGACCGTGAAAATTTGACTGTGCGGCAGGCTTGCTCTGAGACCTTGGGCGAGTCGCTGAATTCCTCGTGCTTAGCTTGCAGATCTGCAAAATTAAAGATATCTCCAAGAGCCCCCCTAGGATGCTGCAAGGGGTGATGCTGGAGCGGTTGTGCGCCACCCTGGTTTCTTCGTAGAGAATCGCAATGTTGTAATTAGCGTAGTCCTACTTTGGAAGCTTTACATCGGACGTCAAAGCGCCTATCTTTGGAAATCTTACTTGTTTTGAAGTGTGGTGAGGGGTGTTTTCCATGAACTTGTACGATAATCTCAATTTACCTGCATTTGAAAATAATGCCTTTTTTTTTTTTTTTTTTTTTGGTAAACAGTTTAACGGCAATAGTTTTAAAGTGAGTTCACCTAGAGCAGAGCTGAGGAAAAACTGAAAATATTTAGTATAACATATAACATATATTTATAATATTAGTGAGACAAGTCAGTCAGGGACTGTTTTTTACTCCAAGCAGGGATACAGCCCTGTTGTGATTACCAAAAAAATGTAGCCCTTACCGTATTTAGGGAAAAGTGCTCCAGATTACAGATTCTTTCACCAAACAGACTCTTTTTTAATCTTGGAAGCTTCCTTCTCATCCATTCCAAGTTTCCCTTCATTTTTTCATGGACAGAAACTGTCAGGCAGTCTTATAGGATTTCCAGTTACAAATGATACAAGTTTTAGCGCATCTCAAAGGCAGAGGAATATGCTGTACTTTATGATTTGATAGAAGTAAACCTGAGGGAGCTGTTCCTAAAAGTGCCACTCAGGGTCAAGGCTGAGATCACATCTGAGAAGGCAGCAATGGTATCAAATACCTTTTGTGAAACAATGGCATAAAGGGCTTTAGAAAGCTGGCCTGAATTCAGGGGTCCTCACTGGCTCCTAGTGATGTCAACCATGTGCCTATAATGCCCAGTAAATGTCTCATTCTTCTTCCTTTTTAGGAATAATTGCCCCTTAATAACAGCAACAAGTGACTTTAGGTCACTTGGGGTGTACTGTGAGCTGACTATAACGTGCTTCAAATAATCACAGTCAATGGGACTGAGGGAGGAGGACTGGGAGTTTTTGTCAGGCAGATCTTGCACGTTGGACATCTTTCTCCCCCCATCACAGCAGCGCACACACCCCTTTTGGGGTGAAATTCTTTACCTGCCGTTTCTGGGGCTACCGGAAGGTTAATTTTCCAGTGCAGTCTCATATATTGCTGGTTAATGAGGAAACCACATTTTGGCAGTGGAGAAAGACGCTCCCTTGTACTTCGCTCACAACTAACTCTTTCTGGCTAACTCCTGGTGCCATATACGACAGCCTGTTGGTTAGACTCTGCCAGTTCTGTGTCTCCTCTCAAACACAAGTCCATGGGGAATGGCGGTGGTCCACCATGATGACACCCAGTACAACCAGTCGAGAGAGTAGATTTTGTGAAGCTCATTCTCACTATCGTAGTGCAGACTGCAGGATGGAGAGGAGAGCTCATGCTGGATTTCGCTCCAGTCGAGACATAGAAGTAGAGTTTGGAAAATCTTGACTTCTGCCTCAGCTTGCCACTGACGTTTTGTGCGACTTTAGCTCATTCTCTCCGTGCCTCAATACGTGATATCCTTGATGTAAATATAACCTGAAATGCTTGCTATGTTACATCAGGCAAAGCATCATGCTAAGATGACTATGCTTTTTCCCTTACCAAAGGTAGGATTTTCAGAGTATTATTGTCATGCCACTACCCCATGAGCATACCTTCAGGTCCCCGTCTGTAAAGGGAAAAGGAACCTAATTCCCTGCTCTACATGAACCTTCTTATAAGCCCACTAAAGTTGATGGGAAATTGTACTAATGGCAGGTGGGAAACTTATTTCATTCCTGGGCACGAGGTAATTAGGTATTACAGTGATGATGAATACCAAACAAGCTTAATATGAAGAGCTCCACCGAGGGTATTGCTAGACAAGCGTAACTACAGTATTGAGCCTGACTCCTGCATAATCAGGAATACGGAGACCTGAGGTTTTCATAGTCCCGAACATTCATAAATAACATGAGCAAACTCCCTCTTCCCTTGTGTAGTGATGTATGTATGTACCACAGCTTGCATTTGTAGTAAAAGTCCAGTCTTTCCATAAAAAGGCTTCGTGAAATAGAAAATTTCAACTGTTTGGGATTTGCTTTGCTGTCTGAGAAAAGATTTAAATTATCGAGGCAAATTTGGAAAGAGAGGATTAAAAGGTTCGTAGAAAGACTAAGGGATGTTTAACAGTGTATACAAAGAGGAGCCTAGAGACCAGGAGCTGTGTATTTTCACTGTGTAATCTGCGTGTAACATAATCTGACCCTTTTGCAGGTACAAGTATACTAAATGAATTCTCATATAACTTGTACAAAGACAGAGAAAGGGCACCTTTTAGAGCAGAGGGAGAAGGACATCGATATTTAAGGAAAATGGGGGCAGGGCCAGGACCGACAGGTTGATTATAAACTTTTCTTTTGCTTTAAAATGTATTACAAATACATGCCTGTGGTCCTCTGCTGGTTCCACAGTTGGTGTTTTTGCAGGTAATGCATGGGTTCTGCATATGAAAAAAAGTAATTTACACCAGCTCGGACCCTAATCTGGCAACGTTAATTTAACAAGGCTCTGGCTGGGGGGGGGGGCTCACTCAGAGCTCTGCCCACCTGAAGTGTGTTACAATTTGAGAGCTTTTAACTTGCACCCAGGTGTCCATACCACCTTGGAGATATCTCAAATCAGGACTGAAATACCCCACCAACTGCTGCCCCACCAATCTGGGCAGCCTCTGAGTTAATGATGTTCACCCGGGAGGGTCAGGGAAGGGAGCGCAGCCGAACAAAGAACTATTCCAGAGGGCTTGCTGAGGGTTGTGTTGTTCCTGATGGCCCTATCCTTTTTCTTCTGCTTGGGCTGGAAGTTGTGCCTGACTGGTTGCTGCCTCCTACTGCTGGTAATGCCTCTCGCTGACCCTGGAGTTGGATTTGTTTGCTAAGCTGGGGTCTGTAAAACTGCAGTCTAACAATTCCACCACTTGTTCTAATTTAGTGAGGGGTGAGAATTAACAGATGGTGTCATTATCAAAAGCTGTTCAAGTGTTGAAACGACATAAATCCCACAAATACAGAAAAACAAATACAAACTGCAGTAATTTTTCCAATATCTGTTGAATAATAATCACACTTTGCATTTATACCCTGATTTTTAATCCACAGCTTCTGAAGCGCTTCCAGATTATAACTAAAGCTCAGCCCAGATCTGTGAGAGGGTGTTGAGCATAATATTACTTGCTCTACCGAAGTTCAAGGCGCGGCGCGGAGTGCTAAAGGCTTACACTGGAGAGCTGTGTGGGGACTCCGGCTTCTTCTCCTGGCTCTGCTACTGCTTCAGCTGAATGGTCTTGGGTGAGTGGTTTCATTTCTCAGTACTTGAATTTCTCAGTCCCTAAACCAGGAGTGATAGTGTTTTGCCTCCTTTGCGAAGTGTTTTGCTTTTGACAGATGAGAAGCGCTATGTTGTAACATGCGGGTGGTGGTGTTACCGTTGTTGTTCTTACTCTTGAAGAGCAGATGCTGAGGGTGCTAAGTGTGAAATATCTGGCCTAGGTTTTCAGAGGGACAGAGAACATCAGTGTTCTGAGTGAAGTCCTTCTCAAAGCTTCATGTTTTTTAAGTGTCTCAGGGTAAACACTGTAAAATAAAGGTAGGGTTGGGGGTTATGGATCTTATAAAAAGAGATCAGTCTATGATCATTGCATTTCAGAGTTGCATGTTTCAGAAGGTAATATTTATGGTATTAATAATATTTACGTTTTGGCTGGCCCAAGGGATCCAGTGGTCCTTTGTGATAAATGCTGTGAAGATCTGTGTTTTCGTAATAAATATGAGTGGGGAGGGGTGAAAGATAAAGGAGAAAAAAAAAAAAAAGAGGAAAAAAATAAGCAGGGAAAAAAAACCAAAATAAACCAAACATTTTGGGAGGGAAAACTCTCAGATTAATCATGGCCAGTTCTATCCCAAAAAACAAAGTTCATGTATTTAACATTTTCTTACTTGAAAAACTGCATTCATATGAGTGTACGACTGGAAGGGACCCTTTGCGTCATTTGCTAGATTTGTGTCAGTGAAGTGGTTAGGGATTTGTTCTCCGTTCCTTTGGGCAAATGTCATGGTACAGCTTGTATCCGTGTGGTCTAAAATCTTTCATTCCTAAAAGAAGGCAGCAATGCTTGAACAGCTTCCTAGGAGCAATCCCTGGCCTGTGGCAACCCCTGAACCCCGCTTGGCTGTTGGTAAGGAGGGAGCTAATTCACCCAGCTCAGGACTGTGCCAGAATGTGCCACTATATCAACAAAAAGGGGACAGTGCTGGAGCCTACCATAAGCCCAATCACTGGCTTCACTCCCAGGCTGTAGCAGGTGGTCATGTCCTATAACCCATCTGAAATCTCTCTGAAAGGCTGGAACGTGTCTTAGTTTCCAGTGGCGTCCAGCGTGGATGTGTTGCGAGCACACGTTCTTTCTAAAGGAACGTAATTTTACGCAGATGTCCTATAAGCTGGTGCACTCAAGTTGCATCACGTGCTAAATGATGTCTTCTCCTGCCAGGAGGTCCTGCTGGTGGCCTGATGATGAGGTAGGAGTGGCAAGGAGATGGCACGAGCCAGGGGTGTTGTGTTGCTCTGTCGGGTACCACGTGGGCATAGTTTAGTCTTCGCTCCATCAAACCTGATAGGGACCTGGTCCAAGACTCAAAATTTTGTTGTCTCCCTTTATACACCAGAACATTATGAGCGATGCTTATTTATTTACTTCTTTGGTCTTGGACGGATGAAAAGAAGAAAGAAAAGACTCCTTGAGACTTTTCTAGCTTTGACACCATTTGAGGCTTTATAAATGTGGGTTTCAGCTGTGCTTGATGCAAGTTACTGCAAACTGGCAAACCAGCCCGTAAGCCAGCACAACACAACCGCAAGTTTGGCAACAAATTACCGCTGCCAGATGCCTTTGCTGTTCCTTTAGCTTTCTATGGATTCGAGGCACTTCACTCTTTTTTTTGTTGTTGGAAATACTTTCAAAGTAGAACACAGTGTTTTGGGTTGTCTAGCCAAAGTTCAGCTGTCCTTTTGCATCTCTGCCAAACTTCCTGTTTTCAGCAAAAACAATTTATTATCTTGCTGGTTCTTTAGACCTGAAAGGATTTGCAAGCACAAATAAACTTCTGGGGTTTTTTTCATGGCCTTTCAAAGAATAAACTCACTTGCTTCCTCTCAATTATGTGGTCTACGCTAGCAAAGAAAAGTATTTAACCTTTGGGCCACTAGCAAGATTCAGAAAATGTTTTAATTGTGCAAAACTTCTGCACTCTGAACTTTTAAAGGACAGATAATTATTCTTTCATATGCTAAAAATCTTTGTTTTCGGGTGGTTGGGCAATAGCATCTTTCTGCCACGTGCATGTTAAAGGGTGTTTGGAGTGCGTTAAGATTTGGAATCTTATAAGAGATGCTTTTAAAGATTTCTAGTAATCGACTAAAAGGGAGTAACATACTGTGCTCAGGAACGCTTTGTTCCTAAAGGCTTATTATTAACAATTCATGGCCACGTTGTCACAAAATGGAAAAATCTATGACGGGTAGGCAAAAGCCTTCCTATTCAACAGCTCCATCAAATCAGATCTGTAAGTAAGAAACTAAGCAGCGAAGATATCCGTTGTCTCTGCGGAGGAAGAGCAAGATGTGCAAACCAAAGCCCTGCTGCAAAGGGACTGTCCGATCATAGAAGAATCTCCTCTCTAAAACTAAAACATATGTAAGTTATCCAAAAAGGAAAGGAAAAAAATCCTTGTCATTCATACCCAATGCCACTGTAGCGTAAGGGAGCTTAACAAAAGCATATTTGTAAAATTGACTTCAGCAAGAATACGTTTTCAGGGTAGGAGGTGGTGACTTGGCGTTAGACAGCTATTTCTGTGTGCTTTCAAAAATTATTACGCATTACCTGCAACTGTTCGGAAGATGTTGAAGTCTATTTTTTGTACTGTACTTCAAAGGATTTGCAAATTCTTTGAAGGTGACTTAACAGCTATTAAATGATTCTGAAGGGGGGTAAAAAAATCGAAAGCTTTCCAAAAAAAAGTTTAAAGGATATGTTTAATATTAGTGTTGGAAATGCACCATAAATCCTCAAAGTTTATGTGTATCACCATCTCTGAGATGGCATTTATCACAGCAAAGGGAGAGGAACAATTTACGGAGGGAAGGAGTTTAGTGTGTTTCTCCCTGTGTCATTTAAAGAAAAAAAAAAAAACAAAACCCAAAATTACATTTGGGCAGAGCCCCCCAGCTCCTTTAACACTTGTAACATCCTGACAGCCTGTGTGTTGGCAGGAGAATCCTGCTGTTTTCCTAGGGAAAACTGGACTTTTAGCCATTTTCTAGCAGTTTGGTGTCTTTTGTAATGTAATTATAAAATAGCAAGAACCCCACAGCACTAAGTAATAGGAAGATGTAAAAAATGTCATTTTAATATGTGGAAAAAAACCCCAAAGTCTGAATAACAACAGTGAAAATGATGCTGCTTTGAACAGGATACTGCTATTAATATTTTTTCTGTTATAGGCTTATCAATTAATAACTGTAGGAAATTCCAAAAAGTACCGGGAAGAGAAACGTGATTTATCAGTTGAAAAGATATTCCTCTAGAGTCAGTTTTAGATTCTTGCTCCTCTAAAAACTCAAGCTGGGAGTTTTGTCAAGAACTCTGCATTCATCCTTTCAAAGTGCAAGTGTTTAAAGGGATATTGGAAATAATTTTTGATACTGCTAGCTTCAAAGAAGTTAACTGCATTTAGTATCCTTGGCGCTCAGCTTAATTTGTTAAATCGTGCTGCTTCTGAAATTTATTGCAAAATTATTGTTCTCTGGGGAAATAATTACCATTCCTCTTACTACTATGGGGGAGGTGTGTGCATATGTTTGTCAGCAGAGGAATTCAAGTCGACGAGTTTAAAGGAAGCCTTTCGTTCAGTAACACTGAGTCAGTATCCTAAAAAGAAAGGGATGCTGATCCATCGATTGTTGAATAACAGGGTTGTGCCCTATTGATGGGAAACACTGCTCTGATCCAGTTTTCCTGCAAGTGAAACTAGACTGACCTGTAAGGGTTTGTGTATGAAATGGGGCTGGTGAGCCTGCGCTTTCCGTTAATTCTCATCTCGCCGCAAGGTAGCGATGGGATTTTGGCTTTCAGGGCTATCGGGTGGCAGTGCTTGTCAAGCAGGGAAGAGGCGTTTAGCATCTGGAGGGCTGAGCCTTGTAGGAAAAGCCTTGATCCGGGGTGTCCTAACCTAAACCACTCCCCAAAAGAAGGAATATTAATAATAATATAAAATAATATAATTCATAACACTGTGTACCCTGCAAAGGCTTTGACAGAGGGAAATAAGCGGCAGGGAAGCTCTTCTGGCAGAGTAAGTATCTGGCCTGAGACCGCATTAACTCTCCAGGGAGGATTTTGGCAGGACGCTGGAACATATGTGCTCCCCGGCACCCCCCGAGTCCCATCTAGACCGACCCCTGTCTCGGTACAGAGGCTGGGGACTGGAGCCTTCCTCGGGATTTTTAGGAACATGAGTGTTTTGTTTCAGACCAGTGGGGGTAGGCACTTGCTGGGGAATTTGGAGTAGAGCCCAGAACTTCCAAAACTGGAGCTGAGTGTTTCAGTGAACTCAACATCTCGTGTGTGTGTGTGTTGTCCTCTAGTTAGTCGTTAATGGACATAAAGCTTCCAGCCTGACCATATAGAATATCTGTATGCAGAGTTTTCTGCAATATACCGCAAAGGGAACAGTTTGCATAGTTTTCCATCATCTGAGCTACTTCATAATGCCACGTTTCTCTCTTCCTGAACCACGCAGCACATCATGGCGTTGGCTGAGAAGAAGTGTTGACCACCTGGAATAGTTTGAAGTCTGGGTTCAGGAGCAGACAGCTAAACTGAGGGGTTTCTTAGATCTCCTCTGGGTACATCTAGCAGTGCAAATGGGAGCCAGTTGGATTTTAATGATTGTCTACTGCATACGCTGCACCCTGCAGTGCATGGAGGAAGAGGAAGGGAAAGGGTGGCTGCGGCTCATCAGCTCCTGGCTTCCCCGTCAGCTGCAAGAAGCAGAAGAACAAAGTTTTGTCGAACCCACTGGTGAGTACAACTGACAGAAGCTGGAGCTTCCAACGCTTGTAATAAATAGATGAGCAGCGCAGACTGTGGTGTGCTGTGCTGCCTTTTGGGACGCAGCGCAGCCCTCGGACAGGTGCCACGCCTGGCCAGCCTTCCCCTGGAGAAGGTGTGGGCCAGCAAGATATCTCCAGTAGCTTGGAGACTGGCTTGGCTGTTGGCTCAGAGCAGAAGTTTTAGACATGCATAAATGACTGTTTGTGTTTGGCTCTTTCTTTTTTAACACTTAACCAGTGTTCCTAGTGAATCCGAGGAATTGCCTATAAAAATTTCTACATCTGTTTCCTTCCTTGGGCTCTGTAGGCAGCTTGTCAGTCGTTGCCTATATCCCGTTGGGGGCAGGGAGGGAGTACTGTATTTATTTACATTTATTCAGTGTGTCTGGAATCTATCCTGGACTTAAAGCACCTCACAAATTTTTAAAACAAGCCATTAACAAATACTAGATGCACCAGTTTCATGCTTTGGTTCATCCCTTTTCCTGGAACTGGAAGATTTTTAAAGAAAAGTCTTTTTCCCACAAAAAGCCAAACACCTTGCCACACCGGCAGAAACCTGCACCTCCCCGCAAGTGCTTCCTCCCGAGGTTTCTGGAAGTGACCTTGCAATGGGGTGCGGATCTCCCTGTGAGAAAAGATGGAGCACGCTCTATGGCCTAAGCTTTGAGAAACTAGGACTGGAAGAGCACTTCACACCCAAGGGGCCTTTAGGAGATCCTGTTTTCAGGTGCAAGTGTCTCTGCAAAGTTGAATCGTTTTGGTGATGGGCTTTCTACTTCAGATATCTGCTGTAGACTGCAAAATTTCAGCTGAAGAAATCCCAAAAAATAGGGCTGGGGGGGTGGAGCAGGACAGGGGGGAGGCTGGAACAACAGTGTTTTGCAATAGTAGGAAAAATAAAGGCAAAAAAACAATTCTGGTGATCTTTTCTTTAAAGCTGCATGGCACACCCATGCTTTGGAGCAGAGGCATGAAAGCTGGCAACGAACAGGCTTTTGTTTCAAGGATATGCCTTTTGCAGTTTCTGTCAAAATCCACCCAAATTTGGCAAAGCTGTCAGGCTTTTAACAAACCTAGTTCATGCATATTCAGCAGCAAGGAGTTGGATTTTAGCAGCGCGTAACAAGCTCTGCCCAAAGAGCCGCAGAACCTCCCTGAGTCTGCCTCGGCCCCGGGGCAGGAGCCCTGCAGGGTAGAAGGTGAGGATGAACTTTCCATGCGCTGCCCATTTCTTCAGGGCTTTTGGAGGATGGCAAACACTTGTGCTAGGAAGCTTACACCTCTGTGTTCGTTGCATTTATTTTTTTTTTAATTGGTTTTTTTTTTTTCCCCTAATCAGTCTTGAGGGCTATCCAATTTGGGTGTAGATGAGAAGAATGGCAAGGCAGGCAATGTGAGACCAGAAGCCTGGGGTTTGGTTGGAAAGGTGAAGTACCAGGAAGGTGGGAGAGGAGGAGTGGAGAGACGATGAGGACTTGGTAAGGGGCCAGGGCATTGGACTCTGGACAGAAAGGTGGGGAATAAGGGAAATGAGGTCAGGAGATGAGGCTGCGGCCTGGAGGGGCAGGTTTGTGAATTAAGGGACACAGGTTTGAGCGGGTGAGGGCTAGCTGGGGAGGAAAGTGGAGACAAAAGTTGGGTTGAAGTAAGTGTAGATGGACAGGGTCTGCGTTCTGTTGTTCTCTCATTATAAACTTTCTCTCTGTTAATTCCTGGTTAAATGCGTTCAGTTAAATAAAAATGGCAAGTGCCAGAATGAAGGTTGTCCTAAAAATTCAAATGTCACTGCCTTTGATCATGTTCCTCTTGCCACGTTAGGGTGTATTCAACAGGAACCAGGATTTAAGATATTTGGCAAGGTTCTCAGCTGGTGAGAATCGGTATAACTTCATCAGTAGCTCTGTACTGATTTATATAGATAGCCTGATCCTATAAGCATCTTCCCACCTCTGTTATTTCCTAACATGGCTCATGCCTTTAAAGGTAATAGATGTGGTCCTGACCCGTAGGGAGGCTGAGGTTACTTATTAGTAGCCAAGAGCAGAATCCTTCTCCTCCTCTTTAAATTACCTTCATTTTACTGTGTTTTAAAATGTATCACTTGAAAGTCTAAAATATTTGACAGTCTGCAAATGTATTCAAAATACTGCTGCATTTAGCAATGGTCAAATATCTAGCTATATATTATATACTGTCACATATTTTATATATATGTGCAAAAATGTCACCAGGCAGAATAGTTATGTGGAAAATATTATAATAAATGTAAAAATTGTCATCATCTACTGACGAAAATGACCCTAATTTATTTGGACCACCGACGTGCGTGTGTGTATATATCTTTGCTCTGACTCTTTATTCTATAATTTTAATAAATAACTTAGTTTTACTATTTGTTTCCATCATGTGCAATGGCTTAGGATGAGGTGGAACTTTGAAATGCAGACAGAATCAAGTGGAAATTAGTAGGTGCCTTTCATTTTCGAAGTATAGTGAAGTAAAGTTTGAATGAGTTTTAACATTCTTGAATATTTAAAAGCCCTGGGGCATCTTGTATTTAAGGGGGACTTTTTTTTATTAGCTTCTTTGTTTATTTTCTGTTTTTTCCCCCCTTTCTGTTTTCTATAAACTTCGAAGATAACTTTCTACTTGTGACTTTCTATGAAATCCTGGGAAATGTTCATAAGGTCAAACCAGTTGTTTTGATGTGGTGCTTGGGTGTTCATTCACCATGCTGTAACGGAGTTGTTTTTGAAGTCGATAGAGCTACGTTAACGTAAAACCATACAGCAGGTTGGCTGTATTAGCTAGCTGGTATAATGAAAGAGGATATTGTTTTGAAATGTCTTTTTTATTTTTTTCCTTTTTCTTCTCATTGATTTCTCTAGACCACATTTGACTCCAGATTGGTGTGATGTTGTCTGGGGGCACAATCCAGGAAACAACCAAATATTCTCACAACTGCTGTGGAGCTGCCATGGGAGATTAGTGGACTGCTCTTTGCAGGCACTGGATATTAAAATATAAGATACTAGTGAATCTTTCTGAATGGAAGTGAGACTCCTGGTATTAATAGTAAAGTAACAGTTTTATTTTCTTCTGGCAATTTCTTTGTTCTGATCATTTCTCAACCCACCAGATCTTACTAATGCACTCTAAGATGTTCTGTACCAAATATTAATATCAGAATTATTACAGTGTCAGCACTTCTCTGGTGTTAGCAGATATATTGTTTTCATTATATAAATCTAGTCCCCGCACGCCCTGCCTTCCAGTTTAATTAATCCGTCGTCACACCAACATTGCCAAGAAACCTGTAGCTATTTGTAGAATGGCATCATATTTTAATACACAAAAGATAAATATGACTTGGAATGTTACAAACTGTGCTACATGCAGGATTAAAAAGTAAAAAAGTAATTTAACTCCATATTAGAAGCTATAGGCTGCCTTGAATGCTTTTTGCCCCGTGAAAAATATTAACTATCATTAAGCAGATAGCAGATTAGCTTTAATTTTGAGTTTGTCTTGACCTTCGGTACCCTTAGACTAGTCCCAGCATGTGTGTGTGTGCGTCGCGGGGCCGCGTTCAAACAGGCTGGGTCAGCGTGAAGGTTGGCCATCGCTTTGTGGGGCGTGCGGGCTGCACCGATAGGCATGTTTGAAATAGCACAACAGTTTGTTTTTACCATTTACCACTGTTTACCATTCCCCTTATGCATGCATTTATATAGCGTAGCATAGGATAGGGGGGGATTAAGCAGGGCAAAGAGAACTTTCAAGTACTCTTTTGTGCAGCAGGAGTGTGAACCACAGGGATCAGATGCTGAAACATCTTTGTAAAGAAATGGTTTTTTTTTAGGGAAAACATTTTGTTTGCTCTCCAGAAACCTGGATGGATAAGTTTTCACCAGTGAGCAGCCAGCATTTTCTAAGACCCACCATACAATAAGAAGGGAAATAACCCCACAAAGTGCCCAAAGATTCCTGATTCTGGTTGTCCTGAGCCAGAGCTGTTTACATCAACCACTGCCATATAAATGTCTTAATATTGAAAGAGTGGCTTCAAAGAAAACTGGGAGGGTAAATTCAAAATATTGGGCAGAAGCAGCTTATGCCTTTTGAGTTTGGAAACTTGTCTTCATGCCAGAACAGTAATGTTTTCTGGTGGTGTTGCTTTGGGCCGTGAGTTCGCAGGCTAAAGGTCCTGCAACTGGCCAGGACTTGTACCAGAGGTATCTTTGGTCCTTCTTCACATCCCAAAATCCCTGGGATCTTCTAGGAAAGTATTTCAGTGAATACATCTTCAGAACGGGTACTTCTCCAAATCGGGTTGGATGTGCTGGTGAGTGAGGGGTGCTGGCAGGAGACATGAGGCAGGCAAGGATGCCTGCTAGAAGGCAGAGTTACATCTGCCCTGGGTAAGACAGCAAGGCAGGGAGCAAGCGGTGGACAGAAAGAGGGGGGGAATGGATTAGCCAGATGCCCTTTGGCATTATTGGGAGGCAGAGGTGACGTGGGAGAAGATGTGTCCTGCCTGTAACCGTTCCTCCATGAACTTCCTAGTCCCTTTTGGGAAACGTTTGTGCTTTTGGCTGCTGGGGTACTGCACTCCGCTGTTTAATTACAAAGGATGGCACAGGGGCTTCCTCCTTGCTTTGAATATCCCCTAACTCTTGTATGATAAGCAGTGAGGAATGATTTTTCTTTGTGTCCTTTCTCTACGCTGCTTACGGTTTTGCAGACCTCTACCAATAATGTCCCCTCAACTATCTCTACCCCAAGCTAAAGGATCTTTAATAGGCTCATCTTGAAAGTCCTTCCGCATGCCCTCACTGGCCCTCCCTGTATGTCTTTCTGTTCTTGTTATATACTTTTTTTGAGATAAGTGACCAGAACTATATCCTACTTAAGAGGCAGGTTGCAGGTTTAGGTAATGATCGGGTTTTCCTCTTGGTCCCTGTTCCTGTCCTCAAAACGCCTAATCCTCGTTTTCCCTTTGAACCTCTGCTGAGCTCTCCTTTCCGTGGACTGCCTACTTAGACCCCTAGACCTCTTTGCTGCGTAGATGTAGCTAACTTAAAGCCTATCCTTGTGTATTTATGACTCCAGTTATTTTTCCCAAGTGCATTACTTCGTGTTTACTGACAGGGAATTGTCATTTTATCACTGAATGCATAGAGTCCTTTTGCAGCTTTTTGTGGTTACCTTTAGTTTGACTGCTGATAGAAAATTATTGAAGTAGTGAAGCTATTTATTCCCTTTCCCAGGCCATTAATGAATATATTAAACAGCAATAATTATTGGAGATGTCTTTGAAACATTCCTTCCACTGTGAGAAATGACCATTTATTACTGTTTTATTTCTAGTCTTTTATGCAATAATTAAACCTCTTGTTGCACGACAGCCTAGCTTCTGTAAAAGCTTTTGTTGAGGGACTTTGCTGAGAGCTTCTAGAAGATCCAAGTACACCATACTGCTTGTGTCACTTTTAATCCGTACTGACTTACTCCTTACGGAGCCCTCTATGCGGATTTGCAAGGCATGATACTCCTCTACGAAAGTTAGATTGCATTTTCCTCAGCTTATCATGTTTAGCCTTACCTTGAATAATTCTATTTTTTTATAGTTTTGACAGCTTTTGGTCCAGAAATTACTTACTGCTCTGTACTTTCTGCAAACCTTTCTTCTAGGATCGATAGTATATTTGCCATCTACAATGTCTTTGGCACCAGGTGGATGTAAATGTACCAGTAAGTGGTATTTTCATAATCTGGTACTTGAGTTCCTTTAGACTTCTTTGGAGAAGCAGAAACGAGAACTGATGTGGTCACTTGGCTACTGTGCCTTTAAGAAGCAAGAATTTTGGAGAAGACACAGTGACTTTGTGCAGATGATAAAGCGTTGGACTTCGTTCATCCTATAGTCTTACTTTATAATGGCCAGAGGGGCTTTTAAAACAAGATGAATTTTTCCTCGATATACTAATACGTTGCAAAAAACCTTTGCAAACATAAATTTAAAACAAATGATTTTGTATTTACATACGCAAAATAAAAAACCCAGTTGCACGCTTAATAACAAATATATGCCAGTATCCTGTTGAAGAAAGTGCTTGTGGCATACTCTGTCTTCATTTTTCTGTTTAATACCCCAGCTGTTTTACTATTCTGCATTTTTCTTCAAAATACTGAAAGTGGGAAGGCCATGTTTCTACATAAAAGGGCTTGAAAATATTTTGATTTAACTTGGAGGCATTCAGGAGCAAGCAAATGCCGTCAAGTGTCTTCAGCCAGTAGATTTCAATTTGTATTTAATACTTGCATAACTTAAACATTAGCCAGGAGAATTTTTAAGCATTTTTTTTCTTTTAATTTGGCTTAAAAAAGTAAAAAAGACTCCTCCTGGACTGAGATCTTGTATCTCAAGTTTCAGACCGAAGTAAACTTTTACAGCCGAGTTGTAAAATAGCAGTTTATGAGACAAACTCTGCCAAAACTTTAACTATAACTGTGCCAATGTGCCATTATAATAATCCAACAATAATCATGGTCCATTATATTAAATCACTCGCACAGACAAAGGCTGCTAACCTTTCCAAGTGGGAAAAAATGTTCCTTTCAAATCGGGGATAAATTCCAACTGAGAAGACCAAATGCTCCAGCCTTTAAGTAGTTGAATACATTTACTTCTCCCCAGGGCTCAAATAACCCAACATTTGGTAAATGTTTAACAAGGAGGAATTCTCCCTCCCATTTGCCCTTTTCTCATATACACTAGATTAACAAATTTAGTTTAACAAGAAGATCTGTGTTACCCCCTGGTATCCCTCAATTAGATCCTTCCTCCTGTTGCTGGTGTATCATCCTAGTCCATTTGTTTGAGAAGAGGACCCGAGGTAATCGGCGGTGTGGCAGAAACAGGGTCTTCCACCAGCCTTACCTCTTACACAGACCGGTCTCCCACACGTGTGAAAAGGTGGTTTTGCTGTTGCTTTTTCCCTTTTTCATGGCTTTTTTAGGAGGATCTCCTTTTTGTAGCATTTTACAGAGGAGATTAAGCGAGCGTGGCATGTAACTCTTGACTCTGGTTATGCCTCCCTGCAGCATGTCAGGAACTAAATCAAAGCCTCTGCAGGAATTCACAAATCCAGCTTAGAAATCTCATATTTAGTCCTGGATAAATGAACATTGTTGAGGAGAGAATAACCGCAGGCGCTCTGACGCATTCAGATGGTGGTGGGAGGCTGTGCCTGCGCCGGCTCCGTGGAGTCACCGATCCCTCTGTTAGCCTCTTCTTATTTTCAGCTGGTTTTTGCTGCATCCGGGCACCCTGGTGGTGTTTCACGTTGTATGTGGTGAGGTGGGTGGATGGCAAAACTATATACCCAGGCTCGCGCCGATGGGCAGGTTTCAGATTTGGTGAAACCGTCCCTGTTGTGGGTTTTGTGGTTGTGGGGGTTTTTTTGTTTGTTTTATTTCTTTTTTTTTTTTCTTCAGCTTGTGAAATGAGCGGGCTTATACTGTAAAAGGAATTTGGGGCGCTCCGGTTTTTCCTGGGAATGTGTTAGAAACTTCAGAGCTACCAACTTTGTCCCGAGACATCCACGAAGGTTAATGCCTGCAAGGACTTGTGAGGAGGACAGAGTTAGGATAAGAGGGAACTGAATCCCATACTGCTGATCTGAAGTACTCCAAGCAGCTGCGTTTAATTCCAGAACTAGAGCTTTTACCTACATTTAACACTTGAAAGGCAGTGGTGACAGCTGGCAAAAGTCTCTAATGCTTTTAACAGCGATCGGTGTCGCTGATGGATAAAGCACCTTCCCATGCCTTAATCAGAGGCAGGACCTTACATCTGTTACTGAAACCGGGCTGGAGGGTTTGGTGCGAGTGTGTGTGACCGCGCGCCCAGTTATTGCCACCACGTTGTTTTATGTCACGCGTAGGATTTTTTCCTCCAATCCAAAATGTGAAGGCCTGGATGAAAGTCAGACAGCGTCGCCGGTGTGCTGGAGGAGAGCTGAGGCAGGAGCGGTGCGCTGCCGCTCGATGTGCGCTTCGGCATTCCTCCGTGAGCCGTTGAATTTCGTCACTTCACCGGCACTGAGGGATCCACGCCTGATAGCGCTCAGTGACTTAAATATCCTTGTCAAAAGAGCCCTCGGATCAGCTCAGGATTGTGGCGATGACAAGGACTGTGGTGGTCTGCTTTACTGTGGGGATGAGCCTGCTGTTGGGTTGGTGGGTCCCCAGCTGAGCACTGAGCCATCGTCATTCCAGGTGGCTTCTCCCTGGTTTCTGACCGGTTGACCTTCTGGAAGCATTTCTTTTGGGACTTGCTCCTGTCATTTCTGTCTCTGACACCTCAAATTAGATAATGGCAATGTCAGACTTTAGTCAGAGTGCCCATGGAAGCTGATAGTGGACATGATAACTTGCTGCTTGTGTGATATACGTCACCACGGGCTCGGTGCTGAGCTGCTCGCTGTAGCAGATGGGGACTGTTCCGTCATCTCTGTGGGAGAGGTCTCATATCCCAGGAAAGCGCAGCCGTGTCGTTCCTTCAGCTTCACATAGGGAGTTGTTTGGGATTTACCCTCGGGTGAAGCAAGCACCTCACCTGTGTCTGTGCCTTATACCACTTTGGCTGTGATTGCCAAGATGATGGGTTTGGGGAGACACCTCAATGGAAAGGAAAGGAATGTGCCCTTCAGCTCTGCAAATACATTCACTTCTAAGGAGTTTATGCATGAAAGGGTCTCTCAAATGAAGGCATGTTTTATTTTGTAACTTGCTCCTCTAATTGTTGGCAAAGGAATGAACTGTCACTTGCTTGTATTTTTATGAATCAAACTAAATGAAATAATACAGCCTAGGTGCAAGAAGGCACTGGAGGACTCATTTGGATAAATAGCACTCTTCATTCTCAAGTTATTCACACAATCGTTCTGCTGTACTGAGATGTGAGAAAGCAAAACCATTCAAGTGCTTCAGTAACACTAGGAAAACCGATTCAGTTGGAAGACTCTGTAATAGAATTGTGTCACAAGGTAATCACTCCTCCTGCTACACAAATGCTGGAGCAGAAATGCATCCTTGTCATAAAGATGCAATTATGAATGTCTCAGTAGTTTGATCAGAAGGTAAATACCCAGATGATGGAGTAAAGGGCCAGTATTTCTATCAGCTCCATAACCATCTCCTTTTATACGTGTGTGTAATGCTTCCTGTTTTGCTCTACTGTCTTCCCAAGAAGAGAAAAAGGAGTATTTCTAAATGCCTGGGAAAAATAACTCTTACAAAAGACATGTGCATTCATTTAATGAATTACAGAAATAAAAAATGATATTTTGTGTACTTGGCAGATCACTTTCACTTTTGGGGCTAATATAGAAAAATGAAGTCAGATTCCCCAATTCTCCAAATTCTCTCTCTAAAGGTTCAGGCATTTCAAGATGCTGAAGAGGCTTCTTTTTTGAAATCTGCTTTGCCAGTAGCCTGTACACTCAGCAGCTTTCCTATTTGGTATTTGGTTGAGAAGCTGTTTCAATTTACGTTCAAGCAGTACTTGATTCTGCAAATTGTCTGCACATCCTCAAACTCCAGTAAGGTCCATGAGGAATAGAGATACTCCAGGGCCTTGCAAAATGTTTTTCATTTGACTGATAATGTTGTTAGATGGACTTCAATCTCTGCAAGGTCAGGAAGTGACTTCTGGGTCCAGTTGTCAAGCAGAACACAGCAGGGCTGAAGTTGCTTTGTGACAGCCCCTATTTATGTGCTTCCTGTACACTGATGTCTACTGTTGAGCATGCTGGGTGGCCACAGCGGAGAGCAAAGCTGTCTCCTTGTCTTCCTGGGTCAGGTGGAACGGTTTGGCTGAAGAGAAATACCAGTCGTTCCCAGGGAGAACTAAATGTGTTTGTCCGAGGGGACTTCCCAGAGCAGTTCCCACTGTGGGCAGAGGAAAGGACGTGAGGTTCAGAGAGCAGGAATTCAGCAGTGTTCAGGCTGGCCTTGGGGCTTGAAGAAAAGGAGACTTCTCCTGATGGCCCAGAGTTTGCCGCATCTCAGCGTTAACCTGATGAAGGATGGCTGGGTTGAGTGCAGCCTTGCAGGAAAGGACCTGTCTGTTAGGATGGCATGATTAGTTTACGAAGCCCTTCTTTATTCTCTGCTTGTCTGACTGACTTTTAGCTATTTTTAAAAGCCAATTACTCCAGTTTCTGTTCCGATAGCATCTAGTGATAGAGCTAATGAGTGCCTTTGGAGTTGCCGATGCGTTAGTGGCTGTTTAAGGAGCAGGTTCAGGTCTGGCTGACCTGGGGCTCCCTTCAGATGTGCTTGAAGTCACACTGTGTTAAAACAAGGAAGGTGTTAAATCTTCCCAACGCTGTCTGCTCCTCTTGAAATTCACCAAGTAGAGACCTAACCAGACCAAGTGTTGATCTGGTTCAGCAGTGTAAGATTGAGGAGATGCTAAAGGAGCCTGTCGATGAGCTTTGGACCATCCTGCGTCGGGACTAATGTCCTTGTGGAGGTGGAAGAGAGTCAAAGGGTCATGAAGCCTTTACGGTTTCTCCAGAGCACAGCATTTCATTGCCTCCCCTAAGAGTGAGCCATGCCGTGGTGATGCAGGCTAATTCTGGGAACAACTGTGTATTTTGCACTGGCCAGGCCATGCTACCAGGCTAATAGGAAGATTTCTGCCATGAGGTTGGTCTTAACGTTGCCCATGGAAGATGCTAGGATCTGTGGTCATGCAGAAAGATTGACAGAAAGTCTTGTGGCTCTGCTCAGAGGTTGCCTAAGTGCTGTCCTATAAAACTGGGTTTTGTCTGAGAAAATGGTATGAAAGATCTATAGAGAAATGCATACTTTCCACTCTCTACATGTCCTATATAAAATGGCAGTTTTCCAGTGTCACTTGTAAATGATCCTTTCCTTGACGTGCAGCTAGATGCCAGAGAATTTGGTATAAGCTTTTGCATTGCACTGAAGGCCATAAAAACATCAGAAATTCCTTTTTTGGTTGCAAGAGCTAGCTGTCTAGCTTGGTGAGTGAGGCTGTCCCATCTTTGCCTGTTTTTATTGAATCTGTTTTTAGGTATAGATTCAAAAATATCTTCCTCTTAACTACTTCCAAAAGGTCAGCAGAAAGCACTGCTTCGTCAGTTATACAAAACACTTTGGGGGCTGGGGAAGAACTAGAAATCAGTTGTCCTTTGCATTTCTCAGAGCAAACATATTCGAAGCCAACCACTCTCCCTCTGCTCCACTGTGAAAAGGCCATGAAACTAGTTTGTTTTCTTTTCTTTCTCTCCTTTTTTGATACCTGATTTCAATACAAAACCATGTTTTGGGTAGGATTTGCTACTAGCACCATGCTGCCCTGAAACCTTGTAGACCTCATCAGCTACTGCCCAGCCACCCCAAGCCGTGAGGTGCCGGGGCAGCCTGGGAACAGGGGATGGAGCACGCTGCTCAGAGTGCTTTCACCCAGCTCTATTTTTGGCTCCTCGCTTGCTCAAATGAAACTGTCTGATTAAGTAACGCATAGGAAATAGATTATGGTCCAAGTCTGAATCATCGAGTTATGCATTTAAAAAACGTTGTTTTTTTTAAATCCATGATGCTTGCTCCTTTCTGTGCTAGCTTGCCCCCAAAAGGACGCTCAGGGAGTTCATTTGAATTAGGTGTGAATTCACGGTGTGTGAGCTGTGTAGGCACCCTTGCGCACAATGAAAGCAGCCTGAATTTGGCTTGGCTTTGAAAATGGATTTAGTCCACCCTAGGTCTCAGTGTTTCCTTGCTGAGATATAATTAGCTAATTAGCTGACTTAACTAATCCTGCTTTTAAAATGAATTTGGATTACTTTCCTTGGCTGTCTCCAGAGAGACAGAAGTGCTTAGCTCTCGTGGTAACTAATGCTATCGAATTCTCGGAGGACACTCTCTGTGAAACAGTACTTCTGTAGCATCCCATCTTTTGAGCCTAGGTATTGGGATGGGGAACAAGGGACTCTGGAGTATGATCAAATCTAGACTCACCACCCATTCAGTCTGTGCAGTTAACTTCCAAAGTCATTACCAGAGCCAGGACTTGCATTTCAGGTACGCCTGACCTTTTGCTTGAGCAATCGGGGCTCTAATTTCAAGTCAAGCCATGAGGTATAGGTAAGGTCTCAAGTTTCTTTTTAAATTGCCGGGCTTAAGAGCTGGATGCACAGCTAAATTCTCTGATATCTTTGAAAATTCGTGTGCGGACAAAATAAAAAGATTTTAATTAATAAATAAATGGGATATAGCATCAGTGAAGATGTTAGGTCTCAGCCTGGAGAAGGGGAGGAAGAAGTACCTAGTCAGAATAGACGTTCCCTTCTTGTGTAGGGTCTGATGAATTGTAGCTTTTGAAGCCATTGCTGCACTATTAGCGATTTTTTTTTTTTTTTTTTTTTTTTTTTGAGAATCCACTGAGAATGGACTGGAAAAGGGTAGATGGAATGAATGTACTTTAAGTAGAGAAAGGAAAAGAGATTAAACCAGATGAGACTCCTCTGAGCGCAAAACTAGTTGGTTAATTGTATCCAGAGTATCGTTATCAGCATTCCCCTATCCAATTGGAAGAATGTGATGTGTAATGTTCCACAGCTATCTGTCCTGCTTCCAGCTCTGTTCAGTGTTCTCATTAATGACTTGCACAGTGCAGTAGGGAGTATGCTTATTAAATCTGCAGACAACATGAAGCTATAAGGGCCTGCAAATATACTGGAGGACAGGATTAGGAATTTAGAAAGGCATATACGAATTGAAGAACTGGTCTAGGGGGAGGAAAAGGAATGAAATTCAATTGGGGATTAACCTCAGAAGTAATCAACTGCATGAGCGTGGGATGTGTAACTCCTGGGCAGGTGACAACACTTCAGAAAAGTTTTGGTGAGTTACAGCCAGATCACAAGCTGAATGCAAATTTTTTAAAAAGTCATGGTATTGCAAATAAAGGTGGCCCTTGTCCTAGGAACTTAAGCATCTACCTCTCAAGACACCATGCGTACTACTTGTCATTGATAAGGTCTCAACTAGTTTTGCTCCTATTCTTCAAAGAATGTGGGTCAGTTGGAAAGAGTCCAGGGGATAACACCGAAAATAATCAAAGGTCTGGGAAGCATGGTTTATGAGGAGGCATTGGGAAAAATAAAATTCTAGTGTCTGCTAAGAGACACTGCCTGCAGTTAGACAGAGATATTTTCCAGTACATTAAAGACTTTTGAAAATACTAAATTACCTGTTTTACAAGTTTGTGGTGAGGCCAGAATTACATCAGGAAAGTTCCAGATTTAGATGATAGGAAAACATCTCCAGAAATAATGGTAGCGATGAATAGAGTAGATTGCCTGGTGAATCCATGAAGTTTCTGTTACTCGTGGCCAGTAGGTTAGAAAAACATTTATCAGCAATTAATACAGTCACTCCTGTTTTGCGGGATGGCTGGGGAAGAATACGTTAGAAGACCTCTTGAGGTCTTTTTCAGTCTTGTGATTTGAGAGCAATCAGTACAGTACTCAAAATAATATCCAGAGACAGCAGTTGCCCAAGCAGACATTTATGACCACAAAGATTAGAACCGTAGCAATTACTTAAAATTTATTATTTCCAGACTCTCTGTGAGTAGCTAGGTCAGGATGAGGACACTGTGAGAGCAGCTCAGGTACAGTGTACACATGGATACCTGCTTTCCAAATGCAACATGGTTTTCTATGAAGCTTTGTTCCCAATCACATTATTAAGTTCCAAAGAGGATCTCAGACTAGAGCTTGGCAATATTTTTTCCTGTCAAATTTATGTTGAATTTGGTAAACTGTTTCAGTCAAAAAGCTTTGTTTTGATATTTGTTGAGCAAAGTATTCTGATCTTCTGTGATGGATTGACAAAGAATCCACCCCTGTTCACAAATGAGCTCCTTGTGCTGGGTGGGTTAGGCATTCTCCCAGCCTTAGATAAAATTGTGCTTTGAGTCCAAGAAGTTGGAGGTGTGAATCTGTGTGTCACAGGCTATGTATTCTGTCTGGTGCTCTGTGAGTTTGAGGGGTCATAGTTTGTGTGGTGTCTGCAGTAATCTTTAATTTTTGTGATATAAAATTATGACAGCTTAGGAACATATTTCATGAATTTTTTTTTGCTGTATTAAACACGTCTAGAGCACTATATCGGACCTTCTTCTCTTATCACTTCCCTTCTACAGCTGTTACCTCTACATAAAACTAAGAGTCTGTGTAGGATAGGCAGGTGGGATGGAGGACCCCACAGCTGGCTTTTTCCCCGCTGACGTGAGGCACCGCTGAAGTTAGAATCTGCTCCATCAGCACGTATCCAGGAGATGCAACACGGCGATTTGGAAGAGAAGGCAGAGGAACAGTTCACAGTTGTTGTAAAGTAAATACTAATTTATATTCGTTAGTTTAACACATTAAAACATCCAAAAACTTGTAAATCACCCAAACTCTCACTGTCCTTTGAAACCCTCTGTTTTCTTTTCTTCTTGGCTTTTATGTTTGAAGTGTGGACAAGTAGTCTGCTGCTTGGGACAGCCTTTAGGAAGAGGAGAGCATTCTTTCTCCTGCATTTTGGAAGTAGTGACTGAGTTTGGAGCACTCATTTGAATGGTTCATTGTGCATGCACACGCGTCTCTGCGCCTAAGCAATCATTAGTGATTTCTTTTTTTATAAAGCTCTTCAAAGCCCTGGATAAGATCTGGGCTTCATGGATTTCAGCACAGTAAATGCATGTAATTCAAGATGCGAAGAAAGGAAAGAAGCATTTATTTTACAGATGAGGAACTGAATTGTACAGAGCTAAGAGACTGTCCAAAAATAATACAGCAAAACTGTGGCAGAACATGGATTCAAGCCTGAACTTTGTGATGTGTCACTCAGATCCCTAATGGCAAGGCTGTTGTTAACTTTCCAAGTTGTTGTCTTACACGTAATCGTAGCACTTAGACCTTTCACTATTTTGCTATTAAATTAAACCTTTCTTCACTCCGCTGGAACAGAGAGCTGGAATGCTAGCGTGACTAACTAGAAAATGATGGTTTCACACCAAAGGTAGGGAGATGTGGCCAAATGGATGCAGGGCAGTCTTGCATCAGGCTGACCCATTAGGTGTCGCGTCAAGAAGTGCCACATTGCTGCTTTCCTGCACCTTTGTGATATATCTCACGCCTGCCGCCGCAGCACTTGTGGTGAATACTGCTGTGGTTATCGCTCAGCATCCTTGGCTTGGGGCGCGGAGGCCAGCTGGGCTCCTAGAGAAGTGCCATCGTGGGAAGCTGGAGCTGCAGCCGACGTAGCTGTGATATCGGCACCGCTTCTGACATTCTTGGACACCTCCTCTTCGCTGCTCTCCTCTTTCCCACTCTCACTTCCCCCAGCCCATTAAACTGCACAGGTCGTATGAAAACTTCTACTCAGCAATTTTTTTTTTCCCCTTTCCCCCCATACTCTCAATTACACGAACTTGTTCAAGGAGAAGTATGTGCTATCTCAGAGACAGACGTGGGTGTGAAAGAGTGTGCGAAGTAAGGCCTTTTTTCAGGTTAAGAAAACAGCAAACCCGTTCTGTGACATTCTCTCATCCTCCGGTGACCTGCGCAAGGCACAGGGAGTGTTATACATATACCTGAAGCAAAAACAAAGCCGAAAAACATCTAAAACTCTGCAGTTGTTGGGTGGGGTTGGAGTGAATGAGCAGGTGCATACCAAAGCAAAATTATCTTGGGTTGTGTTCCTGTTCTGTTTTGTAAGTGTTAAGCAGGTTTTTGGATAGGAAAAGGGAAGAGGAGTGGGAAACGGTGGTTCCTAAGTCGGTGGCTTTCCCTGAAGCAGCCCAGTAGTTGCTCTCTAGCTGCCCCATTGCCAGTTTTTGGCAGAGATTTAAAAGCTGAGTATCTGTTGACTGCCAGGCCAGCGCTGTCAGTCACGTGCATTCAGGTTAATGCTTTGGGGAGCTGGCCAAACTCCAGGGGATAACTCACCTAAATTAAGGATATGATTGCTCTTTCATTGGAACTAGATGTTCTTCCCTCCTTCTTCCGTCTCTTTGCTCCTTTGTGCTGTGGAAGAGTGAGATGGTTCTGCACAGCTTGGGGACATTCAGATCCAGACCAAAATTTCAAGTCCCTGATGATGGAAAAAAAAAAAACACCACAAACCACCAACCATGGCTTAAATCTAGCAACCTTGAAATTAAGAGTGACCCAGATTAATGTGTGTCTGTGCTTTTTTTTTTTTTTTTCCAGAACAGGATGAACTAAACAGATAGGCTGAAAAATGTAGTGAGTAATACGTGTAAACTCAAGCCTTTGGTATGCAGCCTAATCTGGCGCAGCACCCAACTTGCCTGACTAATCTGTTTTATGTCAGCGTGACGAGGTTTGTTGGAAGTGATGGTATCTTTTAGTAGACAAAGTAGTTTAGTTGTCTAATGTTACTAATAGATAGACAAGCTTTCAGGCACATAAACCCTTCTGCAGGCCACCCGAAAGCTTAAAAGAAGCCATCACCTTTGCTTTCAGCTGACTTGCGGAAGCAGTTGGGAGCTTAAAGCTGGCTTGCTGTCTCCATCTTTTCTGCTTGGTCTAATGAAGGACTTCCTCTACCTTGTCTACCTGATATGTAGAGGCCATCTTATCCACACAAGAGTGTAATAATTTCTTTCTTTTGGGATGTTATTCTGTGTTAACAGCAAAAATTTTAAAACAGCTGGGTTTTGGGGATTTTAGGTTTCGGGAACCCAGCTTTGCTTTGCTGGTCATTTGTTCTGTGGTGCAGGTGTTCTGCATTTTCTTAAAATCAGAGCCTCTTGTGATGTCTGAATTTGAGTACCCCAAAGGAGATTTCTTCACTCTGAGGGTGGTGAGGCAGTGGAACAGGTTGCCCAGAGAAGTTGTGGATGCTCCGTCCCTGGAAGTGTTCAAGGTGAGGGTGGATGGGGCTTTGAGCAACCTGGTCCAGTGTAAGGTGTCCTTGCCCATGGCAGGCGGGGTGCAACTAGATGATCTTTAAGGTCCCTTCCAACCCAAACCATTCTACATCTAATTTTTTAACCATTATCAAAAAGCAGATTTGCAAGTTAAGTGTGGTAACATAAAGCACAATAAACTAGTTAAGCTGCTCTCCTGCTGTGCTGTTTGCCTTCAATGAAGAAGAAGAAATGAAGTTATTTAGTGACTTGCCTGGGTTGTGGGTTAGAAGTGATAATGTCAGATAGCTACCAAATGCTTTACAACAATAACAAAAATCTAACAACCGAGCAAAAGAACCAGAATACTCAAACTGGAGTTAAAAAAGAAAAAAAATAATGAAAACCACCCTCTCTCATGAATAGTTTTGGTCCTCATTATAGATTAGTAGTTTTGTGAGATGATGTAGAAATGTTCCTTATTATCACAGCTTTATTGCCTACCTCTGTACATCTGTTCCAAAATTCATTTCAAAATGGCCAGACATTTCAATAATCTGGTGTGGCTTGGAATTTTCATATTGTTTCTGGTGCATTAAAATCTGGATGGAAAGCTGGTACTTTTAAATTTACAATTGCACAGACCGTACAACATCTGGGTAGCTTTGCTCTATTGCTTTCCCTGTTCCTTTAAATTTAGACTGAAGTTATGATGTGCATGAAAGGCTAAAGACCTTGTGTGTGGCAGGTGTTATTTCAAGCTGACAAAAATTCGGTAATATGTTCATTTTACTTTGATACGGCCTTTTACAAAAATATATAAAGCTCTACTTCAAACCTTGGCAAAATAGTTTTATTTTTAAAACAGGCAAATGGAGGATCTTCTAGCCTAGGAGAAATGACCAATCAACTTATATATGCATGTGTATATTTATATAAAATATATATTCATAAAATTGTTCCCTAAAAAGTTGTTTATTCATTATTCCTTCAAGTTAATGCTTCATCCCTTCTCTGTTGAGATGCACTGATCCTCCAGAAAGTACATCAGTGAAGTGTTTGGGTTTTTTTCCTGAGAATGATAGCACTAAGGCAAACTGCAGACTCTTAAATTATATCGATTCCTTGGGATTACTTGTGAGTAATTACTCGTTATTGCCAGTCAGTCATACTTTGACTTAAACGGACCTGTACAGAGGAATTTTTAGCAGAGTGAAACCTCCTAGTTCTATTGGTTGCCACTGAGCTTTGCTGCTTTACACAAGCTAAGATATAGATGATATAAGCCTGTTTTGCCCTAACGCATCCGTGGCATCCTAAATGTAATCTGTATTAGAAGCCCTCTTTAGTCTGGAGGCTTAGTACTTGTATTTCTATTAAAAAAAAAAAAAAAAAAAAAAAAAAAAAAAAAAAAAAGAAAGCACAAAGCCAAAACCCCCTCAATCCATAAATATGAGAAAGAATGCAAATATTGTATTCATCCTCCCCGTGCCTGACCAAGCCCAAATCTTTGGGGAAAAACTATGTTTCTCTCTTAAATACTGCACACCTAAATCTGCTTAATGGATGAGCGGGGTTTTCTGTATTGTTGATCACGTTTAGCAAGACAAAAAGGGATTTTGGGGAAAGCCATCCGTGTGCGTCTGTAAGTGCGTGTAACTAAATCCCAACTAATGGTTGCTCCTTAATCCCTCGGAGTCCCTGTAACCTCCATTGTGAGACGTATCGGAAGGTGCTTCTGGATGCAACGGCGATTAAAAGTCCAGTCCCTGTTGTGTTTGGCATTACTTTCAGAGGTGGCTATAGAACAGGTCTGATCAAACTGAATTTTCAACCTGACCTTCTCCTCACCTCTAATAACTTCCTGGTTCCTTGGTCAGAGAGGGATTTATGAGCAAGAACAAAGCGTGATGTGTCTGTCCCAGCAGCGAGGGAAACCAGAAAACTTGAGAGAGAAGGGAGGGGGAGACAGGAGAGAGAATGAGAAGGAAAGGAGGCTGAAAGCAAGTCCTGGTTTCAGACAGAAGCACCTCTGCTTCTGGTCTTCTGTAATTACCCAGCCACTAAATAATTATAATAATAATTATAATAAATAATTATTACCCAGAAATAAAACGTTGACAAATCAATTTTGTAAAAAAATCAATGTTTTAAACAATCTGAAGAGCTCTTTTAAATCTCTCTACAATGTACACGTTCAGAGATCTAATCACCTTCAGTGAAGTGCTCCAACAATTTTAAATTGCTCTGCACAGAAAAGGCTCTGAACCCCCATTGCTCTTCCAAATGGAAGAAATCTTGAAAATGTGAAGCACACCCGTCACTTTAAATGTCTCTCTCTGTCCAACCCTGCCTGTACTTCCATCAAGTTCCTGCAACTCAAAATTTCAGTGTTTCTTTACATTGAAAGAATTTTTGCTTATCTGTCAAAGTCACTTTTGTCTACTATGTTAAAAGATTTTTTTTTTTAAGTTAAAAACAGGAAGAGTTTTCTTAGGTTTTTGGTTTACTGAAATTATGGATCCTTGCCCATTAAAGATGTTTCCATTTGTTCCTGTATTTAGTCCAGCCAAAAAGTACAAATTGATGAGTATAGCTGTTATCATTTCCTAACTTACAGCTCTGTGCAGAAAGTGATTTTACATTGAATTGTAATTTCATCCACAAGGGCTTTAGACCTTATATAATTAAAATACCTCAATCCTCTTCAAATTAGAAAAGCAAATTGTTACATATCATAAGTAGGTGCTTTTCACCCTAATGACAGTCACTTAGATGATTTATGACATACATTATTTTATATCAAAGTACAATGAAATAGGCATTACGAAAGGTAATCTCAGTAATGTCTGAAAAGGGATCTCAAACCTCAGTGCAACAATGAATGCAGTATTTAAAATGCAAAACCCAAAGACATTATTATGGTTTTGATTTCTTATGCCACAGCTTCTCCTGATCTGTTATATTAGTACAGCAGTACAAAGGGTGTTTTGGATGTATTTTACTAAGATAACAGACGGGGAAAAATGAAATATAAAGTCAGATTTTATGCAGAAATTGTTATCAAAGGGATGATAAAGTAAAACTGCATAATCGCAAGGAAAAACAATTGATGATGTACGAACTGAAATATATTGAGCTCATGGAATATGCTCATTTCCAGCTTTTAAGCCCTTGCATTATTAAAATGCATAATAAAATAAAATGCTTGGGTAATGTATAAACAAATCAGACTAAAGTAGCTTCTTGAATATGATTATTCTCATATTTCTGTTTTCTAGAGGAAGATTATCCCTTCTTTCCCCCCGCCCCCCACCGGAGTGAACTATCCCAGCGCCTTGGGAGTCAATGGCGAGAATCCCAATGTCCTCGGCGTCCTTTGTGGCAGGCAAATGCTACCCTGTAACGCTGCCTCCGAGCAGGGACAAATGGCTATAAATGAGGACAAATGGCTGTACGGTGGCTGTGAATACATTTAGGCTGGAAATGAGGAAGAAGGTGCCTAACAACCATCTGAAGGCTGAGACTGGAGCAGCCTTCCTTCCTTTATTCCTTTATAATTGGAATAAAAAAAAAAAAAAAAAATTAGGATGTTAAATTGATTTTTAAGTGAGAGGCTGAGATTTTGAGGTGGCTGCTTGTGGTGTTACAGGACCTATAAGGCTGCTTATGGTGTCAGTCCTGCAGCATCAGCCGCCTCCTGCTTTTCAGTCGGTGGTTTGCTGGAGCGTGGACGCTTCCGAGCCCTGTAACAAGCGGTGCCATGCAACTGCGAAGGCTTTCCTAAGAAACGTAGTCCTGAGTAAAAACTTCCAGGGTAGAGTTTGATACCTGTACGCAAAGTTATCAGCCTTGCAGATCTCTTCCTACGCTGATTGCTGAATAGATCTACTTGCCTGCTAAGTGGGGAGGTTTCGGTGTGTGAGGGTCCAAAAGTTGTAAAGGCTGATGGAAATGGTGTCTGAGTAAGCAAATAAATGCCAAAGCTCCTTGACTTGGGATGAGCATCTGTCAGGATTTCAACAGTTCTGGTGTATGGCCTTCAAGAGCGTAGAGCAGTGAGCAGCACGGAACGCACAAGAATGATTAAAGGATTAGAAAACCTGATTTACTACCAAAAAAAAAAAGCTTAGGAAACCCAGTCTGGTTATCTTGAAGGTTATGGGAGACTTAATCGCCTTCTGGGACAACACGTGTGGGGAACACAAGAGTCATGTTAAATCTGCCAGATCCCACTGCAGTCCCCAGAAGGGGTTTCAAGAGGCTTCCCAGCCTGTCCTCCAGCCCTACTGCAGAGCAGCTCTGTCCCCTCTCTGTCCCCTCTCTGTCCCCTCATGCCCAGCCCATGTTCGGTGGAGCTAGAGCAGTTGAGACTCAAAACATAGCAGGATGAAGATCATGAACTTTCCAAGGGCTGAGAGGGAAAAGTGACATGTTTTTCATCATGAAAAACGTCCAAAAGGAGATGTCAGGATTTTTCTGAGCGAGATCTTTCCCAGGAATCAACTCTCGAAGCGCTGTGGCCTGCGCCAGCTGAGCATGTTGGTCCCTCATGGCTGCATAAGCGATGGCTTTGTGGTCTGGTGCTTGCTTACTGAGGCCCAGCCTGAACGTTCTTCAGCAATTTGCCTCTCATTTGCGTCAACGTCTAAATAAAGATGAATACCACTTTTTTCCCCCTCTTTTCAAGATGGGCTGTTAATTTTATAACGGAGAAGAGCAATCTAAAGACTTTTATAATTAAAAGCATATTTTTAAAAATTTCAGAAGACTTTTTTTTTTTTCCCCCCCCAATGTTCAGCTGCCGTAATTGCGGAGAAAATTGTAAAGGCTCTTAAATGACAGCAGTCAGATTTCCAAAGTATCCTGAACATCACTCAAAATCTGGTCAGTTTTACATAGCAAAACGGAACCTTGGGGGTTTAAAACCATAGTAAATTCATATTCCATTTTGAATAAAATTCCCTTCCGATGCCTGTATTCAAAGTGCTACTTGGAATAAACACTCTTCCCAGAAGGAAAAAAAAAAAAAAAAAAAAAAAAAACACCTTTATCTTGAGGCTAATTTCAGATTTAGCCCTGACAAACTGTGGCCAGTCAGTCCTGGCTCATTGTACCACCACAGTCTCAGTGGAGAGAGCGGACACAGTATTCTGTGCTGTTACGGTGTGGCACGTGTCCCCTGCAGCTTCACAGCAGGAACATCAAAGGCCCTGCCCGTTCCCCTCCTTGCCCTACCTAGATGAAGGGGTTGAGCACACCACGCTCGCAAAATCTGTCTTCTGCAGTGCTGGGGGCAGGTGAAGGATACGAGGGCAGAAGAAGCTGCTGCAGCACTGCTCGGTGGATGCAGAAATATTTCCACGTGTCAGAAGCGTCTTCCAACGTTCAATGGTTGATATTTTGATCTGCCCAACTCGATCAACATTTAGTTGTTTGCTTGACATTCAGGGCTGGCAAAGCACTTGCTTACAAGTTGTCCGTAAACACCTTGTACTGGGCAGCACTGCTATCGGGTATTTATTAAGTACTCGGGATCCTGAGGTATTTTTGAGAGACTTTGAAGCCTTCTGGTTAAGGCTGTTCTCTTGTCACCATCGTTGTAGAGCTCAACTTTATTGTTTTCCTTGAGTCAGTGTTTTATTTTGTACAAATTCTGGTGTTAGTGAGAGAAAAATCCAGCTTGATCAGTGTTTGTGCTTCGGGATGAAGTGTTTTACTCTGGGGCCGGTTAGGAGGAAAAGGAAAGGGAGCTTTCCTGGATGACAGAAAATGATCGTGATGGGCATGGTTGGGGAATCGAGTCTGATCGGTCTCTATATCCGCACGCACAAGTCCCATTGCCTTTAGTTCTGGAAGGATTTCTGCCAGAGCAACTGTGGAGAGGTGGTAGTGGTTTTTTAGCGTAATAGGAAATATAGTAAATAGAGGAAATGTATATAGTGATAAACATCATGAGGACTTCTTCTCTATTCTATCAAAGAGGGAAAAGTATAGCAATGAGATCTCGATTTTAGGATAGTCTTGCGGGATCGAGGTTGAAGGAGAGATAACTGGTGCTTGTCTCAGCTATGCGGTGAAGTTGAAGTCAACGCCTACCTAATACAGCAGTTTCTGGGGAGGAGGAGGTTGTTAGTGTGGTAAATGGTGGGTCCAGAGATCCAGCACTGTCTGTCTTCACACAGAGGCACTTTGTTAGATGCGCTGTCTGCCTGAGTCACTGGGTGCTTTCGGTGTGTTATCTGTTTACATAGCACGGAGTTACATGGTTCTTCGGCAGTATGTCTTTGGAGAGAGCGCTTTACTGTCGCACAAGCCGGGGCAGAGCCACTGAGGACATACCTCTATGCTCGATGGAGGTCATCTATCTGGGACTTGGGAGTCATCTGTTCTGCTTTTCCCGTTTTGTTTTTCATGAGCTCATCTGCTCCACAATGTATTCATATGTAATATCCTCATCCTCCAGAAAGGTAAATAAAGTAAGCCCAAGACGATTGCTTTGAGCAGTGACGTTTTCTCCTTGTAACGTGAGACATCCCAAAGAGCTTAACTCAAATGGGGAATTGCCGGGCTCCGCGCTCTCCTGCATTTAGCTGTTGTTGGGTGCAGGAGAGGTCAGGGTTGTCTCAGAGCTGGCTATGAAGCCTATATTATTTTTGACTCCGTCCCAGATATATCTGCAAGCACTACTCCCTATCTTCCACCTGCCCATTAGCTGTGTACTTTCTGCTTTATCGTTCTTGTCCTCCAGCTATAGTGTGTAAAGCAGAAGGGGAGGCAAGTGTGTTGGTTCTGCCACTTTATTCTTGCAGTCTGGGTGCTGTGGCTCTTCTGTCCCAAACCTGCTGGAGGAGATGTCCCAAGAGGACCAAAAGCCCTTCCCTCCTCTGTTACTCTAAGCTTGTTGCTTCTGAGCTGTACCACATGCTGTAGAGGATGGAGGCAGGTCATAGAGAACCTTCCAGTTCTTCTGGTCCAGGTCCTGTTACCAAATGGGAGAGGATTCCTTGGATTGACTGGAAACTCAGTGACTATTCAGTGGCTCATGCTACTGCTGAAATTTGGGAAGTGGTAATTCATCTGCATCAAGGGAACTGGGCTTCACCACTTTGCTCTGTTGAGCGATGGTTTTGGGGAGCGTGTGGAACTCACAGAGCCTGGGAGGCAGCGTGGGTCTCCTGTGGAGCGGGATCCCTTCACGGATGGTGAAGAGCTGCACTGATTTCTACCTGGGGTTGACGTAGCACCATTCCCCCCCCGTCCCCGCCTTGCTTGGGCGCCATGCTGCAAGTGATTTTGAGAAGAAATAATACGTGTTCTTGCTCCAACATGATATAAAAATGTCTTTATATTAGAAAGTCTATATTTTATTGAGGTTTGCTCCATATTAGTGTCATAGAAGACCTTGATTTCAATATAACAATATGAAAGTGCACGTGTAATTTCTCTTCTGATCACATTAATGCTAAACCACTGTACATGGTAGTAATGTTAAACTAATGTGACAGAATAATACAAGTATAAAGTGATGTAAAACCATTAATATTATAGAAAGTTATTCATTTTATGCAAAGGATTCTAAGGAGTGATTTAAATAAAATTCCTTGTCTCTTTCTCTGATCTAGTTGAGACACTTTGATCAAAAGATGGTAAGTCTGATCAACAAACTTAATATTGGCTAATTTCCACACAATGATTTCTTGTTCTTACTCCTGCTCATGGCATAGCTCAAACGGAGTTCGCTGCTGTCAGGAGCTCTGCTTACTGCAGCATCTGATCTTGAGGTACGGAGAGAAGGGGTGCGAGATCAGAAGTGAAGCAACTTATTGAGTATTGGTAACCTGGTCCATTTTTGGCATGCACATTTTCTGTAGTCAAGTTTAAAGGGCAGGTAAAACTTTAGCAAATCAGACCATAAATGTTTAATGGTATGAGTTGCTCCTTAAATACAATAATGGAGCAAGTTGCAACCAGTAGCAAAAAGGACTGTGTACTGAGTGTAAAAGTAACCTTTCACAGAGGATTTCGGTTTCACTTAGAGCGCTGTATAGCGTTTATTTTAACTCCCTGAAAACTTTAGGTCTCCAATTAAACAAAGTAGGAGCTGGATGATATCAAGACATGCATTTCCCCCATTTAATCAGATCACTGAAGACAGCCAACCAGAACATATAGTACATGAAAAGCCAGATTTCCAGTGAAATGAAATGAAAAGTTATAAGGCTGTGGCCCTTCTTTTGTGGCTTTTGGTTTAGTGCATTATTTGTCAGATTTTTATAAGAACATTATTGCTTTAAGAAAAAAATTTAAACCCTGAAAAATTACTCTCAGTCTAACGAGTTCTTTTCCACTGACTACAGACATCATTAGGGGATGGCTATAGCCCGAGGCTGTGCATGAACTTTTTCTTCTAACTGTACACTTTATGTATAATTTAGCTTTCTTGCCTAAATTATTCAAGCAAATAGTGAGTGAAAATAATGGAGTTCACTGAAACCTTCCACAGTATTAAAATAAAACAGTTTTTTACGTTGATTTGAATTTTTAAGCTTTTTAATCATGGATTTCAAATGGAATACGCATGTCTTCAGCTCTTCTCTGCTTGTCCCCCTGTGCCTTTTTTCAGTAAAAGAAAAGAAGAAAGGAAACGAACTTCAGCAAATATCCCATTAATTAATAAATGTTACTTATGACTACTTGAGATAGAAGTAATGGTAGTTAAGCAAAAACTATAACCATAGAAAATACATTCAGTAAGTATTGAACTATAGCCTGTAGTTCATCTCCTTCACCCCGAATAAGGCCAGTGGCATAGCATGCTTAAATACTGTTGAGTTCCTTTAGCTCAAAAATACTGATAGAGAACTCTATGCAATAAAGGTAAACTCTAAAAACTAACACAAAGGCTATAATTTTTCTTTTCAGATAATATTTTTCTAGTTTACTATTGGCCTCCGAAAAAATTCTTGCTTTGAAACCTAGGAGCCAGATCCCATGCTAGGAAATCGGTACAGCTTCAGGAAACCATGCAGATTTCTTCCAGGTGAAGAATCAACACTTAAATGTTCACTGTTGTAGCCAGTCCTCTGCAATCATGTGCTGCAAATTCACTTTATAGGTTACTGCTGATGGTATTACTAATGTGATGAGTACTATAGCTAAGTACGGATAGATTCAGGAAGTATACGCTGTCATGAAAAAATGTCCTTTGGAAATCAGGGAATCTTAATAATGTCTACAAGCAGACCTCTACAGTTCCCTTGCTTGGGTGTGTTGCGCTTTCACTGAATGTCTGTTAGAAGTAGCATAATGATGGTTTTATCACAGAATCATTACGATTGGAAGGGACCTTTGAGATTATCAAGTCCAACCCTCAACCCAACATCACCATGTCCCCTAAACCATGTCCTGAAGCGCCACATCCACACGTTTTTTGAACACTTCCAGAGATGGCGACTCCACCACCTCCCTGGGCAGCCTGTTCCAATGGTTGACTACTCTCTCGGTGAAGAAATTTTTCCTAATATCCAATCTAAACCTCCCCTGGCGCAACTTGAGGCCGTTTCCTCTCGTCCTATCACTGGTTACTTGGGAGAAGAGACTGACACCCATGTTGCCACAACCCCCTTTCAGGTAATTGTAGAGAGCGATAAGGTCTCCCCTCAGCCTCCTCTTCTCCAGACTGAATGATCACTATTTTTTTTATATATATATATATATATATATATGGTGGGAGAGGAACCACATCTAGGCACCTGCTACAGTTCAAGGTGGGACTCAAATCTGCGATCGCATTGCAGACCAGCCAGCATTGAGGGATCTCTCCATGGGATTCAGACCAGGGTCTCTTTTTGAGAAGCATGGCATCAGGCAGAGATAACTATAGCTTTGCCTGATTTCACCCCCACGTATCCCCTGATGTCTGTAGTTTGTCAGTGGGCTTTGGATTCATCTGAAGAAGTCAAATATGCCTGACATCCCTCAGTGCCTGGTGTAGCTACTGTCACCCAGCTCCATTCTCAGACAGTGTGGCAGCTCCTGGATCCACAGTGCGCGCTTACTGCGGACGCAGAAATACTGGGTGTTACGGTTCAGGATCTTCCCCCAGTCTGAGTTTGTACCTAGGGTGTCCTTCCAAACCTGGAAACCAGGTTGAATTTAAAAAAAAAAAAAAAAAAAGGAGGCGTGTTTGCTACTAAGATTTTGTTATTTATGAGCTTGACAAAGAAAGAAATACCACAGGAGCAGCCATCTTCTGTGCTTAGTCAAAGCCCTTCACAAAAACAGCAAAGCAAACCAGCAGGCAAGAATAAAGAAAAGTTTGATGAACTTTTTTCTGAATTATTGAAATGATACTATGTGATATGAGTTTGAAAAAGTTTGTTCTTTGATTTCATCCGTTCTGATACGCTGCCTCCTGCTCTTTAAGTTTTCAGACTCAAGAAATTAAATACGTACAAATTAGTTGCCTCTTAATTTGAAGGCCCAGTGGATGTGGATCGTTACCAGCCCTCACACTAGATTATTGTCACACCTGAGCTGCGTGCGTATGACGACATGCTGCCTGCCTCAGTACAGCGATAGTGCTCTGAACCAAGCTGAGGTCGTCCTCAGATCCAAACGTTGCAACTCTGCTGCGTTTCTATCGCAAGTTGCTGGCACAGCAGAGGTAGCAGCAGGCAAACATATCTGGAAAAAAATAACAACAGGGCTTGTTCGCCTTTCAACTTGGAAAAGATGTTAACTCTGGATTCTTTATCACTACATTTGATTCTTTATCACTACAATTTTTTCTTTAGTGATTTGGTGTTTCTTTAAAGGGGGCAATTCTTTTCTGGGAAGAGCAACCTTCTTTTAATGTTTTGGGTTTATTTAAAAGCTGCTGTCCTGATTGCAAGAATATTTGGTTTCACTGTTAGGCTCATTGCACATCTCTCAACTACTTCCAGTCACTTGCGCATGCATATGCATCAGGGGCAGTTGCATAAATTAATTAAGCCAAATACTTAAAATTTAATTCTGTACAATTCATGCTACGTACAATCTGTGGTTTTGCTGAAGAACTTTTTGAAGTAAGGCATGGTGATCTTCGCAATGATGGCTATTGATTGTAAACTTAGAAAAGGAGTGGTAGAGCTATACAACCTGGAGGATCCTCTCTTGCTGGCGTTTTGGTCGTATAACTGTGCAGTGTTTGCTGTTGCACAAGAAACTGATATTCACTCATTATCATGCACAGTGTGTCGGTCTTTTCCCCTCTAGTTAACACAGGAGATGATACGCAATCTTGATGTAGTGATTCAGTGGAAAGTACCTTTTTACTCATCTACATTTATTCGGTTGCGCTTGAGTCTTCAGTACTGGGGGGAAAGAAAATTCAGCTAAAGCAAGGACGAATTACAGAACTGGGAAGGATAATATTCAAGTGAAAGCATATGAAGTTGCGCTGCTCAGTTAATTACCAAGTAAGGTCTAGACTGTGAAATCCTTTGACAGTACGACATCCATTTCCCACTAAATTCGTGTTCACCAAAGCCCAGCTCAATATCACATGAGAAAATTCTCCTTCCAGGGATGTTGGACATATCGTACATCCACAAGATCAGCACAGAACTACTCAATTCCCTGTTTTGTGTCAGGAGATTAAAACGCTTGGTGAAGCCAAAATGATTTCTGATTACATCTTGCAGAATAGCCGTTTCCTTTCCTTTTTCTCCTTACGTGCAAGAATTTTCCTTCCTTTTTCTAAAAATTTGTTTGACTAGCAGTAGGTTTCAGGTTGTGTTGGTGTTTTGTGGTAATCCGTCATCTGACTGCCTTCATGAGGTTATCTGTCAGCTAAAAATCTAAGTGCCTTGAACGTTCCTGACTCGTGCTTGCTGTCACAAAGCAGAGGAATCTGTGTCTGTCTTGTCTGTATTTTTTTAAAACACGATTTCAACCTTTTTTAGTTGGCCGGTAGGTTTGTGAAGTTTGTGCCCATAAGAAAGACCTCTGGGCCTTTATAGGCTGTGGTATTGCTCGCTGTTTCATCAGTCAGCTTGCCTAAAACTTAGTGTGCCACCTATCACAGCTTTCCTACGGATATTTTGCCTGTGTGTGTTTTTTGTTTAAGGGAATTTCCAGATTTTAGGAAGAACCTTTCATCAGGAAAGGAAAAAGTAGCTCTGCCTAAGCATCCCACAGACACGATGAAGTACACTTACCAGTACATGCAGCAAATGGCATTTTTATGTCCCACTCGGCTCTTGTCATTTGTGCCCAAGGATGGATTAATGGCAGAGCTGATGGGGCCGTGGCCCCGTCCCCCCAAACGCTATGGGACCCTGACTTCTATCATCGCAGAAACCTCCATCATGGCCCGCAGCCAAAAGGTGTCGTGAAGTTACATTACTTGAGGAGAGCTCAAGGAGTTCCCCGTGGGTCACAGAAGGGGTTCATTAAGCACACTGTTTTCAGAGATGGTGCAACTTGCTCCCATGCCTGGCCCCGGCCACACCTCCTAGCCCACGTTTTGGGGAAGTCTTGTCCCTTCTCATAAGCATTTGGGAGCTTTTGCCACTTTATGGAGCAAAGTATGTAATAGAAAAATCCACTTTTGCTTCTGCTTTTCTGCATTAGACCAAGGGCAATCCATTTGGAAACGCTAACAGGTCCAACTCTGCTGTTCGGAGTTTGTTTTTTCTGCAGGTTCCCTGGCCTTGCAATGGACCCCATGCAGATTCTTGCCCTGCTCTCCCTGGCTTCTCCATCCAACTCAAGCCGGCTTGCTGCAGAGCTCTCCACCACCTCTTCTTCTTGCCTCTCTAACTCCTATTCACCCAAAATTTACCTCTTCCACCTTTTTTTTTTTTTTTTCCCCTTAGTACTCCTTCTGTTTGTCCCGGGCCAGTAAGGATGTCTTGAGTTGCTTGCTTGTCCTAATGGTCCAGTTGAATTTCTCTGTGTTACCGAACAGACAACTGAATTGCTTTTATAATATTGAAGGCTAATTAGTGACATTTTGGTTGCTCTGAAAATACTTACAAATTTCATTCTGAACTGGCTGGGAAAAAAACAAAATTGGGGCTAGATATTTTTCATAAAATTGCCAGAAAACGAAGGGTTGGCTGCTGCTTACAGCACTTGCCTCGGACTTGTTGAAGGGGACGGAATACACATAAAAGACCTCACCCATAAACATGTCTCTTCCTTTCTTCATGAATGTTTAATTATAGGTGACAAAGGGACAACCCCAGCAAAAGAAATTCATGGCAACTTTGCCTAAGGCTTGGTGGATTAAGATGTTTTTGCAAGGATGTGGGAGGCATTGGGACCAAAATCCTGCTCTAGCAGAGTCATAGCATGGTTTGAATGTGTGGTTTGGTCCTGGGTGAGTGGCTTAAATCCCCAGACCATTTCATTGTGAGAGAGAAGCCAACATTGATCCCTTCTGTGGAGATGTCCCGCTTCTTTATTTTATTTTTTTGTTATTAATAAAAATTATTTTAAAATCCCCAACAGTAGGTGAATGCTCTGTGCTGCTGTTTAGAGGTGTCTTGCAGGAGGTAGACAAAGAAGGTCTCCGAGATCTCAGTGAACTCTTCAGAGCAGTGCTCTTCAGCTGTGGGTTTAGAGACCATAGGAGACCTGCTCTGCTCCACGAAACTGTTGTAAATGTATTTTTAAAAGCCACGCATGTGCATTTGTGCACATCCAAATTGGCAAAGAAATGGCAAATTGAAAAAAAAAAAAAAACTGGGGCAGGGGGAATTTTTCTTTACTTTTACTTGGTTTTATATGCAAGTTTACTTGGACCTTGGGTCACAAAACGGTTAAGCATCATCACTCTACTCATCGAACTACAGGACAAAACATCAGCAGTGGTGTGAAAAACCTAACCCTCTAGGTAGTTTGCTTTTTCTTACAAGCGTCTATAAAGAATGTTTTTTTTCAGATCTAATGGAACATTTCGTTTTCAGGCTAAATAAATTTGTGTGTGTTTGGTCTGGTTTTGCAAGAAACAAACACTTAAATCTAGGTCAGGTCGACAGAGAACTCTTTCCCTTCTTCCCCCCCAAGCCCCCTCCCCCAGTTTTCCTTTTTCAGGAGTATACTGTTGAGTCTCTCATTCTCTTAAACTTTGCCCTCAAAACTTCTTTGCCCTTAAACTTCTACTTACTTCTTGTAAAGTACTTTGTGATATTACTTTTGAAAGCTGCAGTATCAAAACATGTTTTATTGTGATGCATTTACTTCAGGATAGCATGTTCCATGTCCTGCCAGTCCTTATGCTCCTCTGCAGGTACCTGTAAGTACTCAGGAAATGTAAAAACTCAAACCAGTCTGTTCAATTTAGCATTGTTAAAAAAATATATATATATTAGCTTTGTTACATTTCAGTTGTATAATTGATGTTATTGTGCAGAATTCTGAGAGGGATAAAGTGACGGGTGGATGAAGGAGACATGGAAAAGAGAGGGAGTGTGGCCTTGTTTGGACCCACTGCTCAAAGATGAATACAGAAATGAGGCTCATGGCACAAAATATTTTCAGATGCTTTTCAAAAGGAGGTTATCCTACTCTCTCAATTTTTAAAATATAAGATCTGTTTAACAGATGCTGTGGTCCTGAGGGAGTAGGAAGCTATGTCTTCTCACACAGACCTTGCACAGTGTAAAGAGACACTACACAAATGTCCAGAACCTGCTTGCTTTCTAAGTTTGGTCAACCTAAATTTGAGGGGTGGTTTTAGGACAGGGAACGCGGCTCCTTTGGGAAGCCCACACAATTGTTGGCCCATTGCTATTACCTCCCAGAGCTACTGATTAGCATCAACCATAAGAGCACTACAGATACCTGGGACATGTCTTGGGCTTTGTCCAAACAGGTCAACATGTAGCTGACAAGTAGCATCAATATCTGCCTAATCAAGGCGGGGGGAGAAATCCCGAACCAAACAACACCCTAAGCCGCCCTAGAGCAAGGCACAGTGCAAGCCTTCATGTCTTGAAGCCTCTTTAGAGGCTAATAGCACTTATGATCGGCTGTTGGCGATGCTCTTCAAGGTCTGACCTCCCAGAATAATGTCTTGGGACAGGATGGTGGGAGAAGTGGAGATATCCTACAGACTTCTCTGCCATGCTAGTGGCACCCTCTTGTCTTCAACTTGATGTCCTTTAAGACCGTTCTTCCCCTTTAAGTGGTATTTCAGAGTAGTGACATTCCTCAGTAGCCATCATTTTTTTTTTCCAAGTGAGATACACAACAGATGGTTGCACTGGTAAGATATGTGTGTTTTCCTCACAAGAGGAAAAAAAATTGGCCAACCTTGCAACTCTGTTTTGCATTAATCAAAGAGGTGTAAAATGCTGCCAAATTTGAGAGCATTTTTGTTTATTTCTGGCTCGGCTTTGTACAACTGCAAACGACTAACCAAGGTGCGGAGAGTGAAAAGTCAGGTCCAGATTCACCGGAGAAAGGGGAACCGGCTGAAACGTCGCTTGGATTGAAATCCTCTCCAGAGAGGAAAACTGTTCCTCCTCTCTTCCTCTTGCTGCCCTCTTTCTCCTTCTGCACGTTTCTTTCTGTTAGAGAGCTCTTTACACATACTTTTGCAATCCGACTTCTGAACCACTTCTTCATCCAGCCGTTATTTCTCCGTCCCATCCAGGGAACCATCTACCTGCTGCTTTTTTGCCTGGTACAGATTGTTTGGCAGGGATACTGCTAGCTCCTCCCTTCCTCCCCTCTCAGGAATCTCATGTTTTGTGCTGCATGCTTTTTTTTATGACTTCCTTTTTATTTTGCCTCAGAGGCTCATACCTTGGGCATCATGACCCCAATGCATCGGGTACAGTCTGAAACAAGGACAAAAAGTGGTTCCTGCCCCGAATATATTCCATTCAGCCAGCGCATTCCCCAACCTGTATTAGCAGAAGCGAAAACGGGACAAAAGAAAACTCCGCTGCAGGGGCCTTGAGGTTTTCACATGTTGACATTTTTCGGGCTGGCAGCCCGCCCTGCTTCACCATGTGGCTCTTCAAGAGGTGGCATTTCAATACTGCGCATCCCAGAAGGACGGGGAAGGCGGGCAGCGGAGCTGGTGGCCCACCCTGGGTCGAGTCCCCAGCCAGGAGAACCTCTGGAGACACAGGCACAGCTATCGCCGGTTATTTCTTTTATGCTTTCCCTCCCGCTTTGTCATTATGCTTCGGCTTTGAAACCAAGCTTTGTTTCAGCCTGGTAGCCCGTGGCAGTGGGCTGGAGAGAGGAGACTTTTACTGAGCTACCGACGGCATTGTGTGCACGGGAAGAAAATGTGTGAAGAATTGAAATGATATGGTTGTACTGGGAGTTTGTTGTGGTGGTAGCACTGGCTCACATCTTCTGGTAGCTAATGGAGCATGGTGGGATGATCTGAAGATGAAATGCGTCTGATATGCTGGGACATGACATTTAAAAAGAATGGTGAAATTATATTTCTTATTTTCCTTTGTGCAGAGAGAATGCATCTTGGCTCTCTGTACAAAGTGTGTGATTGTAGGGTACTTCCAGCCCGAGCTTTGCCTTCAAAATAGAAGCCACGCTGTCCGCTCCTCCTCCTTTCCCTCTTTTTTTTTTTTCCTTTTTTTTTTTTTTTTACGGCTGCCGACTGTGCACAAAGCACCCGGTAGTGTCCAAGGGCCGGATCCTGACCTCCCCCAGGCCGGTGCTGGTGGGCAGCACTACCAGGTGCCTCCCCTTTTGCAAGCCACCGGAGGGCGGCTGCCTGCGACCCTCGCCGAGACAAATGGCAGCGGGGTGCAGAAAGGCAGACAAGGGATATTTCAGAGGTGTTACTTCCAGCAAGAGGAAAAAATGATTAAACTGAGCTCTGGCGATACTGGCATTCAAGAGAAATTGTTTTATTGGGAAAGTGGTGCAGGACAGGTGAAAGCTGAAGTCTGTATGAGTGCAGAAATATCCCTTTTCAACGTATCTGTAATCCTAGCAAGGGCAAAGGGGATCATTTATCCCGTTGAAGTGATTGCAAGCAGGTTGGTATGTGGGTTTTTACTAGCCAAGCTATTTGGTTAGTTGTTTAAACGTCATCAGCCAAATAAGCCACACAATTTTTTTTTTTTTTTTTTTTTTTTCTGCTCCCTAATTGCCCGTCAGGTAAGCGCTCCTAATGTGAACACGTACGAGCTGAAATGGCACATGAATAATATCAGAGGTGACACCTGAAAACGCTCTTTTCACGAAGATGCATGCCAGGGAAACCACATCACAGGTAAACATACGCTGGTAGGAAGCACAAAAGGAGCGTTAGCGTTGCTGGGACAATGCGATAAAAAGAAAAATAACAAGAGAGTGAATATTCCTAGAAATGTCTTTTTCAGTAGTCATCCATTCCTAATAATCACTGTGATTTTTATGAGAGTCATTCTGAGCCCTAACTCCGTCAACTGAACACGGAAGTAATTACGTGTGTAGATATCCTTAATTTGCCTTCGTGTAAATTAAAGCTGGATGCCAGCTTAACTTATGCGCTTTCCCTAAATGCTTTCATAGATTATTTTTTTTTAATTTTTTTTTTTTAACTTCAGAAATGAGAGCATCCACTGAATATGATAAGAAAGCGAATGTCGCTGGTTTTGGCTGATTGCACTTTTTTGTGTATAATGAAGATCTTGCTACTTGCGAGCAGGGAGAGGATTTAATGAATCACAAAAGTACATAATTTATTGTAGAGTGTATTCCACACATTTCAGAGCGAATTCCATGGAAAATGTATGTGAGTCGTATTTCTATGAATCAGACTCTCGGAATATTTCCTTAGAAACAGCTTGTCCTACATTTTTATAAAGGAGCTGCAGCATTTATAGTACACCATTGAATTAACATTTTGTGGTTAAAAATGCAGCCCAAGAAATTAAAATGATATTTGAAACATAAATCCTGCGTGCTAACAACTATCGTTATAAAAGCCAGCCAGAATCAACAGACATAGCTTGTTTTCTGCAAGGCTCTTTCTGGAGACCAGTTCTCAAAAAACATCTGTGCAAATGCGGGGGGCGGGGAGGGGGGGAAGGCCCAAAAGGAATAGAAGCCATCAGTGGTTAGGTGTGTTATAAATACATTATTACTTCATTGTAATGGCATACAGGCTTTGGCGAGACCGGGGGTGACCTCACTGGCTGTCAGACCTCGAGTTCCTCCCGGGGAAGGAGCGCGCGGGGTGGGATGCCCGCCCAGCGCTGCCGCAGCAGGGATCGGGCAAAGCCAGGTAGCGTAGAGGGACCCCGTAGTGTCTGTACGAGTAGGAGCCGTTGGGTTGGATTCATACCAGACCTGGTAAGGAGGGCTTTTGGGAGCTTTTGTTACGAAATCTTTTCGATTACTTACTGAGGGGTTCTCACCGATGTCTCTTCCACTTCAGTCTCAGCCTGGCTGGATGCTTTTGTCAGCCTGTCTTTGCAAAACAAAATCCTGTTCTCGCTGCTGAGCGTTGGCTAATGATTTTAGGTACTTGGCTTCAGGCGAAATTTTTCCTAAAATGCCAGGGCATCAGTCCTCTTTAAAATCAGCACATATATAGTCTTGGATGCCCGAAATCATTAGCTGCTGCAGAGAATGCTGGCCAATTTTTTTTTTTTTTGTTAGTCTTATTAAAACACATTTTTGAGTTATGAGAAAAAGTTCAGCCTCGTCCTAGAAGAATTATGAGCAGAAGAGAGAATATTTTGCAGCGCAGGAAAACAGAACAAACTGCAACAAGGATAGCTTTATAGAGTTATAGACTAGATTTCTCTTGTATTACTGCTTAGCAGACAACTATAGACGAATTTGTGTCATCTGAAGCTTTGCGCGAGTATAGACTTGTAGACCACCTCCAGTTTTCAATCAAAACTGGTAAGACTAACAGGAGAAAGGGTTCAAGGTATCAAGACTGTGACTGCGAGCGTGAAGTTATCTGTACTAATTGAGGATTTTTGCATGTTTTGGTGATGCTCTTTAAACTCTTCCTATGGGGGCATGGGAGCTAGACCGGGAGGCAGGTGATGTTACAAGAAGGGGTGGGGGATTTGAGTCAGTAGGCACAAGTTAGTCGGAGCTATCAAGCCGCTTGGCAGAGGAGCACCTACGGTGAGGGGACTGCTGAAGTTCCTCTCCTTCTTCATCACTCCTGCAGCTGTTCCTGATGGCTGCAGCCCCAGGTTGGCTTCTCAAAGCCAGGCAAGCAATCTGAAGGGCAAATGCCCCAAAACTAAAGGAAACAAATGACCAAATGTAGCTAGTAGGTACTTTGATTGTCTTGCGTTCTTGTGGTCATCACACCTGGGTCCCCGTGCCTGCCACATCTTCTGTGTTGCTCAGAAATGCTCCGTGCTAGCTGCACACCATTTCCAGTGAAACCATTCCAAAAAACCCAAGATGTTTCAAAAGCCTCTAGAATATTATGCAAGTAAAAACAATTGTCTTCCTTAAGGCCTTCCCTAGCTTAGCCCCCTGAATATGTAGGGCTGCAGAGTCTAAATCTAGACTGCATACAGCATCCTTTGGGGCATGAGGTCAGCCAAATTCAGGCACTTTGTATCTCTGCAGCCACTTGAGGCCAACAAAATGTACCTCACTTGCCTTCCCGCTTTGCCTTACCTGTGTAATTCAGACAGACTTTGACGGTGAGCCTGGTTTTTTCCAGGGGTATTTTAAGAATAGACTAATATTAACAGAATCGGAAAAGAAGCAACCAAAACAGATCAGAAAACTCAGAATTATTTTTTTTAATCAGAAATAAAATATCCTTTCTTCTTAGAGGAGGCACAAAGCTGATGTCATGACTGGTGCTGATCTGAGTTTAAATCTACACTCTCCCAAGGGAGACCAGGAACCTCCACTCAATTCATCATCTTGTTCATTGTGGCAATCGTGGGGTGGGAGGAAATGGGGAAATGTCCCCTGTGCACCTTTTCTTCTTTAACAGCGGAGGGAAGGAATCAAAGCTGCTTCTGCTCTTCTCTCTCCTTCCTCAGTGCTACACACGCCCTGAGATGTATCCACAGAGGGTTTTGGTGACCGCGGCAGGACAGTAGGCTTGTGCTTGGCGCAGCCTGGTCCTTGGGCTATGGTGCTGAGCAAGCCTCGTAACAGCACGGATCCAGCTCAGGATTGTGGCTCCAGCCCTGCCAGCACTTTACATCACGTTAAGCACACTGTATAAGCATTTGTTGGTGAGTTCAGAGGCTGTAACAATATGTCTTTATTCCAGAGATGGTTTTTTCACAGCTCAGTAAAGCTATTACAGTTGAATATGGAGAAAAAAGGAATCGCAGGGCATTTTTGAGATTTCATTGCTTTTTTTTTTTTTTTATGTGTGTGTCCCTGTTAAGTAGGTATTGCTATCAGTGCAGTCAATCTAATTTCACTATCGGATAACTACATCATGGCCAAATAAAAATACAGCGTTTTATATTAGCCGTTTTTGGAGAGGATTATGCTGTCATAAACAGGCTCAGCAGGAGTTTCAACCAGGGCTTGATGTGCAGTAATATGCTTGAAATGTCTATTTCTGGTTTCCTTACATGGGGTGATGGTCCCAGCTTTGTGGCTCCGACACGTCAGCTGATAGCAACTACATGTTCCTTGCTTTATACTCTGCTTTTAAGCTCGCTCATCGCTAACTTTGCGTAGAAAACAGCAAGTCTGACAGAATCATTCAGATATGGCAGGTAACATCTGTGAGCAATTGCATGTGGACTGAAAAAATCCCTAACCCCTTGTTGCTGAAACATCTGTTCGTTTACATGGAACTCAATTAATTTTATTATTGAGCATAATACAAATTTAGGAGAGATGTTATGCAAAAAAAGTATATGTATTTAAAGAAAACAACAAATGAAAACCTCTCCCAGTCTTAATAATACCTGAAGTCATTAACATTGGGAAAGGGAGGATGATTTTGGCTTTACACTGACCACCTCTCCTTGCTGCTACTGTGTCCTTTCCCTCCTCCTGCAAAAAGGAGGAGAACTAGTCATCCAGCCTTGCCTGCACAACCATACGGACTTGTGCCGCTCACGGCTAAAGGCTTCAGGACCATCTGCAGACATCTGGTAGACGTGCCCGGTCTCTCTGTCTGGTCTAATCTTTCACTAGACATTTCAGATCCATTTTTCAAAGCACCCTGCAAAAGATTTGCATACTCAAAAGGGGAATAGGGTTTCCAAAGGGGTGGATGCTTACCTCTCTTGCCTCCTGCTGAAGTCGATGGTAATACAGCTGGCAGCAGTATTGGCTGGGAAAGGGTTAAACTGAAGTCCCAAAGTCCTTTTAAAAACTCCCACTTGAGTTCGCCCCGTTGCCGTTACAGTTTGGAGCGGAATCGTCCTCTGGATGTCTGCAGGAGCTTTGCTTTTAACGTCAGTTAAAGCCTAAGAGCTGGGACTTTTTCCAAGGCGTTTCACACTTTCTTTTGAGGTTGGGGCCAAAGTTTAGATGTTTCAATACCCGGCGTACAGGCCTCCAAACCCTTCCCTGGAGCTGGCCTGCAGACCACTAATTCAATAGGAGACATGGCCTAAGTAATCCATGTTAATGATGTGCCTATTTAAACCATGTTGCCTGATAGGAGATGTCTGGTATCTATTAACCCGTGTACCAATTACACTCCGAAGATGGGAAAAAGGCTACTTTTCAAGAAGACGGGCTATAAAAGATGCACAGAAAAAAACGTGTTAGTGGAATTTGCTTCGTCTCCGTTTCCAAAGGGGAAAAACTGGAATGCTACTTGGCAAGTCTTAGGCACCAGACATTAAAGAGTGGCTACTGTAAACAAGGTAATAGAAGCTATGTCATCCCTCCCCATCGCCTCCATATGCAGCCCTTTATTTATGTTTCCTAGGAAAAGAGGTCTCTCGCTCTTGGCGTGGATAAAAGCCTGGTTTGGAAAAAGCCCAGGGGCCAGATCCTCAGGAAGGTGGAGCATGGTGTCGTCCTGTGAGACGTCGCCGGATCGAGGTCAACTGACCCCAGCAGAAGCTGCACCCGATTATCTCCAACAAGGAGCTACAGGGTGGAGAAGGTGAAAAAAGGGGGTGTTACCGCTGAGCCTTCCGCATCTGTTTTGTTTACTCGGAAAGCTCATTATTCCTTTTCTAGCTAAAGTGATCGGACTTGGAGAGGCGGCCTGGAGCACACACGCAAAGCTCCTTGAGCCAGCAGTAAGCCGTAATCAGCAGAAGGCTCTGTGGCGTTGTGGTCAAGGATCCGAATATTCCCTCTCCTTGGAATGCAGCTTCCCTGGCTTGCTCCGAGGGAAATGCTTGCTCCCGGCCCCCACCCGCGCCCTTCTGGCACCGCCGAGGTGAAGCGCTTGATGGCTCTCCTCGAAGTAACCGAGGGGCCTGCTCTGCGGGAGAACGTGGGGTTGGGGTCTTTTTTAAGGAGGGGAAATTTGGAAGGGACATAATATTATTTTAAGTTTAGCTATATTTAAACTCTCAGATTCTTACCAGATTGTTACCTGGTGTATGTTAGCAGGTTGCCAGGGACTTCAGAGTGGCGATGTTGACATACACCTTCTGAGGACCTGGGCTTTATGTTATTAAAAATTCTTATTTTTGCATGGCTTCAGCCATAACCTTCTGTGGTCAGTGTTCATTCACTCGGTATGATGAAACTTAAGATATGCTAAAGTAAGGCTGGATCCTGCAGTAATAAAATATTGATTTGGACCGCTGGGAAGGAGAAAGAGGCTGATGGCTGAGAGAGGCAGGGGAGATTTTTCAAGTACGAGTTGTCTCAATAGCAATGAAAAGAGCTGAATTGAACTCCCCCTTCCCCTTCCCTTTTTTTTTTTTTCTTCTCCATCAGTAGGGACATATTTCATGAAGCCCCCATTGAGGTTAGATGCGCTGAGCCTATTTGCATACTTGGAAGAGGTCCCCTTATAGAGGAGTACAGTGAATACCTCTGGCATTTCATATTTAAGTTCTAAATATAAATGCAGTCTAGAAGGAGTTTGCCTGCGAAACTATCCTAACTGCTTGCTTTCTCGCTAACTAGACTTCTTAATGACGTGATTTTCTATGCTAGGGAAGTTCTGATTATAATATAGGCGTAAATGTGCATGTTGTGCACCCTTGTTAATTGAAAGGCTGAATATTTAATGCGCTGAGGGTGCGCATCTATTTACCGAGAGCACAAGGCTGCGAACCCCAAGCACAAATAGCCCATAGATACGCGGGCCAAGACCTGCGTTTACACTGCTTTGGGTAAAGACAAGAACTTCTGGACCACTAGGACAATTTGGCATATCGGCCTGGCGCACAGCGATGCGTGATTAAAAAACAATTCCACAGTGTGGATCCATTTGAATACCGAGTTATTTTATAAAGCCTGCACTGTGTGTTTTGAATGCACATTTGCTGTTATGAATAACAGGAATTGTTTGGCTTGGCCTGCCTTTGTGCCGATGCCAGCTGGCACGGAGCAAAGCTGTGACACATGACACTACAGCTGTGTCCACATGTTTCTGCCTTGCAGTATCCACTTATATAATTTACTTTTTTGATCCACAGTCGAACTATTCAAGTGAGTATAATTTGCTTTTTTGATCCAGAGTCGAACTATTTAAGTGAGCTCATCAAGTTACACATGCCAGCCACTTCTGTGAGAATACTTATTTTGCCATTGTCAGAAAAAAAGAAGTATATTTATTATTAGTCACTTGTGGCACTGCAGCTACTTTATTAAACCCATTGCCGTAAAAGATACCTCCGTAACTGAACTTGGGTATTTGTTCCACTTGACACATGTAATTGCAAGACAATACCTCAGTATTAAATCAAATGAGCCATTAAAAGAGTAACTAATTATGACCTTACTGTAACTGGTAGACCAGACCATGATGCTGTGTATGTTTTCCTGTACATCATTGGGATGTTCTTACCTGCCATCGCCGTTGGGTTTGTGGTTGGGCAAGAGTAACCCGCTAACTCCAAATTAGTAACATTTTTTTCAGCCTGTTACAGGAACCCTTCTTAGGCAGTATTGTATCTAAGATCGGTAAACATGGAAAAATATAGCTGAAATGGAGCTTAACCAAAACTGCACGTAGTACTTTGAAACTTGTTAAAGAAAGAGCTCAGTTCCAGATACGCAAGACCAAGGCAGGAAATACAAAGAAAATATACAACAACTTTTTTCAGCTTGCTGGTAAAGCAGAAATAACATGGCACTAACACAGACAACATTTTCATGTAAGCCTATTTTATTTTATTTACTTCTTCAATCAGAGTGAAATAGGAGAGGGCACGGATTTAGCTTTTTCCTCCGAATTTAGGAAGTACTACCCAAGCATTTTATTCCCAGCGCACACTGAACTCCGCTGCGATATGCACTGTCTTGTGTTAATTCAGTGCAGCTTTTCGAATGTCGGGTCTCGCGCAGACCAAAGTAGCTGCGCGTTATCTGCCGTATGGTCCTGGTAGAGCAACGCGCCACATTACAGAGCCAGGGTCACGAGTTCATGGCAGAAATGATTCATGTAGCCTGAAGGAGGGAGCCTAAATTCAATACGTGAGACCCGAGAGGAGAGCGGGGGGCCGGTGCTGGTGAGTGCCCCCGTCCCAGGCTCTCCCCCTGCTGGCCCTTGCAGAAGGGGTAGAGAAGGTGCAGAGAGGGGCAGCAGCTGCCTCTGATGTCCCACGTGCACGTGGCGACCTGAGCCGTGAGAGATACATATATATATAAAATATATATGTATATATATAAAAAAAAAAAACCATATACATCCAAAGGAAAAGCTGACCGGCACTTGAACGCAGTTCACAGAGCGCTGCCGTGAGAGCTGAGACGTGCATGACAACTGAATATTAAATTCTGTTAGCACTTGGAGTTATTGGGCAGCAAAGAGCTTTAAAGAAACCAAAGCAATTGAGGTTTAACAACAACAAAAAAGAGAAAGTAGAACTTTAAAAACCCGAGTGTTTTCTCAAGGCACTCAGTAAGTATTATGTTCTTGGTCAATAACATTGCCTTTATGATCATATTGACAACGTGTGCAGAAATGTATGTGGCATGGCAAATTGCAATTTAATGTCAAATGACAATAAAACAGTCGGAGATTATTCAACTGAAACAAAATATCACTTTAATTAAGCATTCCGCAGGATAGCTGTAACAAATGCATTATTAACACATAAAGTACTGCGTTTCAGGTGAGGCTCGTGCTATAAGAAAGCAAACTCAGACCCGGGGCCGACAGTCCGTATTTCACTCATCCCATTGTGCCGAGGTACGGCAGCACGTATAATCAAATCCAGTTGCCCTCAAAGCCGAGGGAGCCTTTCCATTTTAGTGACCCATGAGTTACCTTAACATATTGAATTTGAGGCAAGACTTGGAAGAATGTACTCTTAGGCTTAATGACGAAGTTGCATGTTGGGTTTGGTCTTTTTTTTACAGAGAGGTGAACCTCAAAAAATTTGGTAGTTTAATTTCTGGGGCTTCTCCCAACTCTCTGAATTTCTAGTGCCCGCAACATGAGCCTGGAAATCTCACGGACATGATTTTCCATGTGGGTTTTGGGGCTTCCTGCACCCAGTCACAGTAGGGAACAGAACCCAAGACCTTGCTTGTGTGTGAATTAGATGCCATGGGGGTACCCGTTGTATGGGTGCCCGAGTGAGAGAAGATAGTGAAAGCCAGTAATTGTGGATCTGTGTAAATACCAGCATTAACTGAATTTTTTCCAAACCACTAAAAGGTTTCTCGGAGCTTTAAGATGGCTCTTGCTTCATTTTCTTGTTTTCTTCTTGTTTTCCTAAGTAGGTCAGTATAGTCAGGCTGAAATACAGTAAAAGAAATACTTGCTATTGTTAATATTATCGAGGCTTTTGATAGCCAGTTTCATCAGACAAACTTCAATCAGTGTTTGGTTTCTTTTAGGATGCATATTTGTATGAAACTTTATATTTAAAAAAAATATGTTTTACTAGGGTGTGGGAGAAGTGACTGGTATCAAGGCGCAGTAAGAGCCCGAGGAATAATCCACATTCTGTGTCTTGTTCTGCAGGTTTTAAGTTAGGGAGGAACAAGTAAGCTGTATGTACAGGCTGTGAGAAACAGCCCCAAAGTAATTAAGTTTGCATTTTTAGGTATTGGACAACTCATATTCATTTATATGCAAAGAAAAATTGCAAGGTGGCTTGATATCTCCGTGAAGACCAGGAAACTCTTTAAGTGTCCATCTCAGCATCTTTCCTGACTTTGGGTTTAGCATTTCAAGAAACAAATATGAGGGTTACATTGCATGAAAACAGCACACCTGTATCTGTGTTCATATATATTTCGAAGGGCTTGGTCCCAACCCAGTTAAATAAATGCAACTGCTTGTGTTTTGAATGAAACCCTCAATATGTTAGGTCATTCCTGCCTCGAGCTGTGCTGTTTATACCTGAAAGCTGTCTCTCTAAATAGCTGAGCGATACAATTGCCTATAGAAACAGAGTTGATGCATCCAATAATTAATGGTGTGCCATGTGGAACTGTTGCATCTTGTCTGATGAAGTGCTTCAATGAAAGTGAGAATTACTGTTTTCAATACCCATTGCATGACCATACAGAAATTTTCAAGTGACAAAAGCACTGAATAGTTTTTCCTGCAGCACTTTTCATTTCAGAGGAAAAAATGTCATTTGGCTGGATGTGTATGGAATATTAATGACAGGTTTTGTAATCTCTCATCAATTGAGGAAACCTTCATGAAATGGAAGAGTTCTTCATCACACTGTCTCTCTGGGTCTTGGTCCCAGAAGACCATGGATAGTCTGTCATAGCAAGAATCATTTCATGTCAACTTTGAGAGTTTCAAGGCAGTTGATATGCATATACTCTATGGTGAGAAAAGCAAGGACAAACTGTGGGAGAGGAGTAGTTTGAGCAGAGGGATATTGCCTCTTTTTTGTCCTGGGGAACAGATGATTCCACTAGCTTAACATAAGGGGGTTTTTTTCCTAGTTCTATTTCTTGTGCTAGAACTTGGTAGGAAAAAGTCTTAGGCATTTCTACATCTTGTGAAACCGCTTTTTTCAATTGTTTCTTAATTTATTAATTTTCTTCAGTCTTGGTGGAAACATCTCCTTTATCCATTGACAGCATCTGATGGGGTTTTTTGGGGTGTTTGTTTCCAGTAAGAAATGATGGATGCTGATTTTTTTTTTTTTTCCGTCCCCCTTACAGGAGCTGAAATCTACAGTTTAAGCATCCCTAGCTAATTTGCTGCTTAAAATTTTAACCACTTTTTCCTTTTTAATCAAAGTCATCTAGAGGTACTGCAGGTTTAAACTCTTCTTTCACTGTTCTTACTGTAAAATGACAGGCAAATGAGTTGGGGGGATTTGGTGAATGTTGCAATATTTGGGGAACCATAACTTGTAGCTGCCTGACTTCATATAAGCCAGATATGACCTATTAATTTGGAAGATGATTCTTCTTGTTGACGGAGTTTGAATGTTGAATCAAAATATGGCTTGGAAGGAGAAAAACCTTGAGATCTTGCTAAGTTGTCAGTCATCCATTAATTATCAGTGTCTCTGTAACATTTGGACATTTTGTCTTTCTCCTCTTCTGCCCAAGTGTTGTGTAAGGAGCTTGTACGTGCATATGTGTGTATGTAAGCTTGAGTTTCTGGTGTGATGGCAGTAAGATCCATAGTGATGGACTTAGTCATACAGTTTTGTCAGGAGCGACCACGATCTATGTCAGATACAAGTCACGTCCAACATCATTGGGAGTTTGGAAGATGCTCCATAGTAACTTCAGGGGAGACAAAGTGGTCTGACCATAACGACTGGTGGAAATGCTTCTTTTAAAATCTAGATACAGGGATGAAAAGAGAAGAATTGGTCACTGACGTTTAGTATCCCCTCCCGTGACCAAGGTGCTGGACTTGAACTTAAAGCAGCCTTGTGGGACACTGTCTTGATCTCTCACACAAGATAAGTGAGTTTAGTCAAATACTGGACAGTGAAGAAATGGGATGTTTTACCTTTGCTGTCAGAATCATGGTAATAAAATAGCAGCCTAAAAGCTTTGGGACAAGACTTGACAGCTATTTGCAAAATGATTAATCTTTACAAAATTAACGTAAAGACAGACAAGCCTTCTTCCTCACTTTTTTTTTTTTAATAGCTATGCCTTTGGAACTAGAAGTATTTAATAAAATCTAACATTAGCATTTAACATCTAAACAAAAGTTTCTGACAGAAGCATTTCAATAAGCTCTACAGAAAGTTTTCAGGAATATTTGGTCACTCTTTAAGCGATCACTCTGGACAGATTTGTTTGAAGACGTTGCGGTTGATAGTTTAGGTGAGTGCTGAATAACTGTGGCTTTCCTTTTTTCCAAACAAACATGCTTCAATGTGTTTTCCAATTAAATTTCCAGTTGCAGTAGTAACCATTTGAGAAGCAACATCTGCCAACTGTTACCATACTGTGGTATTTGAGGTACCACACTTATTTCCTATTCTGAGGGCAAAGCAGACTATGCTATCTCCTACAGAACTTTGAGGCAAATGTTGATTAATGTTGACTTTTTAATGGTAACCACTGTGATTTTTTTTTTTATTCCTATAATTCATGGTATTATACATAATAATAATATGAACAACACTGAATTATTTATACGCTTATGTTGGTAAATAATGATGAGGTAATAACAATGAATTCTTTCTATATTTACACCAGTAAATAATGATGAGGAAGAGAAATCATTCAGAGTAGGCTCAGTCTCTTGCTAGCCTGCACCAATTAAAATATGTTTGCAAATGTATCTTCATGCCAAAAGGATGGAGTTGCCTTGGGGAGTTTTTAGACTCCAGAAAACATTTAGAGGTTGTAATGTTCAAGCAAAGCCCCAGCATGATGGTGTAGCAGCAATCGCTGCCACCATCCTTGGATGTATCAATGGAAGTGAAAGCCGGGAGGTGCGTTTACTGATACTTTGCATTGCTGAGACTCATACCAGGACACGCAGTTTGGGTTTCCACTTTTGAGAAGGGTGTTCGGATGTGAGAGTCCAGCAAGGGGTGAAGAACCTCCTCTGCTCAGCTTTGCAGAAAGGAAGATTGAGAGGTGGCTTGACTTAAAGAAGCTCTCAGGTGAAGGAAGTACCAAGCAATACAAGACTGTTTAATTTGGTGGATAAACGATGCAAAACAAAACTGGCATCGGGAAGACGAAATGAGACAAATGTAAATTGGAAATGTAAGTACTCGCGGAAAAAATACCTGCTCAAACAAACTGCCAATACGAGAGGTAGTTTTTTGCTTCTTCAAATCAAGACAGAAGGCTGTTTTCTAGAAAATAAGCTTTGAACAATGGATAAGTAGAAAGACACGAAGCTCACCTGCTTGGGAGTTTTCTGTATCGAAAAGGGTCAGCTACGTATGCCTAAGTTAGCGGCGGGTAAACTCTGGCTTTCTGCATTTATCTGTAGCCGTGCACGTGATTTTGGCTGAACACAATTAGCAGAGTTTACTACAAGGGTAACTTCATCCATGGCATTTCATAGCCTGTGATAAACAGTTCAGCCTGGATAAAGTAATTTTTCCTCCAAACTTAAATTGCACGGAGCTGTTGCGTGCAAGCAGTGTGTGTTGCGGGAGGTGTGGAGCGTGGGACGGAGACGAGGAGGGTCTGGGATCCATTTCCAGCCCTGCCACCAACTGGCTGTCTTCAGGCTATTCTTCAGCTGTCGGGTCCCTGCTTTCCCACTTATAAAATTGGCGTAACGATATTTACCTCATTTAGGAAGCATGTCATGATCTTCAGCTAAAAATTTCAAGGGCTATTACTATTTATTGTTGTGTTGTATTTTTGACCGAGTTTGCTCAGAGTTATTTCTTGGCACTTCTGCAAATGCTCCTGGCTTCTGTTCTGAAGGATTTCACAAGTTTGTGGATGGGAGCTGATTTTCTTATTCTCTAGTTCAAAAGAGGGGAGGGCCTCCTTTTGGATCTGAGAAGAAGGTGAAAAATGCGACTTTTTTAATGGTCAGGTCCTGCTGTGAAACTCTTGGATATGGGAGGACAGTCCAAGTTGTGCAACGGGGATCTCCTGGAAAGGAGAAACATTGAGGAATCGCTGCTTTTGCTTTTATAACTCCTTTCTCAGGGAAATCTCCTCCTTTAAAGCTGTTGTGTTACTTGAAATAAGAATGAGATTGCTTCCCGTAACTGTGGGAGGTGCATTAAGTAGGAAAGTTTGCCGAGGCTGGGGACAGGAGCCGGTCAGAAGAAAGTGGTGGCTGGTTGCCTGATTCAGGGTGCCCAGCTGAAGCACACCTTTCCTCCATGGGTGGCCTTTTCCCAAAGGCATTTAAACAACTCGGAAGCACAAGCCCCACCGACTTCCAGCCTTGTGCAAAGCACTGCTGCGGAGCTGGGTTCGCATCCTCCTCCTCCGATCGCCATGGGTAGGTCCAGCCAACTGGCGACCCAGGAGAAATAACATCGGGACGGACGTCTTCTGTGCTGCTTGTCCCAGCAAGTCAACTTAAAAATTTGCCTGTGGGATGAAGAGCAACGCAAATAAACCTGACTAGTGCACGAACAGCTGCCGTGCCCGAAAAAGCAGATGAAGCCGCCTTCTAAACATCGCCGGCTGCATTTTGAACTCGGTTATTGAAGCGAGGCTATATTTGAAGAAGAAAAATGAGATTAAAAAAAGCCAAAACAGCGTAAGTCCTTTTGGGGCGACATTGGAGAAGCCAAGCTCCAGCTTTGAAATTTTTTCCCCGCCACGACTACCGTTAGCCAAGTCATAATCCGTGCGAAAGCCGAGACAAGGTAAATGGCAGCAGGGCTATTGAGCACGGCTGGAACGAGGTCTTTGGGGAAGGAGCAGCAAACCCCCGTGGGACTTCGTACCTGCAGAGCTCGCGGCCTTTTATCTTTCATTAGCAAATATTGTGCCTTGTTGGACAGTGCCTTGCGCAGTTACTTACAGGAACATTTAATCAAATAATCTACTCCTCTCCCAGGCGGCTTAGACCACTGCAGTTTTATAGTTACCTACTTCAGCTGGAACAGTTCCTTTCAGCTGTAAAAGCAAATATGCAACATGGAAAAAAGTCTCGTTTTATCAAAACAGACAGAACTATTCCAGCTGCTGATATTAAGGTAAAAATAGCAAGGTTAAATGTTAAACAACCTCTGAGTGGACGTCTCTAACTACAAAGAAAGCCAGACCAATTGCTCTGAAAGAAGTTCCTTTAAAAAAAAAAAAAAAGGAAATAATAATAAAAAAAAAATTCTTGTTTAACTTCTCAAAAGAAAATTTATTTTCCCCTATTGCTGATGATTAAATACAGTGGAAACTGGGTTCCCTTGATAACAAATACATCAGTAACGTGTGGTGCTTCCTGCCCCAGCATCTTGTAACTCACAAAAGTTTCCATGGCCAGATTTGAATGCTCAAAGTGCTAATAATGTCTGCTAGTCAGCCTTCCTACTGTTCAGAAAATTTCACTCCTGCGGCTTTTTGGCTTGTTTTGAGAAATCACTGTAGAGGTTAGTGAACTTTTCAATGTGTTGGTATTTAAACTGTGGTCAGACAGTGAAGGGAAAAAAAAAAGAAAAGAAAAGAAAATACAAAAAAAAGAAAAGACAAGAAAAAGAAGAAAGAGAAGAAAAAAGTTCATAAAAAATTCCCCATTAATAATTGTTTATATGACCATTTGCATGGGAATGGAACTGATTGTGAAACCTCCACGTTAAAATGGAATTCCTCTGACTCCTAATGTATCTTGAAAAATATAGTGCATTAAATGAAAAGATGCTTAAAACAATGCTAGGGTTTTGTTCCACAGAAACATTTGGGCACTTTCACTGGGAAAGGAGGTTAAAAGGTTGTCAATGCTTTCTCCAGGGGCTCTGTCTGACAGTGAACATGTGTTTCCTCCCTTTAATCGGCTCGCCAGTAGCCAGAAAGCTGCTTGTTTTCTGCAGAGGTTGTCAAAAATGATTTCAGTCTGGAGACGATGAATGATAAAAGAGGTTTTCAAACACAGTTTTGCACTGTAGCATTTGCAGTCCCAGAGAGGATGGATTGTATTACAATCTCGGTGCAAAGGGCCGTGTTCCTGTAGCAAGAAAACAGTGCCTCGCTCAACCTGTTTGATGCTTCCACTTACCTTTCAAAGTTGAAAAATAGAAGCTGGACCTCAACTAAAGAAAAACAAAAAGTCCTCCCCAGAGCGTGTTCCTTCTGTCTAGCAAATTAAGTGGTTTATATATTTAGTAAAATTTCTATTTTCCTCACGCCGTTCCTGGGAACCGCATTTCCTTCAGGAGTTTATAGAGTGCTCGTTCATCCGCTGGATATTTTCTGCAGGCTGCAGAGCGGTTCCTTCTGAAGTCAGCAATAAAACTTTCTCCACGAAGACCAGGCCTGTGGTCAAAAGACCTGACACCGTACAATACCGACCTGCCTTAGCTTCTGCTGAAATCACCCTCTCAGGTAGCACCCGGCATCTTCCTCAGATAAGCACCTGCGTGTCTGCAGAAAACCCAATTCTTTATTTTTGGGGCGAGACTTTGAAAACTGGGTGAGTAATGCCAGCGAGACAGATTTTGCCCGCACAGGTTAATGCCAAATGCAGAATCCAACAGGGGATTTCTGAAGCTGGCTGGACCCCCGTGCCATTTCCACTGACGGTATTGCTAACTCTACAGGCTCAGAAATTCCATACGTGAGATATTTTTAAAAAAAAAACAAAAGTGTAATAATATCAGCGGTAAGCCGTGCCCATGATAGATGGTTTGATTCCAGAACCCCCGCAGCCCGTACTCAATGCCCGTGTCACGGTTCGTTGCCCAGTCTCCCGTGCACGTTGATTAACGTGATGCTGGATTTTACTCTAAATGTCTTGCTGTTGTATAAGATGCTTTTTTGCCCAGAAATTCATTCTTTCTTCCCAGACCCCAAATCAGTTCAGTCTTTTGTTCCACACTACCACCAGTTTGGTCCCTCACAGCTTTCTCTAACCTCTGTCTCTGCCACCTTTCTCTTCAAGTGAATTCTCCGGCCAAATCCTACTTTTGCTCAGCTTTTCCAACAGCAACATCCATCTCTTGCCTTTACCACTCATAATTTTACCTGTACTGCTCCCTGGTTTCTTCACCACCATCAGTCAGGAGAAGGTGCGCAGGGGGAGTATCTGCAAGCGCTTTGCATTCCCCAGTTCCCCATCCCTGCGGCTTTAGGAGGGAGGAGCTCAGGAGTCATCCTCGCTGGTCCCACTGAGCCATGCTGGCTTCACCCCATGAGGCTGGCAGACAGCAAAGAGATGTCCCCTCTCCCGGCGGGTGTTGGCTGAGGCTGGATTCATCTGTCCCACTGGAGTTGCCCGCAGCTTTGCCAAAACTTGGGTGGAAAAAGAGCTGACGATGCCTCAGGGACCACTTAGGGGTAACTGAGCTCAGCAAATGCCCCCAAGTGCTGTGCAAGGCGGCTCGGATGCATGGCAAGAAAACAAAGTTTAGACGTACTGAATATATTCAGTTGCTTGATGATGCTTTCCATGTTTTTCTATTCTTTTCCTTTTCTTTTGCTTTTTAACTGAAAGAAAAGATCATGGCAGAGTTTCTAGCACGAGTTTCAGCAATTCTCCTTTCAGTTGCATTGCACTGCTGCTAACAGGAACTTGCTGTTTAGTTGCTTCATTAAAAGGACGTATATAAACAAGAGAGAAATGACTAAATACGCAGCACAGGAGGTTTTTATTATTATCTTTTTGACTCTTGTACATGGGAAAGGCTTCATTCCTCCTTTTTTGTTTTCTTCGCTTTTTTTTTTTTTTTCCTGGACACAACTAAATTCCAAAACATTTCTCGAGTGGTAACTTGTATTCCAGTCTTTATTATTTCTGACAATATTTTAAATAGTTGGAGTTGAATTTTCTGCGGAGAAAGGCAGGGCTGTCAGGCGGCAACTGTATTGTGTAGAACCAAAAAATTAATATGTACTCAAAGCATACTTGGGAAACTTTAACACAGACTGGATATTTTTTTTCATCTGAATGTGATTGCTGTTTCAGCGGCGTAATGTCGTCACTGGGAGGTTTTGCTGCACGTATGGTCAGCTTGGAAATCTTCTCCATCGGTGCCAAAAAACCATAAAACAGGTGCATGATGAATTTGCTAACGTGCTTTGAAGAACCTGTGCAAAACACGTAACAGTGCATGTGTCTGGAAAGTCCCCATCGGTCCCAACAGCGTCTATGTCACGTTGCTCTTGACTGATTCTTGGGCAGCACTTTGAATATTTAAAACACCATCTCAGCGCAAAGTGTCATCGTGACCTTGGCTTTCTCAAAACTCTCCCCATCCAAACCAAAGTGCCAGGGAGAGACAGGGTGAAGGCAACACGTCCCGCCAGGGGAAGGTTCAACTCCTCCTCTTCCTCACGCCGAAATATTTGGCTAATGTCATAGAGATTTGGGTAAGTGGATTCAATCAACTGTTTTCACTCTATTATAGTTCATAATCCCTATTCAAGATGAAGTGCACTGCAGCCTAATGAATGTGGTAATGGAATCCTTGTGTATGTTTTTCCACAGCGGGGTGCAGATTAGCATAAGTGTCATATTCTGTTGGCATGCCTGCTATTATATCTGAGGCGTTGCACACACTGGGAATTTTTCAACTGGATAATAATAATAAGATGAATATGGTATGCACATGCACATAGAACACACGGGTTTTAGAAAGTGATCTATAATAAGTCTCACCTGGAGGGGCATTATGATAGATTAACTTTGCATTTTGGCTTAAAAACGCAATATCTAAGCCAAGCGTATGGTAACACAAGTACAAAAGAATTAGATTAAATTTCACGCATGGTTTTAAAGAATGTTGTCATTTAGGGCAGCGGAGTGCTGAGGAGTACTCTTGTAGGTCTTAGGGTTTCATATATTCATATATTTCATATATTCAAGTTCAAAAGCCCATCTCGGCTGTCCCCCTTGCTCAAAGGTGATTGTTGCAGCTCCGAGAGGTGGCACACAGGTAGAGGAAAGCTTCTGGGTTGTAGAAGATCACCACGTATGTGCCTCCTCGGCCAGTCACTGTTGGTCTGTGAAAGCGGAAGAAGAAAAATCCGACTGTCTTTATTTCAATAGCACTTTGGTTTTACCTGCTGAACGTGGGCTTTTTGCACAGGCTGATCCGACTAGAACTGAGCAGAAGTTTGTTCTCAAACGACAATCCCTCCCAAAACACAGAGACAAGTGCTCGCCGTGAAGCGGCGTATAGCTTTCGGCTCGACGTTACAACCTCTGAAACGAATTTTCCTCCGAGTTGTAGGATGGATTTTTAATTACTTAAGGCATTTTAGTTTTCCTCTGGTTAAAGAAATTCCTGATGAATCTCCTTGCACATCACCTGGGAGAGACAGCACAGCTTATGATTAGTCCCAGAATTTATTACTTGATTATGGAAAGTGCAGGCCTGAGAAATTCATACCACTTAAGAAGTGGTTTAGTGTGACTAATCAAAGAGGTTTTCCTGGCACACGGGAGGTATCAATATATATAGACGAGTGTAGAAAAGCATATCTTCACGCTTTTAAGCATGGTGGCACGGTAACAGTTTAAGCATATTAATCAGTCCAAGGTAAGTGCTGCTTCTGTATCATATTTTAATCTGATTCTTTCTGCAGCGTTAGAGAAATTATATCTGTGGCTGCAGCAACATTTAGGAAAGAAATTGTTTGCCAGGTGAATGAGACAATCAGACCAGTCATTCAGACCCAAGAATTAACTACGAATTTTGGTTACCTTTATTAGTAGGACGTTTCTGGACAATCACTGCAAGTCAAACTACTTGAACTTTACCCAGAAGGTAGCAAGTCATCAAAGGGTTTTAATGTTTGTTTGTTTGTTATTTAGTCTGGAGGAGCTTTGCTTTTAAAAAAGATCTATTATTGTGGGTCAGTAACCTGATATATTTTTGCTGAGAACAAAACATGGACTTCAGAGGGCTAGGCTAGTATCTGCAATACAATTGAGTTGCGAGTGTTATTCTCTGTTGCTTTCCAAAGCCTGAATGACCTTTTCACAACTCAAAGAAACCTGTGTCTCACCCATATGCGTATTAACAAGAATTGGTTTTCCAGCAACTCCACAGAGCTCATTTAAAAAAAAAAAATTTTTTTTTTTTTTAAATTTAAAAAAAAAAAAAATTCCCACTGCGGGTTGAAAGAATGTAAATTGGGCTTTCCAGTGAAGTTCAAGCACCCTTTACGATCACATCACCCCTCTCCTTGAACATGGTATAAAGAGGCTGGGTGGCAAATGTATTTAAGACTCTGAGGAAAAGGGCTGTTAAGTCGACCTTGGTAACTTAACTGAAACAGTATACGTGTAAATCCATTGCAAATCCCTGGCCTTTTACAACTCCTGTCCCAATGGAAATCAGATCACAGAACTGTTTACAAGAGACTACGAGTCATTTGGATAAAGAGCCATGACAGCAGGCTCTGTATTATTTGACATTTTAGTAACCCAAGTCTAAATAAATATTCTAAAAGTGAAATAATAAGGATTAGGTAATTATTATGAGGTGATTACACTGATGATATTTTGTATTTAGTAGAGAAGAACGATTTCACTGTAAATGTCGATGCTTTCCTTTTTTGCAATCATTTGTAATCTTTGGTGTTTTAAGATAACACTCCTGTTTCAAAAAAATATGTGCATATACGTCTTTTACCCTGTGCTTTAGATGTCCTGACTAGTAATCTTTAAAACCACAAGAAGCCGCGCCATAAAAATATTTTACAGCATTATTTAATGTATGAGCTAATCCCCAGCTAATGGTCAATTTTTGCCATTTTTTCTAAGCGGGGAGCAGAGGAGAGGGTGGGGAACCTGCTCCCGTTCAGCCGAGTGGCCCATCGGTGCAGGAACAAAAGGGAATCACTTCAGGTTTCAGTGTTCTGAGTAACCTTCTTGGCATCGCGAACAAATACTACGTTTTTATCAGCGCATCAATTAATCTTCCCCAAATAATATTTTATGAGCATATGTTTGGAAATAGTTGTATTAAACTCATGTAAGGTTGGGTGGTGGTTTTTTCCCTTCCTCCCCAAAGTGACTTTGAAATATTTACTGCAAACAGATGTGGGTCTACTGTTAACTTGAAGAATTAAAGTTCTTTCTCAGGGAAATCATTATTTTACGATTAATAATTGTGGAAAGGGAGGAAGCCTGCCTGCATGCCTAGTGTTATGGGAAGCCCCTGGATTGCTCCGAGTGAAATTTGCCTTTGGTGCATCTTGTTATAGTTGAGACCGCCTCGACCTCGCCCCGCGGTCCCCATCCCAAGTGCCACCTACCACCCGTGGCAGTGCCACCGGCAGCTCCTTCCCCAGGCCTTTTCGTGGGGGGAGCCTCAAGGAAGTGAGTAAGTGAAACCCACACCCCTTATTTCTCTTAGAGCTGAAATTATTGCTCAGCGTAGTGAGTTATGGAAATGGGCTGCTCAGGTGTAATGGTTTTGTGGCTCTGCTGAGGGCACGAGCAGCCTACAGACAGGTTGGATGGTTGAGCTCGTGACATGAAGTCCTGGCTTCACACCAACCCGTGTACGGGGATGATAGCCGTGACCAGTTTGGCCGCCTAGAGGTTCAAGTTCTTTTCTCAGCCCTTCTCCGGGCTTCTGCTATCTGTCCTGAGCACATGAGATTACTGAAATGTTTTGTCCTTGAAAAAGTAGAAATAACGCTCTTGCCTGGAGGTGCCTAGAGCCTTAAGTTGTTCGTATCGGTAATGTCCTTAGAGATGCTCGCAGGGAGGATGCTGTGTAACTGGGTTGTGATTCGGAAAAGAGAAAATAAGGGTACTGACGAGATTGTACCTCTCAGGCAGGAGCGTGGAGATGAAGGGCATTTACTGCCATCTATGGTGGTGAAGTGATAGTGTGGACGCCTGCGCCCCAACCCGATAGCTCTGCTGTGCTCCGCATCGACCACAAAGCTGTAATTTTTTTTTTTTTTTAGTGCATTTGTTTTGTTATGTATTTTCCGTGCAGTGAAGAAGCCCAAAACACAACGGACGTACAGGGAAATGTTTGTTTTCCTCGCGTAGAAAAGGACTAAAATGCTGTGCTGGGTTTTTTGTAAGTGGCTGTCATTTAGTGTGCTGCACTTGAAGGACAGAAGCAAACTGAGGGTCTGAGGAAATTCGTGTCCTCTGGTGCTGTCTCATGAAGCCGATACCCGCTGTGATTTTTTGGAGGGAGAAGAGAGCTCTCCGTCCCACAGCATCTTCATCAGTTGAGCACATAGACCAGGGAAAATGTGTCTATATAAATATATAGCTCTTTAATGGGCGAGCCAGCAGTATACAAGCGGACATCAGTGATGCAGCGATGTGTATGTGCAGGGGAGAAGCTGTCAGTTTTCTGAAGAAAACTTCTCCAAACACTGCTATCCTCTCACTGTTGCTAACTCCAGTTTGGAGAACTGTGATTTTTGGTCAAAATCCTCCAAGGCTCGTCTCTCTGTGGAGAGAAGACACTGCTTCTCTCCTTGCTCAGGCCGATCTCCCACAGCTTGATCAAAAATAGCCCAAGCCCAAAGGCACTTGCTGCTTACAGGAAGACTGGGATCTCACAGGTAGAAGCAGGATGAGAACTGCATTACATTATGTATCAACTCCCTTTTTTACAACCAAGGAAGACAATTTCCATCCTGAAGCTCTGTGTGGTGAATGAACCTCAGCTGTATTGATGACAGAGGGTAAAAGAGGGTCATAAATGCTACCAAAATCTTGTCAAATTATTGTGTCAGGGAAATAGCCCAGTTGCTGCTCCGTGTGCTCACTCTCCGCTAACCTCCTGGCCTGGACCACTGAAATTATTACAGCTTCAATTATCAGGCAATAGGTGGCCCCTTGCTGAAAGCAGGGAAGCGGGTGGCAATCCTAATTAGATCCTGATCCTGAGGACCTAAGGCTCCTCTCATTTCCAGTCCCTCTACAGTCAAAACTCCCTGGATTTAAGTGGAATAGGGTCTGATTTGCATTGTGAGGAGACTTGGGATGGAGTCTGCGGCATCTTTGCAAGAGAAGCGTTTGCTTTCCCGGTTGACAGTAGCAAGACTGTAGCATATTCACCACCCTGTGGGAGCGAGCTGTGAAGTCTCAAATTTATTTTTTACTTCATGTTTGTTGGGCAGGTGGCTGCAGTAAAGCCGCCCTGGGAACAGTCTGTACCCGTGTCCTCATCCAGCTTCTTGTCCCCGGCCTAGAGGGGAACTAAATGCTCTTCTTTTTAGGGGAACGAAGGGAAGAACTGATGCCTGCAAGGCAGAAGACGCTGCACAGCAATAGCCTAAGAAATACATGCAGTCAGCTTCCCAAATGGCTGAGCTTTGCTACAGTTTACTTTAGCACACAAGGCAGCAAAGTCAGAATGGATGTATAGAACAAAATAGTCAATGCTGAAGATCTACCACCTTCCCTACGCATGCGCCGTGGAAGGCTTTCCCCTGGATCAGCTTTCATCTGGTTCCCATGGACTGAGTGCCTGCTGTGGTGCCTGGCGCACATTAAATGTATATCTTCCAGCTTTTATGTCATCTGAACTGGTCTCCGCTTTGCACACCACAAAAAAACAGCTCACAGTTTGAACCAAAGTGCTGTAGTCATACGTGTTCCTAATTCAAGCTAAAATGATGGGACAGATGCATCCTTCCACCCATCCGATCCTGGGTGAATGGCATCGGGCAGGTCCTCATTACCTGCAAGACCCCCCATCGGCTCAGGGACGCTGTCTGTCCCTGACCTGCAAAGCCAGAGTCCATCGTTCCTCTTTTCCCACAGTAACGTGCACATAAATCGCTGGCAGTGACAATTTAGCATTTTCTCCTAGCGTCAGCTAAATAATAGTGACGCTCTCCCTGCTGTCATTGGGCTTTGCTAATTTTAGCTCAGATGTAGTTCTTATTTCTTCAAGAGAGCCATAAAACCTTCTTCCAGCTTCGCATTTTATTCCTCTTTGAAGCCCAAACAAATTAGCAAAGTCGAGAACTTTATTTTCAGAGTTCATTAAGCCCTTAACAGTAAATCCTTTTCTCACGTTCCAGATGTCGTGGTTTTCTTGACCTCAGTGGTTTTCCCTGTGATGTGGGCAAGCCGACGTCTTATTCCAGCCTTACCAATTTCTTTGGAGAGCCGGGCAAAGGGGGATGCAAGTAGCCTCCTGAAAAGTTTTCGGGGAGAGAGAGAATGAACAAAATCTTTGTGCTATCGTACCAGCCCGATGCTTCGTCTGTGGTCATTAGGCGTTGCCTCCGCTGCTTAGCGCCCTGACCTCTGCAGAGCTATTTTTACATATCGAATGCATTTTTACAGATATAGTTTTCATCCACTTCCTTTTCACCTGAGCACTCTCCATTTTGGAGGTAGCGCTCACCTGCATTTGCGTACGTCTAAAGCGCGTCCCTTGAATAAGTTAAGCATGTTGTTTTGGCAACACGTCAAAATCTGCACAAATCCTTCTTTTCCGCTTTGCTTCTGCAGAGCGTTTTGAACATGCTGAAATTTAGCAGTTTGGGCAGTCCTCTGGATTTGAGCGGTGTCAATTATACATCACGTGCATTAATTAAACAGCCGAACATATCTATTCTCTTTCAGCCGCAGGTGAATCATTTTAAATGTAGTTTGTGCCTTTTTATCGTCTTCAAATGTTGGATTTTTGAAGACAAGCACCTGCAAGCCTTTTAGGAGGTGTTACTCCTGCTGTTACTGACATTTTAATAAATGCAGAAATAAATGCTCCCCACCAAATTGTCTAATGTCAACACTTACCTCATCGAAAGAAGTGAGTCAGTTTGAGCAGAATTTATAACATGTGCCGTACCTATAGCCAACTAATGTGAAGCGCATCCAGTTTTGTACCCATTTTTCCTGTTTTCTTTGAAACCATAGTAACTATCGGGCTGCGTTCATAAATATTACAATGAATATTTGTCTTTATGCACTTGCACAGGGAAACATATGAAAAATGGATCAAAGATAGCAATTCATAAAGGGAAAAAAACCAACCCCAACCCTTCCGCGTGGCGTATCAGTCTGCCTTCCGCACAAGCACAGGCGCTCACTCTTGCCAGCAAATATTTTATGGTGGGGCCAGACAAACACAGTAATAGAGGGTAATTCCCTGAACGAAGAGAGCACCGGTATTTGGTGACTTTTTGCTTAAGAGAGCACCTCAAGGCATGGCCAAATGGGACCGGCAAGATGCCGCTTTGCTCTCTGCAGGTAAGCGCTTCTGGGAAGAGAGAGGTTTGCACCGGCATTGCGGCCGGGGGTCTGGGCATCTGTCAGCTGAAGTAACTGGGGGAACTGGAGGAGGAGATGGAGATGTTTAAACGCAACTGGGTCCAACCTCTGACGTTGCAAAGCTTCCTAGGGGCCGCGCAAGGCACAGCTAGTGCTTAACTCTTGTTGGGAAGCTTTGGCATGGTTGCTTTGGCCTTGGGGCTGGCTGGTTGCCCCAGCAGGCAGTATTCCTCTTGCGGGGACTGCGGGAAAGGTGGGGGTGTTTACACGTCCGAACTGCTGCGTTTGCAAGGGTAGCAGGAGAGCTGGTCAACAGCGTTGTGTCGTTTCAGCTTTTCTTTTTACAGAGTTCTGTATTTTTATGCTTCTTATAGGAAAAAAAAAAAAAAATCTGCATTTTTAAGGTGTCTATTTACTTTACCAGTCTAAAGTGTTGGCTAGCCTATGTACTATACATTTGCTGAAAGCAGTCTCATGTAAGGAAAATATGCAAACAGGATGGTCATGGAGACAGGTTGTGAACTCTGTTTCAGTTTGGTGAAATCAGATAATTCTTTGGCTAGAGAGAAGTGACGAACAGAAGAAACTGCGTTACCTAGCAATAAGTGAAATTTCAGGGGTCTGAGTTTTGTCTGGATGATAGCAAATAGTTGAGCCCCACAGCTTGGATATCCATGCTGAAGAAGATACCAAAAATTGGCCAGAAACATATTGAAAGCAGGCTGCCTTTCTACTATTTCTTGTCAATGGAGCATTTTTTTCCACTTTTTTTTTTTTTTTGAGAAATGCATAGAAATAGGGTCATGTCACCTCCTCTGTTCTCTATGTCTCAAAATGCAAATGATAGAGAAAACGTAACCAAGCTTTAGGGATTTTTGCCAGGTTTAATTCAGAGCTGCATCACCCTCTTGGTTTCACCACTGGAAAGCCAGAATAATTTTTTATTTTCTTTACTTAACAGACGTCAGCCTGGTCTCCTCTGCACCAAGCCAGGCAGAAACCTATCGCTGCTGACACAGTCCCAGGGTAAAGTGTGTGTAAGGTATATTATGAGTCAGAGTCTAAAATCAGGAGCCACAATCCCCAGCGCCAGCATCATAAAAATGTTTGGTTTGTTGTATTTGCCTTCCCATTTCTAACTCTCTGGGTTATGTTTTGAGGCTTGCATCCAAAACTGGAAGGGATTGAAACTTATTGGGGACGAGGGGTGGGATGAAGTCAAGCCTGAAATTCTAATGAAAATACTGAATATCTCGAGATTTGTGACAAAGCATGGGGAGCGGGCAGCGCAGCCAGGGTACGGGTCTCCAAGCTCCCTTCCTACCTCAGGGTGGCCTCACAGGTCTGCTGGTGAAAGCCAAACAGAGCTCAACGTCTTCGTTATGTGCCCGGCAGTACGGCCTGGCCGTGGCATCAATTTTCAGCATGGACCAGGCTTAGTGGCTTGGGACTGAGAGTGGAATTGCCCTCCGGTGCCTCGAGAGCAGTTACTGAAGAGCTCTGAATAGTCCCATTCATCGCAAAGATGCTGTCAGGGTATCAACCGGTAAAAACATGGAGAACGAATGAAGGAATTACGCTAGTGGTGCTGGGTCTGGAAAAGCCAGATCACTCCGTGGTGCGTTTCCACTTACCCTTCTGCAGGCACAGGCACCTGTTTTGTGAGAAATATAGGTTTTCCCAAAAAGCCCCGCCGTGCACCTGTGCGTCGGGATGAGGTAATGGTGGAGGGGAACAGGTTTCAGCTGAGACAAGGAGTGGCAAAGAAGTATGTGTATGTTTTCAGGACCCACCCAGAAATGCTGAGGGGGCAAGGTTAAGAGCGGGATGGCAATTTGGGGAGCGGGGGAGGCAGGAGAATTGGTGTGAGAGCCTGAGGCCACCTCCGTCCTCCTAGGAATTCCTCAGTGCTCGAGCCTGCAGCTGAGAAAAACACGGCTCTGACCAGCACTTGTGGATTTCCCTTCCATTAGAAACTGTGCCAGATGATCGGGCTATTCAGGTATTAGAGAGAAAAGGGTGGCAGAGTAGGAGATAAAACTGCCAATTAATTTTTCCTGAAGGGTTTTCTTCCAATAAATGTGTTCAATGTTTGAAGTTTTTGCTATTAAATAAGTTTGGGAGAGCTTTTTTTTCTTTCTTGGGGAAAAAAAAAAAAGTCAAGTGTTTGCTTTAGAACATGTCAGTTGTTCTTTCTGATTTTTTTAATTTTTTTTTTAATTAACACATTTCACTGAAAAAAATGCAAACAAGCTGCGTTTCCAGAGTCTTGACAGGTAGTGCCTCTGAGCCTCCGATGCTGCTAATGACCAGTGGCCAGTGCTGATCCAGCCTGTTAGGAGTCCAGCTACCAAAACTGGACTCCTTGGTGGCTGACAAAGTGTAGTTTAAGGGACGAAAATTTAAAAGTTTATTCCTCCATCCTGAAAAACAGACATACAGGGTCAGGACATGGCTTCCTCCCCGTCATGCAGTAATGTAGGGTTGGGCAAGAGGTTGGCTCTTTGGTCTTTATGAAACCTTTGTCTCAGCTGGGGCTGGGCTTGCCCAGGAGTTGCTGGGAGAGCCAAACCTGCTGTGGTGCATGTGGTGACTGGGGGTGCCCTTATGGTGTCTCTGGGTTACTCTGGCCTGCAGTTGAGCAGAGGACCCAAAAGAGCAACTGGACCTTTTTGACTGTGAGCCATTCAAGGAACAGCCATTCCCTTTGGCTCTTCTTGGCAGCGGCGTAAGTGGTCCTTGGCCATGCAGTGTGGGTAATTCACAGGGTTAGGTTTAGCTTCTCTTGCAGTTGTGCTTTCCATGCTCTCCTTCGTCCACAACTGTCTATCCAAGAGCTTTCCATGAGCTGCTGAGTGAAGTGGCATCATCACAGAATCATTAAGGTTGGAACAGACCTTTAAGATCATCAAGTCCAACCATCAACCCAACACCGCCATGCCCACTAAACCATCATCTTTGAGAACATGCAGTTGGGAGAGGATGTAAGCAAGGAGAATTGATGGTATTTAGGGGCAGATTTAATCTTGCAATTTCGTAATGCAGGAAAAAAAACGGGAGGAAAGGAAGAAGGTTTAAAACTGTTGAATCTGGGCTGCCTGGTGCTTTGACAGAGAGTGCAGTGCGTGTGCGGGAGTTGCAGGTGGGCATCTGAAAAGCGGGTCATATTCCGGAAGAGTACATGTGATATATGAGTTTCCCATGCCTCCAGACCTCCAGCGTGGGGAAGGGACTGAGCCTTAGGTGGCTTAATGAGTGGGCAGAGTGAAGGGCGGGAAAGAACGGAAAGAGAGGAGGAGCGGTGCAAGAGGCAGGTGGCTACGTGGCAGGGAAGTTTTCCTTCTCTTGACTCTTTAACATCATTCCCACTTGTCCCAGAAAAGCATGTAAGAAACAGTTGAAAGTAAAGAACACAGAGACCAAAGGAGTATCTTTTTAAGGACTAATCTTGGCATCAGGAGGGGAGAGTAAAAATAAAAAGGCCTTTTTTTGTGAATTAAAATACTTCCGGCTAGCTGTAATGTTTTGCAAAGGAGGATCCTGGACCCCCTTTTCTTGTCCCCATTTAGCTAGACAACACAAGCCTGCAAATAAATTCAATTCTTCCTTTGATTTCCCTGCATCCTTTTTTTTTTTGGTGTGTGCCCTTCCCCCATTGTATTTGGAGTCAGCTGCGGCGCTCGCCTGTAGCTTCACTGACCCCATTTGAGCCTAAAGAGTTTCCCACCCACTCACCCCAGGCAATAAAGCCTTTCTTTAGGTGTGGGGCTTACAGCTCTCAACTCACACCACTGGATAAATAGCATCTGGAGCCCTGGAATATTTCAGAGAGTTATCCAAATGTTCATCACTAAAGCAACCTCATCAAAGTTGCTTTTGGCTCTTTCTGTTCGAAAGGGGAAGGCGTTATCAGGATATACGGCGTAGCTTCGCTCGTAGGCTGGGGAGATACAATACCCTCACTGTGAAGGCAGGATCCACTTCATGGTGCTTGTAGCATCCAGTGACATGCCTGAGAACAAGTTTTGTAGCCGCAACTGGAGGAAGCAGTCAATATTCATGGAGTGTCAGATAATCCGCTGTGACATATGATCCAAAAACATAAGGCTGACGAATATTCCTGGCACCGTGTGCCAGTGCTGAGAGCAGATTATGCATTTTTAAATGTTTGATGTTCTTTCAACAGTTAAAAGCCATTTTGGGCAACGGATAGCTCTGAAGATACTTAAATAATAATTTTTTTACCACTGGGGCTTATCAGTGCCTCGTTTTAAGCAGCGGCATCACGGAAGGCAGGAGGCTCTCTAAGGACCCGGTTCTGATCTCTCTTACACCTATTTATATCTGGAGTAACTCGGCTGAAGCAAATGGAATTTACTCCTGCATTAAGCAAGTGTAACCGAGAGCAGAATTTAACAGGCTCCTCTGCTTGGCGCTTCCCATAAGTCTCTTTTACGAACTATTTTCGCAGCTCAGGCTGTTTCCGTGGCAAAGGAAAGCCGGAGTGTTTGTGTTTTACAGCACGAGTGGGCATAACCCCCGTGCAAGACCTGGCAGCTGGGTCAAGGAACAGCACTCGGCTAGTGTAAAGGCGTGAGCCTGCGGACTCTGATACGGGGATACCGCCTGCTCAAGCAAAAAGTCCCATCAAACTCTGTGGAAAACAAGGATTACATACATAACAGGCTGCAGAAGCAGAATTTGTATGGGTGAATTAAATAAAATTTTTTATTATTATTATTATTATTACTGTACTACAAGTGAAACCCACATGCATCACGGTAAGAAACACTGATTCTACTAACCCATAGCCAGCCATCCCTGGGTCTGTATTTACCGTCTTTCCAGCCCTGCTTATGTATTACACGCGATCGTGCCGCTACAGAGCTCTCGATGCGAGCATTTTTCCCTCTCAGGCAATTGCGTTTCCCACTAAAGGCTGCGCTCTGCTTTTTCTGCCCTGCTGGCAGTGCAAATGTGCCAATCTCATTCTCGAGGCATGGTTCCTGTTGTGGGATCAAATGTTAGGATTTTAAAAGCTAAAGTTTGATGTGGATGAACAACTGCCTATAAAACGCATTAAGCTCTTACCCTGTAATGTGTTTAATTTCACACTGACTGATGGTATTGCCCCTGAATGGATTACGGCAGGGGGCTGCCATTGTCCTACCAAACCACACTGGTTAAATAATACTTTGGAGTCTAAAGCTGCTCTGGGAGCATTTCATATTGGCTAACATGTGAAATGAATACCTAGCTTTTCTGCGAGTGCTTTGGGTTGGTTTAAAAATAAAAATAAAAAAATAACTACAACGTTGAGCTGGTTTACAGTGCAGGAAGATTTTGCACAGTTGCAGGGTGGTGTCCCTACCTCTGTGAAACGCGGACCAGCAGCTATAAAAGGCCCCGATTCAGCGACGTGCAGGTGCTTCCCTTGGCTCAGCGGGCTGTGAAGGCTCCCGGACCGGAGTAGATACACAGCATTTCTCAGGAGAGGTCCCCCTAAGCTCATTCCTCACAGGTGTTTGGTGCTTGCAGTATGTTTATTTAAGCAGTGTCTCCTTGACGTTAGTGCCCAAAGGGTCAGAGACTGGAGTGCTGCTTAGAGCTCAAATATGTTAATGTCTCCATATCATAGTTGAGGGGGATCAGCCTCCTTACTGGGCTTTGTTGTTTTTTTTTTTTTAATTGATTGCTTTTAGCTTCAAGAGGTTTTCTCTGCTAAGTGATTACTGCTTAGTCTTCCTTCTCTTTGTCCCTTATGCTTAAGTGAATTGCGAGTTACTCCAACGGAGTTACACCTTCTGTGTGCAAAACGAGGCTCATGTGCTCTGCCAGTCGCTAACACACATTCTGCCCTGAATCGTGTCACTCTGGGAAAGTCTGTGATTATCGGTATGAGCAAACGAACTATGTATGTGCTCCATTATGTAAGACAGCCCCAAATGAAGGAGGATTTCTCAAGTTCATGCAATTGCGAGTGAATTCCACTCCCTGTTAAGTCATTTTAAAAGTGTGTGCTTCATCTGTATAAATATGTGTATAAATATATATGTGTGTGTATATAAAAATATATACGTGTGCGTGTATATGTATGTAAATATATATATAGAGAGAGAGAAGTCTGTACCATCAGCAAGTATCACTCATGAATGTGTGGCCAGGAATGCGGTCATCTGCAGTATGCTGAAGCACGAGCCCTTAGCAATTTTGCTTATTGCATTGATTAAGAAAAATTAAAAGATCTTTTCTCTCTTTTAAAACAGAAAGAACTGCGATAAGAAAAGGCTAAGGAGGTATTAAAGCTCCGCTAGTCTTTTTTTGTTTTGTTTCCCCCCCTCCCCAAACTTCAGCAGAGCCAGGAAAGAATGCTGGAAGTCATCAGAGGCATGGTTGGGATAGAGAGTGTTAATTCTTCCATATCTAAGCCTCTTTGTCGAAATTCCCTTTGTCTCTTGCCCCAAGTCATTAAACACTAATCCCATCACTCTTCCTAATCCGCTGCAGTGGAGCCAGAGTTCAGTTTCCGAAACTGTCTTTGTTGCTTTCCTAATAGACAGCTCGCTCTGGATTTTGGTAGGTCCGGTCACATTTAGGGCTTTCCAGCGCAGTTCTTTAATGAAGTGCCATTAATGAAACTTTTCCTTCTTCATGCAGTGTGCACGGGCATCAATTGGTTTAGTGTTAAGCAGGGTAAGGTGCCTAGTCATCTTAGCAGCCTTTGCAAAATATGACTGTCAAAGGCAAAACCTAGGAAACAAGACCATTGAAGAGTATAGCCAGTGAAGTACTCATTTAATTACTAAGGATTTTCAAAAGAAAATCTGTTCTTTGTGGCTTACAAAAGACAACAAGCTCAGAAGAGATAGTAAAGGGTTTGGGACCTATTCCCTTTTCTCCCTCCCCCTCTTCCCAACAAATCCTGGAAGAGGAAATGTGGCTGAGCAAAGGCATCAAAGCCTATTGTAAACTCTTCCCAACCTGTCTCAGGAACACTAACTTTCTAGGTGGGAGGTGTTCCGCTTGCTGCTAAAATAGACTTTGAGTCCTCTCCTGCCAGGAGACGTGGCCACGTTATCCAAATCAATTCTTCCACAGCAGAAAGCCGAGCATCGGTCCATTCCTCCACGCTGAAAATGAAGGCTTCTTCATAACCAAAGTGTTTCTGATAATGGGAAGTGATTTGCAGAGTTGCGTTTGGTTGCATAGGTGTCATCTGACATGGTGGATATTTCGAAGAGAGTACTTTCTAGCCAGAGTATAAATGGCAATACTTTGTATTCTTTCTTACGACAACGAGGCTGAAAATCATCCACATTCAGTTCATTTGCTACGTGTGTAAGAAGGGAAGCAAAAACGCTTTAGGTAGAAACTCCTGAGAAAAGTTGCTCGTGTCTGGAGCAGACTCACCTCTAGTTTAAAGCTGTTGCCAGAATGATAGATTCTGTACATAGGCTTAAGTATAACCATTTCTTTTTTGGAAAACTTTATTCTGCGGCCAGGTACAGGAGTCCCTGAATTAACCGGAGCATCTTTCCACTGAGTCTTGAGATTGGGATTGACTCTTCAACTTCCACGCAAAATAAAAACCATAAAGACTGTGAGTGTAGGAAAACTATTGAAGCTGGCAAATCTGCTGGCTGTATATATTATATTTGCTAGGCGCTAACAGTTTTTCCTGTGATATGAACTATCTAATTACCATCAAACTTGTGATATGAAATAAACCACATCTTATTGTACAGCACGCTTTCCATACGCTCTATTTTACTACGTTCATATGCCGTATAAATGAGATGCAGGTTTGATTATTAAACAATTTAATTGCTCTGGCAAAGTTGATATCATAGTGTATTATAGTGCCCTGAAACAGAGTGCTCCAAAAGAGGATATTCCTTTAAAGGCTTTTTTAACAGCTGGTGGATCTGTGTTTGGTTTGTCTAGATCCTAGTTTTCTCTCTTTTTTTTTTTTTGATAGCAGTTTGTTTTGGGGTTTTTTTGCTTTTTAGTTTATGTTCTTATATTCTTGGATTTTTTTCTGTTTTGTTGCCAAAATGTTCTAGTAGGTGACACCCACCCTAACTTGATCTTCTTCAAACATTTTGGTGCAGTTATGTTGCCTCTCATTGTAAGCCGGCTCAATAACTTGCTTTACCAAAAAACTCTCTCAAATCCCCTGGGAAAATAAATCAGATCCATTTACAAACTGAATAAATCACAACAAAGTGATTCATCTGCAAATGAAACCGCAGCATTCTCTGTAGATAAAGAAAAACAACTGCATTTTGCCACTTCATCAGGGTTTCTCTCCCCCCCCCAAATTCCAATGTGCATCTACTGTTGGCAATAAAAGTTACACTTGCATGTTGTTAAAATTTGTTCATATGCTTCAGCACTTCTACTTTCCTTGTAATTGACTTGCCAAGTCTCTTACTTCGGGGAATTGGAACAGCTTTTACATGTGATGAGGAAAAATTTCCTGTACAAGTCACTTAAAAAAAAAAAAAAATCCAGAACACATCCTGGTGTCGGTTATAGGCTACGCTGGAGCAGCACACACCAGCAACATCACCAGCTGAGTACCAGCTGTCTGCTAGACTCCGAACCTTTAAACTCAGTCCTCCCTCAAGTTGATCTGCCCATGCTGAATTAGCTCCCCATGGCTACCTCCTGGCAGAGCTTTTCGTTTAATCCTTCCCTTCCTTTCCATTTCCCAACTACTGACTTTTTTTCCCACTCGTCTTCTCTCTCTGCTTTCATCAACTGCAGCTCAGATGTAAGAGAAGTGTTGGATGGGTCCACGTGACTTCTGGGGAATGTCTTCTGCTGGGCATGGCCCATAATGACTTGATAATCGTTAAAAAAGCATGTTAGGGACTGACATCAAACCAAGGAGTACTGGTTAACGATGACGTAGCTTTCTCTAAACTGGGTATGATGCTAAGCGTAATAAACAGGTTTTTAACTAGTTATGGTATCTAGGTCATGGCTGGATGCCAGTCCTCAGCACAGGCTGGTAGGGAGCACGCCTGGCTTGCGTGGCTGCTGTTTTGGGACAAGCTTTCATGCTCATTTGCACGAGTGGCAGAATCCCCTTGGATTTCAGCCCAACTGAGCCTTGGGAAATGCAGTCAGGCGATCAACTCGGGGGGGCAACGAATAGATCCCATTATTGATTAATATTGATTTGTTGATATGGCCATGAATGAAACATCTGTGTGTTTCCTTGGATGGGGTTGATTTTCCCTCCTTCCTGTCTATAGAAGCCCATGTGGGGCTCCATGCATGCAGAATTTTCTCATGAAGCCCTTGCCGTAGCTTCAACAAAAGGACATGAAGAATTTCCTTTCCTTTGCTAGCGGTGGCATTCAGACAGAAAAAGAACCCCTGGAAAATGTAAAAGCTTTTGTAAAAACATGAGAAAAGCATTTAAAGCCTTTTCAAAGAAAGAAAACTTCAATGTAAAGCCTCCCATAGTTGTCTGCCGGTGCGGTCTTTCTTGATTTGAAGAGGTTTTGTTAACCTTGAGGGGGAGGGAGGCAGAATTAAGGTTTTTGCTGGGGTTTATCATTGGTTTTATTGTTCTGCTGGTTTGTTTTGAGTTCCGCTATATCTTCTTTTTCATCAACACATGCGTGAACTGTGGTTATACTTGAACGTTTATTTACCCCTCCAGAAGCATCACTTTTCAACGATGAAAATACTTGGGTGTGTTCCTTTGGCCAGTAAGTTTCCTTGATACATGATGAGGGTTTTCACTTTGGTGCTAAGCAGTGATCGTCGCTGAAAGATTTCAGTGATGAGTTTGCAACATAACATCAGTTCACCACAGGAGGAATCAAGCCGGTGCCCTCTGAAAGGACTGCAAAGCGATGTAGATCAGCTCCTCTTTCCTACTCCCCCTTAGCTTCCCAGGAAGTGCTGTCGATGGTCAAAATCAATGCATCTCATGAAGGAGCCACAAAAGTGTTGGCCTCCAAAAAGAGCTTCAGACGAGCGGTAGAGTTGAGTGGGGAGAGGGAGACGGGGAGCAGAGTGGTGAAGGAGGAGGTCTGGGAGAGACTTTTCTCTCACCAGAAACAGGGAGACTGTCAAGAGAATTGGGAAGGTACAGACCTGCGTAGGAAGTATATGCAGCTTTCCACCATTCCAGTGCTCATGCTTTGATACCCTGCCTCTGATGACACCATCCCCTACCTCGATAGCACTGCCAACAGCCTTGGGAGGCTTGGAAAACAAATGCCCTCAGAAAACGAATTTAATAAAAACAAACCACCTCTTCAACCCACATCTCCTTCCTAAGCAACAGCACTAGAGCTGTGGGCATCCCTAGGATTGTTTGCTTGGGAGGCTGAATAGAAAAGGCATAAGAAAGGTAGTTTTATTGTAAAGAAGAGAGAAAACTATTCAAATCCAGTGATGTTGGAGCACTTCAAAATACATTCAGGGTCTCCTGTTTGCTTCTCTCAATCTGTCTTCTCACAGAGTAAACATTTTGGTGTGAATTTTCATAGGAAACAAAAACAAGCTTTTGTTAGTCCTGGTTCAGGAGAAGGGGAAAGTAGAGGTCCTCAATAAATGTATCAAAAAGGTGTGTCACCTTTTCCACAGCCTTCATCCTCCTCCATTCTTCTTGTCTTTTGTCTGTAGCCAAATCCTCACCACCAACATGCAAAATGGGAAATTATGCTCCAGTGCCCATCCAACAACACTAGGCACTAGGTCTGAGGAGCTTCAGATTCTTGGAAGGTCCCAGAGACAACTGTCCAGTTCTAGCTTGAAGAAGTGAGGACGAATGGCTTTGTCCAGGAGGATGGTACAAGTGAGGTGGGGAGGGAAGGACGCATAGTTTCCAGAGCACCCTTCTATCAGTTTCAGCGTCCAGCAGTTCGAGGAGTTGGGTTTCCTGGTGGAAGTCCTGCCTGTCCACACAAGCATATAGTTTTCCTATAGACACTCCCCCTTGTGAACAAACTTCTCCCCGAAAAAATGTTTATAAAGTTATGTAGGTGAAACTCATTGGCCTCTGTTTCAGAAGTCATATTTCATGACCTAACGGCCTTAGATGTCTGTGAATGATTCCAGATTTAAAATTGTCCCTGTGAAAAGAAGTGCCAAAGTCTAAAATTATCCTATGAGAAAGGCTCATACAAAGATTTCTCTTTCAACGGGGTTTGCACATCAAGTTTCTGCTGCTCAAAGGACTCGCAGTGCAGTATGTCAGCTTTGATGATGGAAATATTACCCTCTTGCCTGGATTTTATTTTACGTTTGTTTTCACTTCTCCTTCTAGCAGCCTCTAGTACTACTCTTGAAAAATGCTAATTACCCATATATACCCCCGGCTCCTCCCGATGGAGAAGCGGCAGCGATCCCGCAGCCCTGCAGGGCAGGGGTGAGGGCTGGCTGCACCCACACGAGTGGGGCTTTCCAAGAGAAACACTCAGACAGCACAGCTCTTGAGTGCCTCAGCCATAAATCTTCTTTGGGAGCCCTGCCTGCTTTATGGACTCTGCCATTCTCTCTCAGACAATTCAGACCCTGCGCTGTTGCCTCTTGCAGGGGCAGAAGAAGCATGGCTTGCTCTGGAGAGAAGAGGATTTAAGTTTTCTATAACATTGGGATGAAGTGACCGGAAAAGTTGACAGGATACAATTCTTTTAAGCTAGAACGTGGTGACAGTCTTCCACTGTCTGCAAGGTTAGTAGAAAGCAGACAGTAATGAGACTTTAATCCATGTCTGTTGAGGGAAGGAATAGAAATAATCAGCTTAATATGCAGCAAGGGAGATTTAAATGAGATATTAGAGAACTTCCTTGTACCAAAAATGGCTAAGCACTGGAGCAGACTACTCAGCAACTATGTTGAATCACCACTACAGAAGACACATCTGTAAAGGCTGGGTCTAAGGAAATGCAATCCTGTCTCCAATAGATGGTGTGGATGACTCCTCAGGGACAGCACTCATCTCCATTTCATATGGTTGACTAAGGAGAGCATTCCCACTTATAGAGGTTGATATCTGGTTCCTAGGTTCAAAAAAGAACATAAGAAAAGCCATACTGGTTCAAAACTAAAGATCTAACCCAGTGTCTTTGCTGTGGGGACCCACAGCACTTGGAAGGAGTGTAAGAGTAAGAGGGTCATACAGGGATAATTTGGGGGAAGTATCTCCCACCTTGCAAATGTTGCTATTCAGGGACTTCTGTAGCCAGAGATGTTGTCTTTGTAAGGTCAGTCTGGTTGGCTCACCTGGTTGGCTTCTTTCTGGTAGATTTTCACATTCATTTTTTGACTCAGGAAAAAGAAAGTGGTCACGGGAAAGTGGAAGAGGCAAGATGATAAAAGGAGAAAAAACAGAAATTGGGCAAAGGGAGAAAGAGTGGAGCAGAAGGGAAGAGAAAGGAGGAAAATGGGAGGAGAAAAGTAAGGAACGAATGAGAAGAGGAAAGGGCATGGATGCCTTGCCATGAAGGAGAGCAGGAAAGCAGATAGTAGTGTAGGCCATGGTATCAATGACTAAGTCAAAACCAAGTCCTCTGGTAACTGTCTTTACGTTAAATCCACCGGCTATGATGGTGTTGCTCTCCATGACTCAGACACCACATTTGGGAGCTGAATCGAATTATGGCCACACAGCATTAGCATATTGGCCAGCCACGGAGTGAAACTTCTGGATAGCAAAGACCCTCCTTTCATTGCCAGTCCTCTGCTTGCCTCGGGGACCCGATCCTTCTCCTCAGGGCTGGAGGGGTGAGAGTGGGCTGCTCCACTGGAGGTGCTGGGGAGGTGACGGGTCTTAGCACTGATGCCTTAGCACTGATGGCACCTGGAGAACCCAAACAGTGGGGAAGTGATGGGGGTCCACCGCGGCCAGGCTTATGTTGAAAAACTAATGTCTTGTGAACGTCTCTGTTCAAGGCTGGGTTAGCTGGAGAGGAACTGATGCCTTGGGAGAAGGGGCATCTGAAACCAAATTGCCATCAGGGATTTCTTTGGTTTGTGGTATTTTTGGCCTTAAAAAGGTTGATTTGTTAAGTCTGGTTGCAGGGGCGAGTGTTGGGGGACAGTTTCAATGGGTCTGGGCTGTTACTTCATTTGTTTTTCACAAACGATGTCTGGCATTCCTGGTTTTACCCTGTCCTCTCAGTAACTTATTTGAAACTAGAAGATTTCTGTTGGATGAAAAACTCTTTTTCATGATCAGTAACCTGCTATGAGGGATGCTGCAGAGGGACATGGGTCCCAAACCATCCTTTTTTTCTTTACCTTCCTGTTCTCCTCCACTTGTGGCAGGCTCCAGTGCCCCTAAACCCTACCGTTGACTTTGCACTCATTCTTATTGGGAGGTTTATGGATGTTTAATTATCTGAGTTAAGTTACTGTCTGTGACTATAATCCATGGTCAGGCGTAGCCAGTGTTATACTGAAGAAGCTTGCAGCTTTGCAATTTTAGTTGAACTTCCTTGTTGTCATCTTTGCTGCTTGTCCAGAATTGTCCACCTAAGCTTAAGAGTGGGAGAGGCTTCCAGATTTCCTTTAGTCATCACAAGGCATCGCTCCTCATTTTCAAGCTGGTAGACATCACCGGCGACAATCTTCACCGAGAGGAAATCTGTAACTAAGCTGTCACTTCAGTTAAAATATCTTTCTTTTAAAAAAAAGAAAAGGGGATCCCTCTGCATCAGGAGAGGATGGGGAAGCTAAGAGAGTCACACAGTGGTTGTATATAACATCCAGAAATTGCATTAATATAGTACTTCAACTGTCCCATATTTTTCTGATTTTGTGAATGTCACATGTAGAACAGCATCATGTGGTTACTAATTATGACTACCAAAGTGCAATTTGTAATAAGGCTAGCAGATGTTTGCAGCACTATGAAACAAAAGTCAGATCAAAACCAGCTCTTTTTGCTCAGGACATATCAACTCCAGATCACGTAGAATGTGTGTTTTGTTTTTAAAACAAGTTATTCTCTATAGGTTGTCTTTCTCACACCTTTTAGGGTCTAGAATTGCGACGTGATCTGCAAGATCATGTTGCAGAAAATTATTATATTCCATTTGCTCGTACTTGGCTTCTCATTTTGCTCTCCATCAGGCAAAGAGGAGTTTTGCCACTGATTGCGGCGAGACAGGATCAGCCCCTCTGTTTTGCTTTCACAAGGATTTTAAAGGCCCTGTGAAAATAAGAAAAGTTTGTGTTGACCAAAATGCCTGTGATGAACTAAAAGACAGTCATTTGCACTCATGTGAGAAGAGCTCTGTTAAGAGCCATCAATCCCACTTGTGACAGCGTATTGACACTTGCTGGTCTTTAGGATTCGTTTCTTAAAATGTTAATGCAGACAAGTTCCTGTCTGTTGTGGGAAAATATGGTGGAACTTTGTTAGATGAGACACTCGAGTGCAAATAAATGTTTCCTGTAAGAAAGCATTTGGCTTGAATCTTTCCTCTTTTTTTTTTATCTCCCAAATTGTTTCCCCATGTCCTTAGTGACACCCTTAGAGAAAAAAAAAAAAAAAATCACCATCAAAAATAAAAGTCAACTGCGCACATGCCAGAGATAATTGAAGATTTATAATACGCCCTACCTAACTTGCGAGCATTGGAATAACATACGTGAGTGATGGGCTGAAACTTCATGGCATGAAGGATGCCTTTCTGGATAATTTACATCTTGGGGGGTAGTATCTTAAAATCAGAGGTCCTGTCTTCACTCTGTGCACATTAAAAACCACATGGTGCTTTTCATAAGAGCCTGGGTTTGCCCCAGCGGTCTCGGCTAAAATTTTTCCCTGCTCTTTAGTCTTGCAGTGTGTGCTGTGCTCAGACCATCTGGTCACCATTCTGCACCCTGGCCGTGGTTGCTTTTAATGGCCAAATGATTTCTGTCTGTGTACAGTTGGTAGAGTGTTTTGCATACTGCATATGCTCGAGGTATTACATATGAAAGGCATTATGTAAGATTACAGGGAAAGAAAAATACGCTCTTAAAAATTGTCAGTAATTGCCCAGAATGCTCTTGTGACACCATTTGATGATGCAGGATCCTTAACTGCTGCTCTGAAACAGTCTAGCTTTTAATTTGCATTTTAAACTTTATCCACTGTGAAATTCCTTGATTTTTGGTGTCATTATTGGCATCTTGGATGTCCCTTCTAGAGGCCAGACCCTTGCGTCTGGTCATCTAAAGACAGCTCTAAATAAACAAAGCGTATGAAGAAGAGGAGTCTGGGGCCACATCCAGGCTCCCACACCCCACACGAGCATCGCCCAGCATGCAGCCCGCAACTCCCCTCTCCCAGCCTTGTGGCCCTGGCCTGGCACAGGTGACAGCACTTCGAGCGCTCACAGGTAGAACAAAGTCCATGTGGCTGCTGAGCTGGGTTTTAAGAAGACAAATTTGGCTCCCGGGCTTTAGGCTGGGCTGTTAGCGTACCCGTTCCAGTCCTGGTCCTCTCAGGTTGTAGTCAAAGACCTAAAGCTTGGTTCAGCTGCTTAACGTTAGCGCTAAGTGAGGCTAGAGGTGACCCAAGGTTTTGGGGACATCCGTACCATGCTAGTGGTTACATGGCACTGGACCTGCGGGGAGCTGTGTCCTGCGGGAGGTAGGCACTGGAGGTCCAGCCGGGGCATCGCCGATGGCTCAGGCTGGACTGACTCTACCTGAGTCTCGCCGTGGCTTTTTGTGCCCTCTAAGGGCTCCCCATCCAACGCAAATGCTCCTCCAAGCAGGACGTACCTGGAGTCGTTCTTTAAAAGCTTTCCTGGGTCAAGGCTCGTGATAGAGAACAAGGTCTGTCTGGGGCCAGAGCTTCAGTCAGCGCTGTAAGATCACCCAGGACCTTTCTTAGGACAGCCGGACAGCCGTGTTGTTGAAGGCGTTTGTTTCTTCACACGGCGCAAACGTGCTGGAAGAGCCTTGCGCAATCGCCCGGGCGTCCACACGACCCCCTTCCGAGCACAACCGTAGCAATGCAGCCTGAGTCCGGGGCTGGGAGGTTCAGCCCAAATGCAGCTGGTCTGGTGACAGTTCAGCCTGAAAAAGCCGGGCTGCAGGAGCAGGTCCCAGCACTCCGGATGCCGGGGAGGGTCGCAGAGCCCCTTTAGGCTCTGCGGAAGGGAGGGGTGTTAGCACGTCCCCGAAGGCGAGCAGGTGCCCAGGCGTTTTGCCGAACTGGGGCCCCATTTAGTTAAATCTTGATCTAACCTTATTCCCTCGCCGGTTTTTGAGAGCAGGTTGTGTTAGCAGGGTCTGACCGCCCTCGCGCGCACGCCTTCGGGCCGGAGCAAGGAGTGTCCCACCAGCTTCGCAGGGTTTTGGAGTCACGCATCATTTCAGCCTAAAAATAAACCCCAAACGTGGTATTCTATTATTGAAGACAAGTTGAACTGTGCTTTCCACGCAGCACCTAGAAAAGAAATGATGCTGCATTATATTTTCGGCTCGGGCGCGAAGCCAGCGCTAACTGCTCGCTAATATAATTATGGCCAAAAATACTGTGGGCTGGTCCGCGGGAGGCTCTGGGTTCTCCAGCGGAGCCGGGCAAGCTCCGCCACCCAAAATCCTCTTTCTGTGCATGTGAAGAGCTTAGGGGAGATGCACATTTAAGCATGCTTACTCAGAATCAGGTTTTTAACATAGCTGCAATAACTTTTAAAACTTTTCGAGTACGGAAAGGGGGGAAAAAGTGCTTTAAAATTAATAAAACCGCAAGGTGACTGTCGGTTGTAAAGGAGGTCTTTTAACAGCTCCTACTGAAACACGGAGGAGCCGTGCTGGACCATCTCTTCTTAAGTCCTTGAAGACATCAGTGAGTAGTCCTGCTTCAAAAAAAAAAAAAAAAAAAAAAAAATCAATGGCACAATTTCACCCTGAATCATTTGCTCTGTTGGTGAAAGTCACAGAGAAAAGTCCTAAAATTATACAATTATAATAATAAATCAATTCAGCATGTCATTTCTGCTTTTCTACATTAATAAATTAACCATGTAACATTGTTCAAAATTATGTCAGTTACGCATATAATAATCTTTTAAATTAATGAAGTGATGAAGCAGTTTGATGACACCCATGATTTACAGGGCTGCTTTTAGCTAATGTTAAAAGCCTTTCATTTAATAAATTGCCCCCTTGAGAAATTACCAAAAATGAATATTTTCTATGCTAAATGTTCCAAGGTTTACACTTTTTCAATATATTAACAAATGGCAAGGGAGAAGCATTTTTCAAAATATATCTTCTTTTACATATATTTAATTGAAATTAATTAGTATATTACTTTAGAAGGAAATGGTCACAGAGAAAGGTGCGGGATCATTTATGAGAGTTTCTTATGGCAATAAAACAGAATTTAAACAATGGAATTAATCATGTCCTTAAAAATTTTTATGATAGATTAGGAATCATTCCAAGCTTTTTGATTAAATAGAAGGACATTCCATACAGACCGGGGAAAAAAAAATCCAGCTATTCCACTGCAATTAATATTTCCCTGGTTTCGTTATGTCAGGATACGTGCGTGCTGAATATTTACCGAGCTTAAAGCAAGAGTCCGAGTGAGGCTCACAAGATGTATTTTGCTTCACTCTTCCTTGCGCTCGGCACCCTGACGTTAACGGAGGCACAATGTTATGAATGCTTAATATTTCCCATTTTATGCACGTCTTATAAGAAGCGAGCTTTAAAGACACTTTCTCACAGGGCTGGTTGGGATTCAAGGAACATAACGTGAAACGGTATAGTACGTCCTATAAAAGAGGTTAAAATGGAGGTTATAATTATGAAAGCTCAATAGATTTGAAAGCCAACACAGTGCCTCCTTGCATGTGATACTACCTCTAGAAAGGGAAAGAGATATATAGGACTATAAAGGGAAGCCTGTAATTGATGCTCTCTGTACTTATTAGGATTTGTTTTAGTAACATCAGGGACTCATTTTTGTACTACCTCTGAATAAATAATGTGCGCAGTAGATTGGGTCAATTCCTTTTCATTTTGAAATATTTTCCGTGCTTGCACTAAAACTAAGAATAATTCATTGGCTTTTTGTAAGGTGGCTGGATGTATTAAGAAAAATAGGTGCGTTAACTGAGCTATTGGGGGGTCTGTAACAGGGACCAGCGTGAAAAGGAAAGGACTCTTGGCCTTTGGGGTGATGGGAGAGTGTTTTCCAGCTCAGTCAGGAGCACGTCTCAGAAAATAAACTGGATTGCAGAAAAAGACCTTGTTCCAGTGTTTGTATTTTAACGCTCCACGGGTGAAGTCTGCCACATAGCAGAGACTCCGACGGGAGACCCACATATAATTACCCATGGACAGAGCTTTGCCTCCTGTAAGTAAACCATCATAATGAGCACAGCTCCTCAAATACATATTTATTTTAAAAAACAAGTGAAACAGAACCATCCCAAAAAAGCCTGAAAATTGATTCCAGTGCAGGCTTTGTTTGGCTCCTGCTCCTGGCACTAATTGCGGAGTTTAATATCTCCGGCAAGTCGCTGCCTTGTCCCGGGTGCCAAGTTCCAAGTTCTCAGGCGGCTCCAGCCCTGCCAGTTACCTACAGGAGGAGAGACGTGGGGGTGCTTAGCTAGCGTTTGGGAAGTTCTTTGATATATCCTTGGGTGAAAAGGACTGCAGAAGGACAAATTAATTATTCACAGCAATGATTAATGGATTAGTTGTGACTCGTTCTAAAATACTTCTACGGGTAGCCCCTTCGCAGCAACGTCTGAAACTTGTAAGGTTTTTTTGCTGGGAGGCTGGGGGGTTTTTTTGGGTGAAGATGTTCACTGAGGAGGTTGGGCTTTGGAGAGCTGCCTCTAGAGCATCTCCTAGTGCTCCCACCCTTGGAAAAAGATCATTAAAGAAATCCTGTCTGTCTGTCCATCACCTTCTTCTCACACTAGGTGATGAGGTACAGGTTTTCTTTTCGAGTACTTTTTCAGTGAAGCCCCCCTTGAAATTCAGTCTTCCGAGGGGGGCTGGTTCCATTTGGTTTTAAGAAACAATGTCAGTTTTGTCAAAGTTAGGAGAATTTCTGGGATGGTGGAAAATTCTCTTGCACATGCTCCTATGTACAAAGTTCATCCATCCAGAGATGGAGGGCCTGATCCTGCACTCTGTAAAAACAGCAGGAGTTTGTTATGAGATCTGAGGATGCCCAGGGTAAATATGACTAGCGATTTGTACTGAGAAGTGGTCAAGACAGCGTTTTCTGCAAACTATGAAGTATTCTGAGGACCAAATGATTGCCTTCTACTGTGCAGTTAGCTTTGGAGACCATCTTGAAAGTGCTACCAACTTCGGGGTATTTGCAAAAGCAGCAGCTTATGTGAGGCGTGGCTTCCAAATAGTTTAGCAAAGCAGAAATGACTGTCTGTAGAAGTGTTACGCCCTGCCCCTGGGCAACCAAGCCATCTGTAAGTTCAATCCATGTACGAAACACATTGGGACTTTGCAGGGAAAGGGGTTGCTCCAAAAGCCGCAGAATGACCAATGGGCTTAATGCTAGTTCTCAGTCTGGCAAACCTTTGAATGTAGTGGAAAAATTAACGTGGGTCTAGTCCTTGCTGTGAAATTTCGAGATGATTCGAGAGCTTATTAGTTTAGGGGATTTGTTGAAGGTGTATCTCGCCGTGATTTCTGCGAGAAAGTGGACTTCAGCAGCTTCCAAGCTGGAGAACTAGAAGGACCGATAAGAATAGGAATCAATAACATTTATTTAAGAGCAGAAATAATGACATTTATTTCTCCTTATTAATAGATTCTTTGGGTTATTTTCTAGGAGAACATAAGTAATAATAACAACAAACGTGTAGAGTAAGTTGCGGCGTTATAGAAAAGCATGTCTGGCCATCAGACAAAAAAAAAAGGAATGTCTTAATGCATGCTTCTGATGAGATATGCAGGGATTGCATTATCCTGTGTAACAGAATGTATCCAAATGCAGAGATAGGACCAGAAAACCCGTACATTTCTGCCAAGAGAGTTTCTGCCCAAATATCTTTTTGGCAAGGAAGAAATGCATCTCACTCCTCAAGCCCTGGAACAAATTGAGGGGCTGGTCTCTAACAGTAATTTTTCAGATGGGGAAATGACCTCAAACCGCCTCGAGAGACTTGGCAGAGAAGGGTCGAGAGGATGCAGGCGAAAAGGAGGAGCCTTTGAGCAGGACCAGGGGCTCCCTCCTCCACTGTCGTTCCGGGATGAAAGCTGTGGGGGTGGAGGGGGCAGCTTCAGCTTAGAAAAAAAACAGTGGTTTGCACCTTCAGCTCATGCCCTTGCTGATTTTGTAGCATCTACTGTTGCGGGGTCTTCCGTACCCACCTCTGTGTCCCCACCACACCCCAGCAGAGCCCTGTGTACCTTTGAGCTTGGAGCAGAAGATACCGGTCCGTGTAAGGCTCTTTTGCGTCTACGCTTTGGCTAAGGCTCCGTTTGTGATCTGTGAAGAGCATGATCCGAACCTTGCTGCAGACAAGTGGCAGCTGTGGGACCGTGCTGTTGGGTCTTAGTGTTGGTTTCTACACAGAGATGAGCGTCACATGGGGGCTGATTTCCGATTTCTGATTTCTTAAGCGACAGATGAGCCTGCATCAGCCCTTTACCATATCCTTACTGGCCATGGCGAGGTAGCACGAGGAGAAAGACCTATTGATTCTCTTGCTTAGTTATCAGTAATGTCATCTGCGTACCTGAGTCCTTCCAAAGTTGAAGTCACCATTCATTTTGTGTACCGAGCGGGTTAATTTTATCCACACCTTTTTGTGCAAAGACGGCATCTTTCATTTGAGGTTGTCAGACCTGAGGGTCGGGGAGGGTGGTGGACCAGGCATGGGGTCTTACAGTTCCCCGCTGCAGAGGGGTGAGGTGAGGCGTGCAAACAGCTGAGGACCATGTTTTCAGGCTTTGGAAGTGGGATTTAAAGCACAGCTAGATTAACCAAGTGGTGTGTGCCGAGTCAAGCACCCGAGTTGAAATTTAGGCCAGTGCTGAGATCTATAGGGAAATCTTGCTTTAAGTGACCATCGCATTCCTACTGCACGTCTGTGGAGGGGCTGGGAAGACAAACTCCCGTCTCCTGCTCTACGTGCTAAGCCTCCCCGCCTTCCTGCTCCTCCGCCATTTACCCACTGCATTTTCACTACCTGGCGGGGAAGGATGTGCGCGTCGGCCTGTGCGAGGCTCAGCTGGCGTGTCACGCCGGGGCGGATTCGCTGGGGATGCAGGGCTTTTAGGCCTTCCCTAAGCAAAGCCGGTCTGTCCGTGGCTGTGGACAGAAGGCTGCACAGCCTGGGGATGCTTGGGGGACCGGATTTGTCCCCATACACCGCTAATGGCAGTCCACCGGCCCCGCCAGGTCATGGCGCCCCGGCCTGAGGGCTAAGGAGCCTCCTGCAGCGTCAGCCCCTCGCGCAGGATGGTTTAGCCTGCTGAAAAAGTTTGCCTGCCAGTATAACTGACTAAATTAACTAGATTTGTTAATTAGCAGCCAGTCTCACCACTGGTATACCCAGCGGAGACTGTTTGAATCAGACAAGAAATTGAGTGATGGAAAAATGAAACTAAACAACCCATTTATTAAATAGGAGAGGGCCAGGTGATATTTGAGTGAAAGTAGCCCCTTCCCCGTGCTGGGAGAAGGTAAAGTCGGTGCATGCCACAGCGGTCAGTGGATGAAGACAAGTCAGGAGGAGGAAGAGGAGTGCAGGAAAGCTCCAACGGACACAGTGCTGCCCCTTCCTCCAGCACCTTGGTGTGCGTCACGTCCAAGCCCCAGATGAGAGAGGGGCAGGCACTGAAGGCCACCTCAAGACCTGTGGAAACGCAGATCAAACAACACAGGAACATGCAACACGAGGAAGGCGCAGAGGTACCAGCGGGAAAAAGGCACCAGCTGCAGAAGTCAAAAAAAAAAAAAAAAAAAAAAGAGGAAGACTTGAAACCTGGTGGTTTGTTGGCTGAGCATAGAGCATAAGGTGATACCAGACCTGGTCCTCACCTGCTGGTGGGTACAGATCAAGGGTTGGGGTATAGTCAGGATCAGACTGGGCTCGCATGGAGGAGAAAAATTCACGGAGCCTGACTCACCCCTGCTTCACGCTTTGCGCCGTCGGTTCAGCCTTTGCAAAGGAGGCACGAGAGATGCGGGTCCCTGTGGTTGTGCAATACACCAGGGGAGGCTGAGTTCACCCCAGCAGCTGCCTGCAGTGGCAGTGAGGATTTGCCTGGTGTAAAGGAAGGACATGACAGAAAATATATCCCCCCAGGGAGGGGAAAAAAGGAGAAGTCAAAATGGTGGTGGAGGGGTTACTACCAATGCACTACGTGACAAGTGCAAGGGTGAGCAGGGAGGACTGTGTTTGGAAGCAGCCATTGTGCCCCACAGAAGCAGAACCATCTCCCATCCTTTAAAAATAATGATAGGAGCGAGTAAGCGCACTTTAATTAGAAACAATGATAATCATTACTCGTCAGCGGCTTTTTGTCCGAAAAGCGTAAAATTCTTTGCATTTTTGGTAGAAACTCCTTACCAGGCAATCTGTATTTTTCATATGCACAGCCAGTGCTGCTGATTTGGAAGCTGGCAGACAAAGATGTTATCGTTCGTTGTGGATGCAGTTTGAGGGTAGACGGCCGTACACGCAGCTGTAGGTAGCTGTGGAGGGTGAAAAGCGTTGCATCTAGACTGCCGGCTCAGATGCCAGGCTGCTGTCCGATGCAGCAAAAAGTATGAAGATATATCATGTCTTCTTCAGCGTTTAATGCCTGGAAATGCCAGCAGACCCTGGCAGACCAAGCCACCATGAAGGGGTCAGCAAGACGCCAGGAGACGTCCATGAAGGAAGAAGCATCCTAGCATTATACAGACTTCTGGGCAGGTTTGCGGGGCAGCCAAGTAATCCGTATCTCACGTTACGTTAGCTGTTTATAAATTATTCCCTAGGTTTTATCACAGGAGCATATTCATTTTTAATGTTTAAATACACATTAAGAATAATTTTCACTGCAGGTTGATCCCTAATTCCATCAGGAGCAAAGCTAAGGAAACGATACATGCAAATCTGAGCGGGGGTCGGTACCCTCAATCCCTGGCTTGTCTTCCTGGAGGGAACTCGCCAGCCCCAGGTCTGTCGGAGCTTGCAGCCTGGCTAGGAGCCGAAAAGCCTTGGATGAATCCCTACCTGTGTGCCAAAGGTCCTTAATTCTCTAAACTTGCCACTCCCACACCCGAAGGAAAGCGCTCGTGCTCTCCCGCTTTCCCACAAAACTAAATCTTTCGATTGCCTCCCACACAAGCCAAGGGAAAGGATGGAGCAAAATGCATTTTAATGAGCGTTTGAATAATCATCGGCAAGAGTACTTTTCACTGACATAGCACCTTTTGTTCGAGCGATTTATAAACATCCATTAAGCCTGACAACATCCCTGAAGGGTAATTCTTTTTTTATTCTCGGGAAGCGGAGAGCTGGGATTTGCTCGAGGTTAGGGCAGGAAACCCGTGGCGGGGCTGGAAATGGGAACCCCCGCGTGCGGGATTTCCTCTCCCCCCTCCGTAGGGTTTCCTCTCCGCTCGCTAATCGCTAAGCAAGATCTTGATGACCAGATGCTCATAGATAACACAGCGCAAATATTGCTTCCGTTCTGCAAATTACATGCTGGCTTGGTTCAAAGGCCAAATCCGATTCCGCCTTCAGCCGGTGGCGGGGATCCCATCGAACGTCGGCGGAAGGGGGACCAAGCCGCAAGAGTTTGAAAAACAAAGCTAAGTGCTTGGAAACTTTTGCAGCCGCACGGATTTGCGGAGCACCGCGTGGTTTAGAGCGTTTTCTCGTGCTTGAGAAAACCTGCAAGGCTGTAAATGAGACTGTTTCTAAAGGGCACATCCAGGCGCTTTATCCAAAACCACCGGCAAGGCATTTCCCTACCAGACAGCGCGCACGTTCCAGAGGGAAGCGACGCTATTTCTTCTCTGACATCGCCAGTTAAAAGGATTTATTTTCAGTAAAATAGACTACTTCAGTTGCATGATGGGCAAAAAAAGGTACTATATAATTAAAAGTGGGATTAGACAGAAAAATGAGATGTTAGGCAGATAATTAGGGAACTATTATAATTAGAATGTGCTTTTAAATCCCCTAGTAGCTTCTATTATGAAAGGGATGTCCTCTGATTAACCAATATTTCCCTTAAGTAGATATTTTTCCTCTTCCTTTTGGAAAGGAAAGCCTGAGTTGAATGACTTCGCCTTAAAAAAATCACAGTTTACTGGGGCCTGATTTCTCCTCGTAGCAAGCCAGTTTTGCTTGGGAAAAAAGACCTATATTTGGTGTTGAATGTGGCAGGGAGGATTCTACTAGCAAGCTTACTAAATCACTTCTCTCCTCTATTAAATACAGTCTTATTTATAGACAGTATTTAGTATTCTTTGTATTCAGCCTTTAAGAGAAATTATTGCCGTTAGAGCAGTGATAGCCTTAGATTAAATTTTTATTCATGCAGGTTTTATACAAACGAAACTGCTGCATATTTCTATGTGAAGTAGAAAGCCGTGATGGTTTTGAAATGACGTGGAGCTTCGGCGAGAGCCGTCTGGCAGCTGCTGGTAATGAACACGAACCAACAAGCCTCTTGGAAGCTGCTTGTCTCTCCCCGGCTCTCCGGCAGGGAGTAGGAAAGGACAGACAGTGGTCCCACCGCTAACAGCCCCATAAATCAGAGCAGCTCTGCTCAATTCGGTACAATTATAAGTGAGTTAAAACTGGGGGAAGTGAGAGCATAAGCCATCCTGTTCCCCTCACCTGAGCCTTTGCAGGTGCTGGTTTGCAGGGAGCCGCTGCGAGAAAGTGTCTCGGGCAGGCGGGGAAAAGTGGAAAAGGGAAATAATGCGATAAAAAGGCAGCCTTCCTCCCTGCCCCCCCCCCCTTTTTTTTTCTTTATTAAGCCTAAAATTTTAGGACTTGAGAGAGAAGCAAGTACAAAAGTTCAGTTTGAATGCAATGGCCAAATGTTGCCTCTTATCTGTAAAAATAGGAGGGGAGGGCAGCAGAGGAGACAGCCGAACGGCCGGGCCACTGAAAGCACTGATGCCTGTTTGCCTGCTACTGTCGTCGGACAAACAAGGCTCCTGTTCTTTCACCCAAAAATGTGAAAAGCAGATGGATATTTGCTTTATGCAGAGTCGAGAACCTTGGCATCCATCCGCAGATACAAAAGATGACTTAGTTAAAAAACCATTTGTGGTACGCCTGCTTCCAGCTTACTGGACGTATTGTTGAATGAAATGCTCGGAAAAATGTTTCCAAATAGCTGAATGGTCAGAGAGAGGGTGAAAACAACCCCGAATATAGTACACAGGCCCTGGAGAGAGGAGCCCGGGGAAGAGGCAGCCCGCCTGAGGTTGGAGACCCCCGAGCCTGACGTGGGCATTGCTGCGAGAGCAGCGGGAAAGGCTGGAATAAGTGTTGCCAGTGTGGTGAGTGATGGCAGGGAAATGGCATCCCAACCTCCTACTTCTGGAGGGGAAGGGGGGAAAGCATCTCTTTGGGATGTCTTTGGGAACTGTGGACACAGAGATCATCTCTGGGGTGGCTTCAGAAGCCCCGGAGGTCACTGGACCTCCTGCAGGAGCAGGCTCTCGGCACCGCCCTGCCACGACCACCCGGACCATCCGCTCAGTAAGCGGGGAAGAGCCAGCAGCACCGAAACACCAGTGATGGGAGGAGCAGACAAAACGTCACCGACTGCTGGTGAGACTGAGGGAGGGACTCGTGGGCAAAGGTCCCATCCAAAGATGGGAAACCCTTGGAGGCAGAGACAGCCCGGCTCGCTGCGTACACCGGTTGCGCGGAGGAGCGGCGGCTCGTGCAGCCTGGCAGGGTACCAAGTCAGCCTTTCACCAGCAGATTTCGAAACATCGTTCGTCTGTCAGCGCTAGCACACCCCTGACACCGGCACACCGTGACCTGCCACTAAGAAAAACTTCCAAGAGCTGGGAATCCTCACGGATCCACTTCACTGTTTAACGGATGGATGAGACAGCTCTTTCTGCTTTTTTGGGGGGGTTTTTTGGCCCTTCCCCATGGATCTGACAAAGACTGGTGGGCACCAGCTACCAAAGGGACCAGACATTAGCGGATCTAACAGCAAAGCCTTCCAGCTTACAGCGTTCTTGCTGGAGGAGGCTGCAACATCAACAAAACCATCCAGGACCACGTTGCTGAGCCCTAACGATGACTGTGCAGACTCTGGAAGAAGAAATACTGAGCGGAACTGCAGAGATGCAGATGCCAGCATGGACCGGGGTCATCCGACATCCCCTGACTTCCCACGCTGGACCCTGACATCCAAGTCGTGAGAGAAACGCCCAGACCAAAGGGAGTGAAGGGAATTTGGTGATTCAAAACCATGGCCTCCTGCCCTGTATTTGCAGGATGGGGGAAACAGAGGGATGCGAACCAGTTTTCCTTAACCCATTGAAAAATCTGGGCTTCCCACTCCCGCAGAAGAGAGCCATTTGGCCTAATGATACCTTCCCGCTCTGCGGTGCCACTCAGCCAAGATGCTGAAGCACTTTAGATGTCTTAATTCACCCTCTCAGCAAATAGCCGAGCACAGCAAAGTGCTCATGGTAACAGTACAACACAATGGGGAAAATATAGTATAGAAAAATAGGATGGTTTTATGTCTTTTATGTCTTATACTGCAAACACATAAAAACAATTAGGGTTTGGAGAATATTTTTTAAAAGCAAAGAGAATGATTGGCAAGGCAGAGAAAATAAATATTATACCCCTGAGAGGGTTAGGGACGTATTATTTTTCCAATTTTACAGAAGAGAAATGCCAGATCAGAATTACTTTCCCAAGATCACACAGGGTGATCCTGCCACCCTTTCTATTGAGTAGCTCTTACTCAAGGGTTTGTCTGTCTTTGTGCCCAGAGACCTCTGTGTTTTAGAGACTTTAAAGCCCGCTATCCAGTGGTGTAAATTTACAGTGTGTTAGCTACTCTGTATTTATTCCCCACATAAATAACTTTTCAAAGTAAGCTACCTCACCCAAAGACACTTTCAGAAGTGCAAGGCCAGTGGTAACGCTGCTAAAAGAATTAACACTTACCCACATAATTAGCTGTAATTAGTACTGGCCAGCACAGGAGTTAATGCACGCTAGCGGACATAAATTCTGCCTTTGTGTCCCCGTGCCACCATAAGACCAGCCTGGGAATAAGATCCCACCGGGTGCAAAAGTGAAGGCACCAGGCTGGTTATCTGATGCCTCGTGATGCCTGAGCTCAAACGCTCTCCATGCCAGACCTTTCTTCCCATCATGAAAGCCCGCACCCTCTTTTCGGCAAGGTAACGGTTCTGCCAGTAATCCCAGAGGTATTTGACAACCCAGGATTTCTGTGGGTCTTTTGGGGGGGGGGGGGGTGGACCTGAACATCAAAACCAGAGGCTGCAGCGATACAACCGAACAACTTCAGGGAGCGTTTCGTAGCTTCCCACTACGGGGTTAACCGTTCGCGGCAGCAGAACTGGATTACAGGCTCAACAGCGAAGGAGAAAACCAATCAAAAGAAGAAAATATTGAAACAAGTTCAAGCTCTCCCCATCCTGTGGGTGAGAAGCTGGTGGGGCGATGGGTGGCTTTGCGTAGGGAGGAGGGTGCGTGCCCGGGGCACAGCTGGCGTGTGTGTGCGATTCGGGATTGCATGGATTCGGGACACCGGAGCAAACTGTTTGGGAAATGGGTGGGAAGAGAAGAACTGAGCACATGGAGAAGGTACTTCCCTAGCTCTTCAAACATGTTTTATTCCGAACTGTGTTTTCTACAACTTGTCCAAGGTCGGACCTGTCCTCCTTGTGGTCGGGCTTGAAGTTCTAAAGAAAAGATGCATTATACAAAGCCGTCTGGCTGAAAACACCCTCCTTCCTTCCTTCCTTTGAAGAGGATTTGCCAAAATGTAGCCCTAAATAGTTATAAATACTTGAAAGGGGAAACTTAGTAAAGTGGCTGGTAATCTTTTGGGCTGAAACCCCTCATTTTTACTCCTAGATGATTGCTGTGCTTACTGAGTTCAGGAAAACAGCTTAGCAAACACAAGCAGAGCCTCACAATATAATCACAAAGAAAAATAAACTTTTCTAACACAGACACTGCCCACTTGCTCATTGGAACAGCAATTGAAATCCGGGTTTTCTCAGGGTTTGAAGGACATGCAGGCTGAATCATTGTAAGTGCTGTGATCCAGTTGGATTTCCAGGACTGTGGAGCTGAACTGCGCAATCGGGCCAGGCTGGTCTCTAGAAACGGGCCTTGTCCAAGCATTTGAAGTGTAATTTTAATTAAACTTTTTAAAATACAGAGGTAAATACGGACTGTTACTTTAATTTAAACTGATCTTACATTGATTTTGCTTAACTGATGATGAGGGATTCATTTGAGATAAACAAAGAGAAACTACTCATAAATTGAAATGAAATGTTTTTTCTTCTGGGCTTTGCCTCACCTTAGCTAGTTTAGGGACCCAAATGAAGTTAAAGCTGGGATATTTTTATGTCGGCTAGTTTTGGCTAGAAACGTGTGGGTCTGTCTGTGCCGGCTCGTCAGGCGCTTGTAAATGGCTTTCATTTTGATCAAAGCAAGCGGAGGCGATGTGACTTTCAGCCCGCTGGAGAGGGACCCCCGAGGTGACGTCAGCTGAGGGAAGAGTCACCGAGTGCAGCCAATGTGTCACAGAAGAACTTCAAAGCAGGATCCGTAGGCAACCTTGGCTAGGAGCAGGGAACAGATCCAAGGGAAAACATGAGGCAGGCAGGCAGTCTTGGCTTCCTAAACAAAATCTATATTAAGAGACAGGCAGGTAAGAAGAGCTTTAGAAAAAGCACTGGAAAGTGGAAAGAGGGAATGGAATAATCTACACGCCCAGAGCAACAAGTGGTCCCACGGTGGTGTTTTCTTTAGGAGGTTTCTTACTCGAAACACTATGTTTTTTAATACACCCATGAGGTAAAGTTCCTCTGGGAGTTAGTGGCTGTTTGTGATGGTCTCATTGTGTGTTTGGAGGAACACACAAACCCACTGGGCAGTGAAGAAGCAATCAAAGGAGGTGAAGACCCAGGAGCCACACTCTGTGGAGACAAAACACAGCAGCAGGACAGCACAGGAAGACTAAGCGAGGAATGTGTGTCAAGCCACGTTTTATATCTTTGATGACCACAAAGCTGGTTTTTGAGAATGGCTTTGGGAGGCCCACCTGAGTCAAGAAGGCCTTTCATTTCAAGATTCTTTCAGGTGGTCCCTCAGGGAGGAGCCTGGCCCAACATCCTGATGGCCAGAAGAAGAAATGAGGCAATATCTGCCTCCCAACACAACAAGGCCACCGAAGGTGCCATAAGGACATGGAGTGAAGAGCGCTGCCAGTGGATCTCAGCCTACATGAAGCTGAGTGACATCTCAGTAAGGAAATATTCAGGATAACTGCAGCTCTTCTAGAAAGCCATGAAGAGAACTGCAAACACATATAACTGCCATAAAATCTTCCAGTCAAGAGACGCACAGAAAGGGAAAGCATATTGCGCACAAGAGTTTGTCATCCCAGGAGAGAGGGAGGGAGGGAGGGAGGGAGGAGGAGGTGGCATTCCCAGGTATGGAAACCCAGGGCAGAAAGCCACCAGGCACTCGAGTTCAGCGAGGCCAAGATTTCTAAAGCGGAATTTGAACTGTGTAGGGAAGTCAGACCGTGGAGCTTTCCCCGAACTTACAGACCCAACATGTGCTTCTAATACAGAAACTACAGCAGAAGCTAGAGTTACTGCAAGGCTGAGTGTACTAATGAATCAAATTGTCTCTACACGACTTCAAAGGCTTTGGGAAGAAGCAAGAACAACTAGAAATGTAACACTAATGGCAAGGACAACGTGGCTGGCACGGGTGAAACCCGGTGAGGGTCTCTTCATCAACAGAGAGGTGTAGTGTGTGTGGAAAAGGCTGAAAAAAAAAAATTAATCTGGTGCTGCTGTACAGCAAAGGAGAAAGAGCAGCAGTGGCCTCAAGTCTGGCGAGAACAAAACCGAGGCAGAATGGGCTTGGTGGAAAAACAGGGTGAGCAGTATAGTTATAAAATTTGAAGAGAGGACCAAAGTAAGAAGCATTTCAAATACTAGCAAGGACAGGAAAATAGTAGAAAGGGTTACAAATGATCAGCAATGCAGACGACTATAATAAACTATAATAAACTTCAACTTGGAAACATAAAAGAAGAAATATGATCTAGGATGATATGGGAAAAATAATTTAAAGGGAGATATTCTGTGGGGGGAGAGATCTGGGCAAGGTCCAGAGCTGCTATTTATGAGTTAATGAAGAGCGGGGTGGGAACAGCTTGTCTTCAAGCGGAGGGCTGAGAGGCAGAGTATCTCACCTCTGTTCCTCATGCCACCACGTAGTTTCTTGGTCAAGTCCCTTGAAAACCTTCTGTGCTTCAAGCGCTCTGGCTGTGGAGTGAGGATTTCCCGTCTCGCACACATGCTCGTAAGATGTTCGGCTGCTACGGTGGCACCCCTGATGCCGCACGCCGTCACACGCTGTTTGGCTGAGCAGTCCCGTTTCAGGGGGTGCACTCAAGCAAGATCAAATTAAAAGGGATGATAGAAATGGAGAGGGGGGCCGAAGCGCTAGGCAGGCTAGTGCATCTCCGTGGTTCACCTTTGTCTGACGGGGGATAAATGCATCTCGGAGAACTGACTCTGTTCTGCTCCTGTTTGGATCGAGAGAGGCACGAAAGCAGTGTTTTGAGGGAAGAAGAGGGGTGAGGCAAAGAATTCAGTGTCCCCAAAGTCCCCTGGGGATCGCTTGGATGGGTAGAGCCCGCTGACATGCTTTTGTTGTCTCCATAACTGAGAGGTTCAAAGCTGCTTGAGTTGTGTCTCTGTGCAGCGCGATGCACATCTACCTTCAGAAAGGTACAGCTCTTTTCAAAAAGCGACTTAGGCACTTAATTCCGGTGACTTTCAACGAGACTTGGGCCGGTAGGGACCTCCTGAAGTGTGGCTTACTGCCCACATTTGCTAAAGACGGTTTGTATGTCTGGCAGGAATTAGGTGCCAAATTTTGTGTGGACTGTGGTCACCGCAGTGTTGAGAGAAGCAGCAAAGTATCTTTGGAAATTTGAACTGAAAGGTTGAATGGTGGGATAGTCCTCCTCAAAGCATGCTGAGAGCCTCTTAGCCAAAATACAGAGTATGTATGTGATGAGCTAAAGCCTGATAAATGCAGGGAAATAATGTTGCAGTTGAGCTGATGGCTCTATGAGATGTTTCTCTGCTTCCACAGTAAAAACACACTCCCTTTCCAGAGTTTGGGTGCCTACCTGATTTCTTGTCTTGTTCCCACAACCAAGTTGAGGGTAAGAGCAGGAGAGCCTTTTCTTTAAAGTGCAATTACAGCTTCTCAAGCAGAGGTAACATCCTCGAGGTAAAGAAAGTGCTCGGTGGGGTAAGCCGGGAGAAAACTCTGTCTTGATGCATCTTGGTGGGTTCTTCTGACAACTGCAGATTCCTGCAGATCTTCTCATGAACCCTTTAAACAAGCCACGGAAAATGACCGTTAGCGTCACGTCACCGCGCAGGATGCGCCGAATCCCCGGGCCGTCGGAGTTTCCCATCCGAAACCGGCGCGCGGGCCTGGCTCTGTCCCCCCGCACGTCTCGCCGGCCCCCGGCCGCAAACCCGCCGGGGAGCAGCCGGGGGGCCAAGCCAGGGTGCGGGGCTGCCCCCGCCGCGGCTGCGGAGGAGGCGATGCCGCTGCTGCCATGTGGGAGGCCCAGGGCTCGGGAGGCAGCTCCTCGGGGCTGGGGCCCCTCCGAGGGGACGCTCGCTCTGCTCGGAGGAAAAGTGCAGCTTTCGCCGCCTCCCTCCCCGACTCCCCTCCTTCTCTCCTTGGCTTTTTTTTCCCCCCCTCCCTGCCCGCTTCTCACAGCTGCTGCCCTGGGGAGCCGGCCTTGGTGCGGGAGGAGGCCGCCTTCCCCTGCAAGGCTCAAGGGCGAGGGCAGCTGCCTCTGCTCCAGCCGGCAAGTGGGGAGGATGGAGAGGGGACGGCAAAGGTGGAGGGCAGAGGATGAGCGCTCCTGCCCTCGGAGGAGAAGCTCGGCTCTGTGGTTTGGGGCCGACGTGGCGTGCGTGGCACTGGTCTGACTGGGGAGGCGTGGGGAAAGGGGGTCACCGGTTCGAGTGCCTCTCCTCCAAGGGAGGTTTTAAAAATGGTTCTCAAGGAGGGATTTTTTTCCTAAGTCATCCTCAGACCAGTCCTTCGTGTGCACTGCCTTTGCAGGCACTCACCCCCAGGTACGCTTTTCTCACGGCCATCACAGCTGACCAAAAATTATCCAAGGGAGTAGAGAGACACGTACGTCCACGTACTCGCCTGTAAGACCCCAAAGTGAATGACAGCCACCCATCCCGGCTGTCACACATGCCGCTGCAGATCCCCTCTGCTTGCCTTGCACTCACACGAACCCAGTCAGATCCAAACCACTTAGAGATGAGCCACTTGTGCCCTAATAAACGCTTCAAAATGAAGGAGCGAGAGCAACATGAAGCTGTTTTGCAGCCCTTTCTTTTTTTCTTTTATTATTATTTTTTTTTTATTCTTGCCGGGAGAATTGTTTGCGGATGGAAGAGGGAGATGTTTAAATAGCTCTGCAGATCCATTTAGTAAAGTCAATATGCAATTATGCAAAAGCCTATGCTAATGCACCCGCAGATGGGGATAGCGGCGGGTGGTGCTGTCCTGGGGGGAGCGGGTAACTCCTGGAGCCGGGGGTTCGGGTCCCGGGAGCGCCGGGGCCGCCCCGAGCCCCTGCCCTTCCCGACCCGCACCGGCGGGCACCGGGCTTTGCTCTTTATTTTCCTTTTTCTTTTCTTTTCTTTTTTTTTGTTTAAATTTATAAAGCGTGGGTGATTTATGCCCAAATTTACCTAGCTGGTGTCGTTTGCAGAAACCCATCTCCGCGGCTGGAAGGGCAAGCCCCGAGCCTTGAGAGAGCCCCCCCAGGTTTCCTCCCATCCCACCGTGCTTAACAGCCCCAGATCCCCGCTCCAATTAATGCCTATCCTCTGCAATCGGCATCAGAGGCAAGCCGGAATAGTTCTGTAATGGGCTCATTAGCCAAGCTGAATACGGGGTTAGGTAATAGGAATGGAGCAACATTGAAAATTAGTTTGGAGGAAAACATCAAATGGAAAGGCTCTGGCAAAACTCGCCTTTTGCTCTAGTTCAGCCGAGGTGCTGTCAGATACCAACGTTCAATCTCCTGTGGTTTGAAATTGGGGTTTCATTTTGTTACTCGCTAATTTGCAGCTCGTACTAGGACGCGAGTACTTTCAGACTCGTTTAAGAGGGTGAGCTACTTCGTTCAACTTTTTAGAAGAGGAGCACGGGATCATTTAATTTCTGCTTTATGTACTCTGAGGAAAGTGTCCGTAATTCCCTGCTGATAAAAAATCAGGCAGGTTGTTGTTTTCCTTCAAAGACAGCAATTTTTACCCGCAGAGGCGAACTCGGAGCTGAGCTTAGCCCAGCAGAAGTGGGGAAAGTCTCCAGAAAAAAAAGTTATCGAATATTTTAGGCTAATGTCACCCTCTGTTGAACTCTGGCAAGTGGCTCTGAAGGCAGAGGGCTGTCGGACTCGGTCTGCTACAAGTGGCAGAAGGGTTTGCTTATACCTTCATTTAACATATTTTAAAAAACAAAACAAAACCAAACCATTGTTCAACTCCGTGGGTGTCTCCGGCTTTTTAGGCTACGTGCGTGCGTATGTGTGGATTGAGAAGAGACACTTAGAGATCTTTGCTTTCAAAAACTCCTCTGAGCTCACGCAGACTACTAGATTTTTATCTAAATGTACGGTCGGCTGCTGACACTCTCTGTAAATACGACAAAGGCTTTGCATTTCACAGCCCTTCTGCCCCTTCCGTCCCGCAAAAGTCAAGGGGGGTTTTTTGAGTTTTTTTTTTAAAACAAAAACAAACAAAAAACCACCTTTTTTGGGGGCTCTTCTTGAACTTTTTTTTTTTTTTTTTTTTTTCCTTTGGAGGAGAGCATCCCAGGCGGCAGGGAGTGGAGAGCCAAGTGGGCAGGGAGAGGGGAGAGGGGAATTACCCGGCTTGGCTGCATCTGCCTGGGAGCACCCGCGGCTCGGGCACCGGCAAAGGCTCGGGGAGTTTAAAACGGCAACGTGTGCTGCTTCCTCTAAGCCGAGACTAACGCTGTGCTGGCGTAAACCCACCTCCTGCTGCTGCCCCACCAAGGAGCGGCCGCTATCGAGGCATCAGACCCATCGCCTGCGCTCCCCTCCGAGAGCGTCCTCGGGGGTGGGAAGCGCTTCCCCTGCCCCACGGCTGCAGCCGACGGAGGAGAAGCGTTTAAACCATTCGTAAATATTTACTCCCTGCCTTTTTTTGGTTGTTTTTTTTTTCCCTCTGCTATATATTTAGCTAATGTCCAACTGCCTCCCACGGGTAAACTCAAACCAGCATTACCATATCCCTCCCTTAAAGCAGCCGACTGCTTCGCGCTCTGCAGTCAATAAAATCCCGAGCACATGAGTGGAGTTTTTATACAATCATACAGGTGTAGCCGAAGGAAATAATGATTGCGTCTACGGCTTTTCTGTCGGGGTCGCTTTTCTTCTTCTTCTACCGAGAAATTTGCCGACTCGGGCGCCCTGAAATTGCCGAAAATATACTTTCCTCCCGCAGAAAGTTTGGAGGCATTCCTGGCTGTAGTTTCCCCGTCGCCCAGTAGACGGCACAACAGCTCAATCCTTCACACGCAAAAGTCGAGCAGCTTTTTTTCTTCCCCTCTAATTAAGCAGCCAGAGTTTTACCCAGCATTTATTATTATTATTAATTATTATTATTATTTAATTGAACGAGAAGTCTGGTAATATCAACAGCGAAGGGACAGGGCTTGGCATAGACAGGGAGTAAATAAATGCGGCGGGCAGCTGGGCTAAATAACAGGTATCGCTGCAAACACCGGAGCGGAGCAGCGCTTCCAAATTAATACAAATGAACTTGTGGCGCCTAGATAGTGCGAAGAAAAAACCCAGACTAACAAACAAACGAGAAAAAAACCCAAACAAAAACCAACGCCAACACTATCGTGATGCCGGGCTCTGGGGTTATTTTGGGGGATTTTAGGCTGGAATTGTCTAATTGTACCGTGAATTAGGAAGGTGCCGCCGGGCAGGGGTTCAGGTCGGTTCTGCTCTGCCTCGCCCGTGCTACCCCGAGGTGCCACCGCGGGTAAACCTGGCAGCCGCCGCAACTTTTGTCCCTGAAAGGCTCCTTTTGTGCGCGCCTGCCTCCCTCCCTCCCTCCGCCGCCCGAGAAGTTGAAGTGACAAAAATCCCGGCCAGTAACTCATTTCCCAGTTAATTTTATTATTTAAAAAAAAAATAAAATTTATAGCGGTGTTTAGAAAGTTTTAAGACAACCGTAAATTTTATTGGGGATATTTTATGAAGCCTTCCATTTAATTAATAAAAGACGCCCGTAACTTCTGCAAACGTCAGGGCCGGCGGCGGAGCGGGAGCGGGCAGCCACCCCCCACCCCACGCACACTCGCCACACCACCCCCCCACACCCCCTCCGCGGGGTTGCCGCGGCCCCGGGGCCCCGGCCGGGCCGTCGCCCGGGAGCGGGCGGTTTCGGCCGTAGCTGCCGGGGCAGCAGAAGCCGCCGGGGCTGGCTCCCAGCCGCTCTTTGTTTTGGGAATGGGGAGCTGCTAAACAAACCCCGAAACTTCGGGTGCTGCGCTCCATCTGCGCGCTGACACCCCTTGCAGTGAACCCCCTTTTAGCATCACACACACACCCCCCCCTCGGGTCTGACCTTTAATAGGTCTTTAAACAGGTTTGGGTGTTTGGTTGGGTTTGGGGGGATTTTTTCCCACCATCCCTCTTTCAGCCGTTTCATCAGGGTCTGACTTTTCGGGTATCTCCGCACGCATCGCTTCTTGCCCCCCTCCCCTTATCTGAAGCATTCCTGGGTTATCGCTCGGCGCCTTTCAAACGCTTTCTTTCCGCCGTTTCTTGTTTGTTTGTCTCTTTTGGTTGTTCCTATTTCAGTTTTCAAATTTCAATATTAATGGTGAAAGAGCACACTTGGATGCTAATTCTTCCCCCCCCCCCTCCAATCCCTGCTAGGAAGGCGGCAGGGAAGCCAGCTAGAAAACATTGGATTGTTCCTAGGTATGACTAATTCTTTCCTTAAGCTGGGAAATTCAGCCTGATTAAAAGCCTCATTTATTATCCGATAAGCAAATGGACCCAGATTCCACCTCGTGGAGGAGGCTCCCTTGCTCCCCAGGCGCCCTTTTTTTTTTTTTTTTTTTTCTTTTTGCCTCAACTCTGTGCACCCCTCCGCGAAAGGCCCGGCTCAAGCCGGAGAGCGGGGGTGGCCGGGGCCGCGCAGCAGCGCGCAGCGCACCGCGCTCCGCAGCGAGGCCGCTGCCCGGCCCTGGGCACCCGGCAGAACCCCCCTCGCTCTTTGCTTCTTCTTTTTTTTTTTTTTAATTTTTCCCTCCCTTTCTCTTTCTTTCCACCGTGCGATGGGCAAGCGTCAAGACATCGCTGCAAAACACCAAGTTTTGACCAAAAAAACCCCGAGCCAACCCAAAAACAAACCCCAACCGAGATCCGCCTTGCCTAAAAAGGCAGCGGGGCGAGGTGCTGTTGCGCGGGTTGCCGCGCAGCCCATCGCCCCGGGCAGGAGCTCACCCCGACAGCGCGGAGCTGTCCGCTTACTTTTCCCCTTTTAATAGATGATTAATTGCTGGCCGGATTAAGCTTTTTTTTTTCTAATTTTTTTTTTTTTATGGCCGGTATACGGCAAGCGGAGAGGCGCGCAGCGCAATTTCTCGCAGCAAGCCCTAAGAGTAATAACTGTTTGCTAATTGTAAAATCCTTATCCAGAATGAGGTTTGGGCAAACAATTTGTACGACTGTAATTACATTGTAAAAGTGTTTTAGGTTGGGCTGCGCTGAATTAATCTTCTAAAGGCCTGGTGGAGACGCTTAAAAGGGTTGGGTTTTTTTTAGGGTTTTTTCTTTCCTTACTTTTTTGAGGGGGGTCGGGGGGAGAAGGAAAAAAGGATGGGGAGAGGAGGAGATAGCATCCCTGGGAATTAAGCTGCAGCTTCCCTCTTCAAAGGACCGGTGGGACGGGGAATCGTTACCGAGCGCCGTTCCCCGGGTAAATGAATATAGAGATCAACCCCACGCCCGTGACTCGGTTCCCACCACGGACGCGTGGAGTGGGTGGGGGTTAGTGTATTAAAATGGCTCTTACCTGAGAGGTCTTTATTTCCCTCGCCGGGATAAAAGGCCGGTTCTAGAGGAAAGTGGGGAGGGAGGGGGGGAGTGTGGTTCGAAACGGGTTTCCCTGAAGTTTGAGACGTGGCGGCGGAGACCGAGCCGCTGCCCGCCACCCCCGGCGTCCCGGCAGCGGAGCAGCTTCGCCCCTGCCTGGGGGGATTTACCGGAATGACATTCCGCCTTCCCCCTCCGTCACCCAGCCTCTCACTCGCGGATCGCTGCACCGGGCTACCGGGCGGCGGGGGCTCTCCCTCTTCCCCCCCGCAGCCACTGCCCCGGCAGGAGACGCGATGGGGCCGGCTCAGCTCTCCCCGCAGGTACGGGGAGAAGGAACACGGAGCGAGCTCTCCGCTCCCAGACCGACGGGGCGGGGGGGGGGGGAGCCCCGCGGGGAAGGACGGCTGTGCTTTTTTAGACGGGAGCGGAACCCCCGGTTACGCGGATGAGAGGGGGTTACCGGCAGCGCCGGGGGGTTGCTCCCCACACAAGACAACGCGGCCGTGGAGCCCCGCGGGGGAGGAGGGGAGAGCGCGCCGGAGCGCCCCGCGGGCAGCGGTCCCGCTGCCCGCGGGGCGCTCCGGCGCGCTCTCCCCCCCCCCCCCCGCGCCCCGCGGCGGCGCGCCGGTCCGAGCCCCGCTTCCCGCCCGGACCAATGGGGGTGCGGCGCGGGGCGGCGCGGCGCTGATTGGTCGGCGGCGGCGCGGCGGTGGCGGCCGGGGGCCGGGTGAGCTCACTCGGCCGGCGGCCGCGGGGGGAGCCGCCGGTGGGAGGAGGAGGAGGAGGGGGGGGGAGGCAGGCGGAGGAGCGAGGGGCGGGCGGCGGCGCGGCCCGGGGGGCGCTGCGCGGGCGCGGAGCGAGGCGGCGGCGCCGCCAGACAAAGGGGACGGGAGCGCCCCCCCACACCCACCCGTGAGGGAGGGGCTGGACACACCGGCTGGGGGGGGGGCAGGGCCGTGAGGGGGCGGTGTATCCCACCACCCCGCGGGGCGGGGGGGGCGCGGCGCTGCGCGGCCGCGGGGCGGGCGGCGCGCCCCCCTGCGCCGGTGGCGGAGTTGCTGCCGCCCAGCGCATTGTGTAAGACGCGACCTGTTATGGCCACCACTACTTCCGGGTTCCCGCAGTCTGCTCCAGCCCGGCGCTGCGCTGCGCTCGCCGCGGCGGTGGCGGCGGCGGACGCCCGGCAGCGCGCGGCCCGCGGCGGCAGCGCCGCGCCTCCTCCTCCTCCTCCTCTTCCTCCTCCTCCCCCCCCCCTCCTCCCTCCCCGCTGCCCTTCCTCCCCGCGCCCGCCCCGCACGGCGCGGCGCTCCGCCCGGCACCCGCGCCCGCGCCCGGCCCGCCTCCGCCTCCGCCAGCCTCGCCCGGCGGCCGCGCAGGGGCAGAGCGAGCCGGCGCCGGCGAGGAATTAGGAGCGATCCGAGGAGGAGCGAAAAAAGCCCCCCCATCATCATCATCATCATCATAATAACCATAATAAAAGGAGAGCCGGCGCGTTAGCGAGCCTTTTTAATTTTTAATTTTTCCCCCTCCTCTTCCTCCTTCTCCTCCTCCCTCGATTTTTAAATTTTTATTATTTTTTAATAGAAATTTTTCCTTATTTTTTTCTTCTTTTTTTTTTTTTTTTTTTTGGGTGAGCGCGCTCGAAAATTAACATTTGAGGTGTCCTGCGCGGTGGGAGCACACGCAGCGGATCATCATCAGTCATTCACCACCTTGACAACCTCGCCTGTGATTGACAGCCGGAGTGGCAAAAAGCCATGAGACTTGGTAGTTGGGTTTGAGGGGCACTTTAAAAAAAAAAAAAAAAAGAGAGAGAAAAAAAAAAAACTGATTTGGGGAAAGGATATTTGCTTTCGCCCCGCTGCTGTCTTGGAAACGAGAGGGGGAGAGTAAGAGAGAGAGACAGGGAGAGAGGAAAGAAAGAAAGAAAAAAGAAGGAAGGAAGGAAGGAGGGAGAGTTGATTTTTTTTTTTCCTTCTAATGTTTTTTTTCCTTCTTTTTTAATGCTGAGTTACCGTATCGCTTCGCTGAGATCCAGCAAGCCGAAGATTTTACTCGATTGCTTTCATTGCTGGCGACGCTAAGGGATTTTTGCATTTTTTGGGGGGGTGAGGGGGGGGGAACTTCGCGTTTCTTTCTTTTCACACTGGCCTTAAAGAGGATATATTAGAAGTTGAAGTAGGAAGGGAGCAAGCAGGCCGATGGCGCAAAGGGTACGTATTAAAAAAAAAAAATGGATTTCAAATGTGAAATAATATTGAAACGTGGCTGACAGAGACGCTGCGAAAAAAAGTTTCTTTTTTTTTTTTTTTTTTTTTTTGCCTCCTCTTCGGAGCAGGGGCACAAAGCGGTGTCCCGGAGCGGGAGGATTTATCAGCGTTAGACTTAAAACCTGTATATATTGATATTTTCTTGATTCTTTTACTCCCCATCCCGGATCTCTCACGGAAAAGGCAAGCTTTCTATACATTAATGACATGCAGGCATGTAAGTGAATATGTCCGAGCCTCTGTATTTGTTGGTTTTGTAGCTCTAGTCCTACCAATGTCTTTTTTAAAGTCACCAGTGCTTGAAATATTTGAATGTGTGCATGTCTCTGAGCGTTTTGCTGTGTTAGTGGTGATATACCGCTTCACTTTCAGAAGATAACTTCTAGCTGGGAGTAAGCACAACTTTTTTTTTTTCTTTTTTTCCTCCTTTTTTCTATATTCAGTCACAAAAGATGCAGTGCAATGAGGAAAAAATACCCTCTTTTAAAAAGAAAGTCACTTTAATTTGAATTGGAGGTTAACAGCATGCACTGCCATGTGTATTGTTGTTTCTGTTTTGGATGCGATCTTCTTTTTTTTTTCCAACTCCCTCCTAAATTGAAGTTTTGTGAAGGGAAAAAAAAAATAAATAAAGCAGCCGGAATCGGGCGAGCAGGGATTTGGGGAAGGGGAAAAGCCCTGGAAAGAAGTTTTCTTGCCTAATTTGCCCGCCGCCCCTCCGAGTGCTGGTTGGGAAGGAAAGTTCCTTTGCTGACAACTTGCCTTTTGCTCTTTCGGTCCAAGCAAGTGTCAGGGATCTTTAAAAGTGTTTATTCACACCTTCGCTTTTAATAGATGAAAAGTGGCCGTTTCCCCCGCTGCCTGGAAACCGCGTTCGCTTTCGCTCCTTAATCTTTAACAAAGAAAACCCTTTTTTTAGGAAAAAAAAAAAAAAAAAGAGAGACAGAGAAAAAGCCCATTCCCAAAATCCCGAGAGCCCGGGCAAACGTTTCCAGCCTTTCGGCTTTAAAAGTGCTTTCGCGTGGAATTGCTGGAAACCCCCAAAATAGCTCTTTCCCCCCCCAGCTTCTTTTCTTTTTTCCTTTCCGCCGCGGTGGAGCTTCCCGCATCCCGGCGGGGCCAGGTACCTGGCTGCTGTCAGCGGGACAAGTTTAGCGGAGGGGAGGCTCGGGCTTCGCCCCCCGCCGCCATTCACTGAGGGGCGCTTGGGGGCTTTGGGGATGGCGGGGGGGGTGTTTTATGATGATGATTATTATTATTATTTTGATGATGATGATGATTGTTCTTTCTCCTCCGCTCCGGACTCGGAGGACCCCGGAGCGGAGCAGCCCAGCCCCGCTGCCCCCCCGGGGCGGGCGGGGGGAGGAGGGGGCACCGACGGAGCCCGGGCGCACCCCGGGGAGGGGGGGAAGCGGATTCTCCCCCGGGCGGAGGGACACACGCGGGACGACGAGGGCCACGGGACGAGGGGAGCGGGGCTGCTGCCTCTCCCCCACCCCCTCCTGACGCCTGCCTGCTCTCTCTGCCCCACAGTACGACGAGCTGCCCCACTACGGCGGCATGGAGGGGGTGGGCATCCCCACCACCATGTACGGGGACCCCCACGGCGCGCGCCCCATGCAGCCCGTCCACCACCTCAACCACGGGCCGCCGCTCCACTCGCACCAGTACCCCCACGCCGCCCACGCCAACGCCATGCCCCCCGCCATGGGCGCCTCCGTCAACGACGCCCTCAAGAGAGATAAAGATGCCATCTACGGGTAGGTAGCGCGCAAGGCTCCGCGCAACCTGCGCGGGGATGCGGCCGGAGAGGGGACGGGTGCGGGCCGGGCTGCGCGGCCCCTGCGCGGGATGGGGAAGGGCGGGCTGCGGAGTGCTGCGCGGAAAAGGGCCCCAGTCTGAATTTTTTTGTAGTAGTATTTTCTTTGAAGGGGGTGGGAGAGAGGGGGCTCGGCGTCCCCCCCTGGCGCGGGGGGCCGCGGGAAAGAGGGGCTGGAGCTTGCTGGAGGGGCGGCAGGCATCCCCGCGGGGAGGAGGCAGAGGAGGAGGAGGAGGAGGAAGAGGAAGAAAATAATATTCCCAGGGCGCAACCTGCGCCGGGCGGTAGATCTCTGCGCGGAGCTCAGGAGCAGGGAGAGTTTGGAGCGCGTCGCCCAACTTCCCGCCTTGTTGGTCGCTCCTTGCGCTGTGAAGGAGAAAACTCGAGAGTTGCTTCTCTCAACTCTCTTCCCCCCCCCCTCCTTTTTTTGTTTTACTTTTAATATTTTAAACTTTTTATCCGGCAGCATTGAATGCTTCTCAATGCGGCGACTTGCAGAGCAGTTTCTAGGCCGTTGCGATGGGAGCTGATGGGTTACGCTGGGCGGCAGATGCTTTTAAAATGAATCTGCCCGTCTTGAGTTTGAAGGGAAGTTTAAGAGCCTTTTAGAATCACTCTCCAAACAGTGAGGAGGAGAAGGGGGATTTAAAAAAAAAAAAAATAAAAACAAAACAAATGAAAAAAAAAACCACAACCCCAAACCAAACAGAAAATCCCGTCGTTCGGTTTCTGTTATCGGTTTATCAGAAATCTGTAGGGTTGGTTTAAACTCAGTGGTGTACGGTACCCGAGGAAAAAAAAAAAAAAAAGAAAGTATGAAGCCCTGGGGAAAAAAAAATGAACTCCGTGTTATAAATATACATATATACGTGTGTGTGTGTGCCCACGCTTATTTATTTATTTAAATTATTAAACGGCCGGGGGAGCCAGATGCAGACGCAGCCTTTCTCCCGGGGAGGCTTTTAAAGCCGGGAGAACCCGAAAGCACCTGGTTCCCCCCGCGGGTCGGGACTGCGGGGCTCCGCGGGGGCGGAGGGGCAGGCCGGGGCGGCGGGCAGCGGGCAGGCGGCCCGGCTGGCCAGCGCCTGCCGGTGGGTCGGCTTGTTTGGCGCTGGGTGTTGGGGTGGTGGGTGGGTTTAGGGGCTTTTTCTTTTTTTTTTTAATTTTTGGATGGGGGTTGTTTCTTTTTCTGTTTTTTCCTGTTTGGGGTTTGGTTTTTTTCCCCCCCCTTTGCTCCCAGCACGTCCTCCCGCAGAAAATGGGAATTAAAAGCATGAAAGGCAGAAGTGTATATCCAGAGATTTCAATTTATTATTATTACTGTTATTATTATTATTTTCATCAAGACAAGGAAAGTTAATTCAAAATGGCTGCTGGAACCGGCTTGGGTTTTATTCTTAGCTTGTCCTAAGGTTGTATGAGCCATATCTGCGGCCAGACACCGGCGGGGAGATGCGGGGCTCCCGGCTGGCCGGCTGCGGGAGGGGGCCGGGGGTCAGCGGGGGGTGCCGGAGCCCCCTCCCCACGCACGCTGCTGCGGGACTAACTATTGTTGTGTTTGGTTTTGTTTTCTTTTTTTTTTCTTTGTTTCGTTATGATATTTTCTTTTTTAATTTCCCCTCTGTGTGTGTGACTATTGTATTTTCTTTCAGACACCCCCTGTTCCCTCTTTTAGCACTGATTTTTGAGAAATGTGAATTAGCTACATGCACACCCAGGGAGCCCGGGGTAGCGGGAGGCGATGTTTGCTCCTCTGAGTCTTTCAATGAAGACATAGCAGTGTTCGCCAAACAGGTCAGCAAAACCGGGTTGAAACAGTAAAAGAAAAAAAAAAAAAGAGGAAAAAAAAAATCGTAACGAGAAAAACAAGTCTCTGTTGAGATAAAGATGCGCGTTTCCCCCTCCCCCCTCTCTTACTGCAAGAGGCCAAAAAAAAAACCCCAACCAAAACAAAACACACCAGAAAAAAATAAAAATATATATATATATCGGGAAATCTCGGCATTTACCACCCCCCTAAAGAAATTAATTGCTGGGAGCAATTGTGTGTGCCCGGCCCGGAGCTTCGCTGCGCGGCTGCGGGAGCCGGGCTGGGGCTCTGCCTGGGAAGCTCCGTAGGTATTTTTCGGTGTATTTGATTCACTTGTTCAAGTGTTTGGCTGATGTACTAAATCCAGCAGTCAGGGCTTTGCACGAAAGGTTACATAATGGACCCGACAGTGTAATGAAGCAAGAAATAATAACGTCTGCTGCTTCTGCTTCCATATTTCAACTCTTTTTTATTATTTGTTTTTTTTTTCCCCCCTTTCCTCCCCTTTCTTGTATTTAGATCCGAGCAGAGAAACCCCTCTTTTCCTCTAATCCTGAACTGGATAACTTGGTAAGAGTTAACAAGACTTCTTCCTCTCCCCACCCCCACTCCGCCACCCTCCCTTCCCTTCCCATTTATTTTATTTATTTATTTTTTTTAAACTTCTATGTCTTCTGGAGAGGTGGTTTGGTGGTGCTAAATTGAAAATTTCTCACGTGGATCTTTTTTTTTTTTAAAAAAAAAAAGGATGATGATGATTTTTCTTAATTACAAGTAAATACCGTGCGGTAATTGCGTGGAAGTAAAAAAAAAAAAAAAAATCCCATAAGGATATAGGTAAAGAAAGCCCCATCCAAAGGCGAGCTCGCCTGCCCAAGAGGAGCGTGGATTTACCCATGCTGTAGCCAGCCCCTCCACGCACCTTTTAAGCAGCTCGATGGGAAACATAGAGGATTTCTGTGGCTGGGGATGCACCATTCGCTATCTCACCGAAAATGAGGTCTTTTCTCTCTTTTTTTTTTTTTTTCCCTTAAAGTATAAACAAATATTTTGCCTCTGCTGTAGGAGTCTTGCTCCTGCTTTCGCAAAGCGAGGAGCCAGCCATGGTGTTTAGAGGTGGTTGGGTTTTTTTTAAAGAAATGTTTATGATCCGTATAATTTAGCTGCTTCATTGCAGCAGGGATATTTTTTTTTTGGTTAACTCTAGATCGCTTCTCGTTAAACAGCGCACAAAGCCACCGCTATTAAGTTTTAGTGTTATTGCCATAAATCAAAACAACTTTTTATTTACTACTAGAGAAAAGTCAAGCTACAAAGTGCGGCAGGGGTGGCTGTGGGAAATATCCTGAAATCCAGGAATGAGATAAATACTGGTGTTGTTTGTATCTTTGCAGATGATTCAAGCCATACAAGTATTAAGGTTTCATCTGTTGGAATTAGAGAAGGTAATTTTTGTCTCTCTCTCTCTTTCTTCCTCCTCTGTTTCAGTACTGCTGAAGTTCAGGCTTCTGGTAAATTTGCATAAATGTCTTTCTTTCTGGTAATTAGTGTCAAGACCAATCTTTGCGTCCATTTCTCTTCGCAGTTTAATTACAATTTCAGCCTCTAAAACCGGGCTCTCAAACGCCCAGGCCTTGTGTTCATTGTAATACTTTGCTGGCTTTGTATAAATAGTTGCAGTTCTGTGGTGCCGCAGATGAGACTTGAAATGGTTGGTTCAGCCAAGCCCCTGAAACTGTGATTTATTTTTTAAAAATATATTTTTTTTTTCTTGGTGGTGGTGGGGAAGAGACTTTGGTTGCAGTTAGCTGGAATGGGGATTTTTTTTTTTTTTTTTTTTTTTAAGAGCCATCTGCAGGTCAGGCTCAGGGCACGGATTGTCCTGTAACATTTTGCAGAGACAAAGCAGAGTTGATAGTTGTGTCTGTCTCTTGTTCCTGGGAATATTGTACACCTCCGAGCAGAAGAAAGAGATTGCAGCCTAAATGCAGGGTTGTGGGTTTTTTTTTTTTTGCTGGCTATTTTAGAAATCTTAGGAGGGAGAATGCTAATTTCTAAGAAGGCGGTGTCATCCGAGCTCACGTTAAATTGGAAGTGCGCTCTGGTTTCCTGAGGATTTTTTACGTGTCATTGATAGCTGGCCTAGAAGAGAATTCCCTTTCTCCTAAAAATAAACATTTTGAGAGGTTTTTAAATAGTTGAAAAGTTTCTTGGGAGCCTCAGCCACTTTAGCTAACCATAACTGGCAGGTTGTTCTCGCTTTACCCAAAATGTGTTAAAAATCTGCCCATTAATAGAGGCGGCTCAGGTACGAGTCTATCGGAGCAACTGACTGGGGATTTCAGGGCATGGATGCCTGTAATGTATTTCAGCCCAGTGCATTGGGATTTATTTTTAAATCCTTTTTTTTTTTCCCCGTCCTCATACCCCTTTGTAAAGGGTTTATGATGAAATAACTGGATGAAATTAAATAGTTTACCTTAAATGTCACCCATGCAGGTCACCTCTCTAATGGCCACAGCTCCGGGAGCAGATGAATTTAACACGGGTGTTGAATATGTTGTAGCCTGTGAATCATCTTGTCACTGTCAATTTTCTGGGATATCTCTATTTTGCGAGAAAAGAAAGTTATTCCTAATTCTGGATGCGTCTAGAGGTCTCGGGGGGATAATTGCAGTGTGTTTCCCCTATTTAGGACTTTTGATGTCACAGGGGTGAAGGGGGGAGACTGGTTGCACTTGTCAGTTTTACTTATGTATTCCTGATTATATTTTCTTCCCCCCCTCCTTCTTTTTTCTTTTTCCTCTTTTTTTCTTTTTTTTTTTTTTAACCTCTGTCATAATGTAGGTACACGAATTATGTGACAATTTCTGCCACCGGTATATTAGCTGTTTGAAAGGAAAAATGCCTATCGATTTGGTCATAGACGATAGAGAGGGCGGATCAAAATCGGACAGTGAAGACATAACAAGATCAGCAAATCTAACAGATCAGGTATGATCTCGCCAACGCCGCACACGCTGAAATTTGTATGCAGATCGCTTGCTGGGTCACTACGCCTCCTTTTATTATTTGCATATGATTAAGTCCCTTTTAGATAAATTTCCATCGAAATGAAAATTTTTGAATAATGTGGCTATTATTGCTTCATTAAGGCTTGCTCCCGGATTCGACCTGGCGAGATGAGCTTGTAAAAGCATTGCCTGCAAACTCGACCTGTTTCTTGTCGCTTTTAATTTTTGTCTTTATTTTATTTACCCTTTACAATACTAGGAGTGGTATCCGTGAATCGCTGGCTTCTTGGTGGCTTAGGAAAGGAAGGGCTGGAGTTGTTTACCAAAATAATACTAAAATCCGAGATAGGTGGTCCGGGGAAGAGAGAGAGGGTTTGAAATCTAGCAAATACTGGCTATTTTCTTCCCGTCTCTACGGTTCATTAGTCCGTCTTGTCAGTTTTCCTTGGCCGAACGCTTTTAGACTTCAGTGAACATTGCTTTGTGCACGCCTGCCTGCTGCAAACGCGCCCATTTTATTTTACTTAATAGAGGGGGGAAAAAAAGAGGAGGAGGAAATAAAACTGGACCCAGGTTTTAAATTATTTTCCCTGATCTTTCAAGTTTTCGACCCCTCTCTTTAAAAAAAAGAAGATAACAATAAAATAAATCTAACCCCCCCAAACCAAGCCAGCAAAGCCTTGCGTGGCTTTGACGGTGTCCAGGTTTTGTCTGGGATGGTTCAAACCTTTAATGCCGGCTGCAGCCGCTGTGGGAAACAGGGATGACTTGGGAAAGCTGGCTTCCCCCTCTCCTCGCTGGGCTTAGGCTGGGATTAGCCTTGCCTTTTAATGGGAGCGTTTGGGGCTAATTCAGGAGGTGCCCAGCGCTAAATTAAGCTCCTAGATGATGGAAGTGGCTGAGATTTGGCTTTTTTCCCCCCCCCCCCCCTTCTTTCTTTTGAGGTGGGTGAAACTGCGGGGTTCTCCCGGTCGGCTTTCTCTTCCCTCAACCGAGGGGCAGCAGCGCTTTGGCTGCGGGAGAGGGGACCCTGAACACACACACGCACAGATACCATAAAAAAAAAAAATAATAATCCCGGACTAAAAAACCCCAAGTTATTTCTTCTTTATGATCAGCTTCGTGAATAGAGTCTTAGGAGCAACCCGCTCCGGGGGTTCCCTTCGGCTGGAGCAAGGCGCAGCCAAGCAGGCGGGAGTTTCCTCCGCCGCTTTGCCGTTGTCCCCGGCACCGTCAGCCCGGCGTTATTTTAGAGATTCCCGGCGGGAAGGTGCGTGGCATTGCGGCGTGGGCAGTACCTGCGGTATCCTCTCCTGGCTGTCGGGCTGCCGGTGGTGCCGTGAGAGGGGGAGGCAGGCTCGGAGGCAGGCGTAGACTTTTTTTTTTTTTTTTTTTAAAAAAAAGAGCTTTACGCGCGTATATATGGGGGTTTGGTGGGGTTGGGATTTTGTGGGTTTTGGTTTTTTTTTTTTATCATCCAATTTTACTGAGACAGGGAAAAACTTGGCGGGGAGGGCGGTGCGGCGGGGAGGGGCCCGGCGGGCCGAGGAAGGAAGGAGGATGCTCCGGGGGGACCGGGGAAGGAGGATGCTCCGGGGGGGACCGGCGGCCCCGCGCAGCGCCTTAAAGCGAGGGCAGCCCTACAGCGCGGGTCGGGCTGAGGGAAGCTGGGCTCGCTGCCGTTGAATAAAAATTGTAATCCAACAAGTCTAACTAGAAAATGGGTTTCTAAAAGCTCTGGAGTGTTGGGTACATAAAGCTATTTGAGCAAATTACAAGAATCGCTCAGGGGCACGAATGAAATCAACACTTTAATTGCCTCCAAAATGAAGATTTATACCCCATTTTCCCAACGAATCATTATTTTATTAGAGTGAAAGCTAAAGAAATGAAGCGATAGTTTGGGGGTTGTCGAGGGGAGGGGGTCGGGCCGGGTCGTCTGTGTGTCTCTGTGTTCCCCCCCCCCCCCTTTTTTTTTTTTTCGCCAGGAGCGCGGACATTGCGCGCCCGGCGCCGGCCCCTCTTCCGCTGCGCGGGGCTCAGCCCCGGCGCCTCCGGCATCCGCGGAGCTGCGCGGGGAGCGGGACTTTGCTTTCCCCGTCGAAGGGGGAAAAGGCGCAAAAATGCGCTTTTCTCCGCTCTTTCCCCACCCCCATCCTCCCCCCCGGATAAAAACCCGCGGAGGGCGGGCGGGCGGCGCAAGGGGCGCCGCGGAGGTTGCGCGGGGGGTGGGGTGGTTTACCGGGGGATGCGCGGCCGCCCGCGCCCCCGCTGAACTCCGGTGCCAAGTCCGGCCCCGGCGAGGCCGGCAGTATCTGGGCCCTAATGGTTAAATAATAAGGTGTTGAGTGCTTGTCGCTGGGGCGGCTAATTAGGATGTCCCTCCGCGGTGCGCGTTTATGGCTGCGCGGCCCTCGGCAGCGCGGGTGCGCAGGGCCGGGCGGCGGCAGAGCGGGGCCGGGTGCCCGGCCCTCGGCCTGCGCGCCGCGGTGCTTCTGAGAGTAGTAAAAGAGTAAGTATGTAAAAGCTTTTATTACGGATTTAATTACATTTTCTTACATTGTGGTAGTAAAGGTTACAGTTAGCAGTTTTGGTTGTGGTGGTTTGGTTTTGTTTTTTTTTAACTTACTGGTTTCCCCTTATTTATTTTTTCCTTATAGGCCCCTCAGTGCCAGTGCCTTTAAGTCCGTCCGTCTGTCCCCCCGGTTAATGGAAAGCAATGACACTAATGCTAGATTTTGCAGAGTAAAGCCCCATAACACTAACCATTGTTCAGTGATTTAACCAGCTCAGTGGCAATAGGTCACTAAAATAGCATCCTTCTCCCACGGGCACGACCCCACTGCCTGCCAGGGTGGGACCTGCAGAATTCTTGTTTACCATTACGGCTCCAGAAGTACAAGGCAGGAGTTGGGTATTTGGGTTTTTTCGTTTTGGGGGGTTTTTTTTCCCTCTCTTGTTTTGTGTTTTTTTTTTTTTTTTTTTTTTTTTCCTGGGGATAATTGAACTCGAGATCTACCAGGCCCCGAGACTTTAAAAACCCTAACTGAAGCATTGAACCCATCCTCAAAGTTTCAAAATAAACCTTTTTTTAATCATTAGCTTTTCAAACATTTGCATGTTTAAATTTTCAAATGTTTGTCGGAGCCCGGAAAGATTTAAAACACAGCTGTTGCGTGATGCGGCTGGGAAAACTCTCTCCGACTGAAAAAAAATCCAAAACCCCAAAGACTGTCTGTAGTCAGATAGCAGAAATCCAGCTTCTTAGGTAAGCCTAAACTGTTACCATGGGGCTGTTTTCTTGAAGCTACATCACCTTGGCACCCAGGTGCCCTAGTGTGAACTGTAAAATTCCCCTACAAGAGCGCGTCTACAGAAAGCCTTTGGAAAGCCCTTTAAGGAAAACATGGTATAAAGCAGGCACCGCATTCAAATAAAGTGCATTAGCAGCACAAGATAGATTTTATAGGGACAAAGCAGTATTTTCTCATGGAAAATAAACTTGTTGGACAAATCCACAGTAGTATTACTTGACAAAGATTATAATTTAATAGTGCACGAGCCAATTACGTGCGCAGAAACTTTTAAAGGCAAATCGGCAACCAGCCAAATTCCTATAGGGACTAGGAGGGAAATGATCAAAAAATGAACATGAAATAAGACTTCCTGTAAGAAGGTCCATAATTCAACATTATTTGACTCCACTGTCAGGGAAATTGTTGAAGGATAGTAAACTGGTACTAGAGTCTCAGTCATTTTTGTTAGAGTCTTAAATGTTTGCAACTGCGGCGTTTTAGATGGCCTTTCTTGGGTGATAGTATATCATATATATATATGCATATAATAAAGCAACTCTTCTATTTATGTTGCAATAGATAATTTTTTTTAATGCGCGCAGTTGCAGAGTTCCTCTAAACAAAATGCGGATAGACAGCAGCTTTTTTTAAAACGGAAGAGTTACTTAAAATGTGGCCTTTACAAAGAAGGAATCATAAACTGGAACGCAATATATAGCATATCTGAAGGTGGAGGGGTTGTTTAGGGCATCGACCGGTTATGACTAGACTAGCTTCCCCAAATACTTCAAACGTATTAGCTGTACCTTGCAGCCAGTGCCTTGGGGAAAAAAAAATTACTGAGAGATACTATTTTACTTGGGGCTTTCTTCACAGATATTTTCAAACCACATATGGTTTTTAGTGGGGGGAGCTAAGAATATTGCTGCCTTCAGTATATGTATTCCCACGTTGGAGGAACAGGCATCAAAATAATGGATGTGGTGCAGAGGGTGCAAGGTAGAATTCATTTCTGCATAATGAAAGAGTTACAGCGAAGCAGGACTCTGAGGAGGACCAATAAAATAATGTTTAAAAGACTCAAAATTTAATTTTCTTCCTCTGACTTTATGCCAACTTGAGCCAGTGAATCCTTTTCTGTTCGTTTTTGGGTAATTTTTTTTTTTTTGGTGATATTTAGGAGCTGTTACCATGCCCAAGGTTGGCAGACTATTTAAGGTAAAGATAGAACATGTTAATTGATATTCTGGACCTGTTATCATCTGAAACACTGTGGCTGAAATTGTATTAGCAAAAGAAGGGTTTCTTTGCTCTCAATTTCTTTAAGCAAGTAAATACATTGTTAAGTAGGTATGAGACTGGATATATTTTCTTTAATGTACGGTTTCAATTCAAGAATCTTTGCTGGTTTGGGGTATTTTTTTGTTTGTTTTCTTTAAATCATTCAAGAGCCCAAAGGTAGCCATCCCTACAGCAGGGTGTAGTATTTGCTGCCTGCCTTAAGTTGCATGCTCAGCCCTAACTTCTGTGTAAAGTTTTGCCAAACTGAAGTTACCTTTTTTTGCAAAGAATAGTTTCATTTCCTGATTTTCTGCATCCTTTTCCATGTCAAACCCTGACAGAGCTGCTTTTAAACCCCAGGTAACCCTGGAACTTCGTCCTAAACGTTTCTGAGCGTATCCCAAGGTGTTCCTGTAAGCGGGAGCTCGCGGCGCCTTTGCGGTGCATGTTGTTATTGTTGGGGCAACTTGGAGGTTTGGAAGGAAGCTGTGAAAAAACTGAGTTTTACCTTAAGTTTAGGCTTTATGGCTGAGGGTTTGTGTCTTCCCTGGCTGCTCGTCTGCAGGGAGCGACAAAGCGGGTGGGCTCTGCACGCGGAAGGGTCGCTGCAGCCCGCAGTGGGCACTGGTAGCACTTAAAAAAATCAGACGATACCGCACTCCATCAAAACGACTAAGCGTAGGTTGTGCTGATAAACGCCGCTTTAAAAAGCAGCGAAAATCCGGCACAGCTTCTTTAAATTAGAGAATCTCATTTTTGCTGTTGTTTTGCATTTCTGCGCTTGGGATTTTTCTGGTCACATGAGCGTGCCGTTAGGAGCTATCTTGTGTAATCTAAACAGATCTAAGAAAATAAAGAGGAGGGTTGTTTCGAACTGGCCATTAAAATTTTTGAAGGGTTCTGGAATCGTTTCCCAGCGGGGGTTGTGCGGGAGAAGGAGAAGCCGGGGCGCGCTGCGGTGTCACCTTGTGTCCTCGGCGTGCTGCCTCCCTCTCCTGATGCTCGGCTGCTCGGAGCGGGCTTTGCCTCGCGCGGCAAATTTGGAAATAAGTGTTTATATTTGGGTGTTTTCCCCACAGTCGCAGCGATATTTGGCGAGGGTAACTCTAACAGAGCGCGCGTTTTGCGCTTTGCCTTGCTTGAGCCTATTTCTGTCCCTGATGAACAGCCCCGTATTCAACCCACCGCCGATATTCTGTAACGCGACTTACAACTTGCCGGCAGTTGGTTCCGCTCTTCTTTGGCGGGCTCAGCAAAGTGGTTGCCTTTTCCTTTTTACTACCCTCGAAAGGGGGGAAAAAAAGAGATGTAACCCAGCCTCGGAGCGTAGGTGAGAGCAGAATCTCCGCAGGCCGGTGTCCTTGGGACCCCCCCGCTTTTTTTTTTTTTTTTTTTTTTAATTTAGGTGAGATCCCTGGAAAGCTTCAGCCCCTCTGCGGCGGTGGTGGGGGTCTGGTCTCCGTTAGCGAGGGGGCTGCTGGCACGGGGGATCCCCGTCACCTCCGCAGGCTCGACACGTCGAGTTGCCTCGCCGGTTGTTGCCGTTGCGGTTTCATTTATTTATTTTGGGGCGTATATATCAGAGAGGCGAAGAGCGACGTGGAGATTTCAGGCTTAGGTGGGTCGTTGTGTGTACCAAAGGCGATAGTGCGGGTGGTGAGCTGTTTCTGGGGGTCAGTGGATTTTGGAAAAGGGAGTTTGAGATTCATCGGTAGATACCTGGGCAAATGTAGAAAATTAAAACATTGGCAAGGTGAATTTAAAAAAAAAATCTTGAGTTTGTCCTGAAATCAAAGGGGCCTGTTTGCAATTAAAAAAAAAAAAATAAGGAAGAGATTTAAAAGTTACAGTACAGAGACTGCCATTTCCTTGCTAACTTGCGGGGCATGGGGAAGGTAGGATGGAAAGGAATGGATTTGCGCCCAAATTTGGCCGTTCTTACTTTTGCCAGCGGCGGCACAGGCTGCTGAAAGTCATGGTAGCTTCTTGTTTGGCAAGTGGCTTCTTGTTTTGCAAGTGTCTTCAACTCCAGGCCAGGCGCCCCGTTGAAGAAACGTGGTTTGTTTTGTTTTTTTTTTTTTGCTCCCACCCCTCCCCGTTGGAGGTTATACGTTAGTCATCCATGAGTTTTGGGGATCAATAAAGGGATAACTGTGAAAGGCAATGGCCCATAACGCGCGGGGAGGGAGATGGGTTGATCTAATGGTTCCCGCCTGGCCTCAAAACTCGATGAATCTCTGGGTTTGTCCACACAAGGACACTCAGGAGAGGTAAGACAAATTGATTGGGTGTAAAATTAAAGTGCATTAGTTAAAGTGCATTGCACTATTGTGTGGATGCTCTCATTCAGAAGTAAAGTGGCCTTAGTTCACTTTAGCCTAATCCCCTTTGGAGTAGGCCACTTTTCTTTTGAATGAGAACATCCACATTAACTTTTAGTTAATTCGCCTTTCCCGAGCGTCCTGGTGGCCTCGTGCCCGCCGCTCCGGAGAGGTTTGGCCGGCCGGGCGCGGGCTCCCCGCGAGCTTTAGGTAAGCTTTTCGTCAGGCATATTCATCTCCGCAGCGGCACTTAACCACTGGCATTCGTCATCGCCCCGGCCGGGGCTGCAGGGCGCCGGCGGGCTCTGCACCCTCCTCTCGCTCCCGCAGCTCAAGAGCGATACTGTTTTTAACGCTGCCTGGGGGGGAAAAAAAAAAAATCAGAAAGCTTTACGGTGCCAGGGATTTGGGGCTGGGTTGGGCCGAGGTGGCACGGACAAGGGCTCTGCCGCGCCGTGAGGCAGAGGGAGAGCTGCCCGCGCCCCTCCCGGGGGGGCTGCGGCTTGGGGGTCGCATTTCCCGAGTGAATATGGCATTCGGCTCCCCCCCGGTATCGGTCCTCCTCCCGGTAACCTGAGTGTTTTATTTCGCGGCGGTGGTTTGCCGTCCTGACGCGCTCCCTGCGTAGGTAGCTTCTCCTGCGTCCGCTGATAAGCCAGTTTTTAAGGACCGTGAGGAAATCTAGCTTAATGCTGGTATTTCCAACCGTAAAACCAGGGATTGAAAATTAACTTGTGGGAGAACTAATTTACCTGGCGAAAAAAATAACGGTAAGATAGTTTTGGAAGCTGCTTTATATTCTTGCTTGGAGTTCACTGAGCTCGAGTTTTTTGTTAGAGGTATTTTCAGGTGTCTTCTAGAGCTTATAAGCAACCCATTTATTTACTTTTGACTGGCTAAACCGTGTGTGCAAATGCTGTGCCGTGTCACGCTCCTGCCGTTGCCCATTCCATTCATAATAAAATTTACAAGGCTTCTTGCATTAGTAAGCAATTTGCTATTGGAGCCTTTCCTAGAAATACAGAATTCTATTTCACCATAGTATTGTCTTTCCTCTTCAATCAGGGCCGAGGTGAGCTATTTTCTCAAGGACTCTCCAGGCGTCCGCATGATATTCCCACTTGTGCAGATGATCTCCAAAACTGCATTACTTACTCCTCCGTCCTGAAGGGCCATCACAGTAAATTAAAATTCTCTTATTGGCGTCACCGGGCTTTGAATTTGGCCAGCTAATTTTATTTGCCGTTTGGCTTTTTCTTTTTTTTTTTTTAATGTAAAGCAAATACGCATCCAGACCCTCTTTGCTGAAATAAACAGGCCAACAATAAGAGGGGTAATTCTTCATTTGCTTAAAAGAACTGCCCGTTTTAACTTCAGAAATACTGACCAAGAGCAAAGCAACAGCTGATGCCATCACAGGCAGCGTACTGTATTCAAACAGCTGTACAAAATGAAAAGCTGCGGTGTTAATCCTGCCATTCACAGTTTATTTAAGTTTTTCAAGCTTCTCTCATATGGGCATGGCATCAATGCCTAATTATGCCTCCATTAGGGTTACTGGGCCCTTAATACAGAAAATTATTGTCTTTAAAATTTGGAAGGCTGCATCGATGTAATCTAAGATTCTTGCAGCTGGCACATGTTCAGGGAATGCAAACTTACCTTGTGATTTTCTTTTCATTCATTTGGTCTTCAGGTTTTGGTCTGGTTTTGTTGTTACCGAGAAGGTCAGATCATGGCTGGCATTTTTAACGCCAGCTTTAAATAGCTCCATTTAAGGCTGTGTAGCTCTCAGGGAGAGAGGGGAAGAGCAGATTAAAAACTCCACGGCCTCGTCCGTCCCGTTCGCTGGGATGCAGGGCTACGGCTGTCTGTGCAGAGCGAAACGGCGGAAAAGGACGCCCTAAAGCCTGGCACACGAGGAGTTCTGTCTCGCCGCCGTTTCGCCCTGCCCTGAACCAGAGCAAGCTCTGTGGGCGCAAGCTGCGCTTTATCCGTGGACACGAAAGTCTTGAGCCCTCGCTTGGCTGTCCCCGTCTTGCCCATCGCCTTGGGGTGGGGTGTACAGAGGTGTCTCTGGTCTCAGGTGGGGTGTCACCTGTTCGCTAACGCTCGGCAGCAACCCCGGGCGCGTGCTCTCGCGTGCACGGTGACTGCTTGTCGAGACTGGGCTTAATGCAGTGACCTAAGTATTAACCACGGCTAGCCCTTTGCTGGAAACCCATCCGGAAGGACGTGGATGCTGTAGACTCAGTAGGTGGCACTTCGGTTTTAGGCTTCGGCCAACGCAGAAGACCCCTGTGCTCCTTGGGGTGCAGGCACAGGGGTGTGCCATGCCACGGTGGCCTTGGCCCCCCCAGCTCCTCCACTCGCCTTTTGTCATGAGGAGAGTGTCCCTGTGGTTTGTAATTTATAAAATTTCTCTTGCGTGGTGTTGGGCAGTGTTACGGGGCCGCAGGTCCCTTGCATGCCGGGCGCGGCGGTGCTTCGGCGATGGGTGCAGCCGTGTCACCGCGAGGTCATCTGAAGTCACACCTCGGCGCTCTCCTTCGCGCCTGCTCACGCAGGCTTTTTGGGCAGCGCCTGACACGAACAGGGGCTCTGCGGCTGAGCCCCTGCGCTGGGCATCACCGTGGCAGGAGGGTGACGGTGAGGGGGAAGAGAAGCCTTTCAAGCACGCCGGCGAGCCGGCAGCGGGCAGCTTGCCCGTGCTGCCCGCTGGGACGCTCGGGAAGAGGGGCCCAGAGCACGCTGCCCACACGCACCGGAGGCAGCGTGGCGGCCGTGCTCGAGCCGCTCCCTCCTTTGCCCCTCTCTGCCTGGTGGATTTTGCAGCTGTGTTACCCCGGGAGGCTCCTGGCCCTCCTCCCTGTTGAGCAAACCAGTTTTACCAGCGTGGCGTCCACCTCCTGGGGGAGCGTCGCTGTGCTTTTCCCATGTCCACGAGGCCCATCGCGCTGCCTGGTGGCACAGTTTTGTAGCAAAAGCATGGTATGTACGACGGAGTCTTGCTACGTTCGGATAACCCCTGTGAGGGATTTCTTTTTTTTTTTTTTAATTATTATTTTCCTTGAAGTCAGAGTGAAGGTACGCACACGATTAGTATGTGCAGGGAGGATTAATTTTGTTCTTAAATGGACGCGTGCGTGTGTCGAGCCGGGGTTTGGTCCACAGTGACGAGTGTCTGAGAGATGCTTTGGGTGGTACGGCGATGCTGGATGGGCAGGGGTGGGGAACGCCGCTCCGCTGACGGCACGAGGCAGGAGGGGAGATGCGGGTGCTCTTCCCAGGTCCGTCGCTGAGGTCTTGAGGCGAGGCGATTAGTTCCTCGTGAGCTGTGGTTGTCTGCTCCTACCTTTTCATCAGGTAGGGTTGGTACCTTAATTTGTATGTCGTGTAGTGATAGCAAGGCATAGGAGACATATGAGAATAAGAAGTGATATGTTCAAGGAATTAATTATTCCAATATTATGTTAAAGGAGTTAATTAGTCCAACATTAATTATTCCAACTGTTCCATAGTTTAAAGAAAACAGCGTAAAGAAAGCAAAACGTGTCTGTTTGGTGTCGGAGGAAACACTGTGCTGAATTGAAAGGCTGACGGTGGAAGTTGCTTTTGGTGGCTCTGTGCTTTGGTTTTGGCCCATTCTGCTCTCTTCTGTGTAATCACCACTTTCAAAACGTGTTTAAAGGAGGGAGGGGATAAACTTAAACTCTGGAGGGAGTAAGGAGCGATGCCGCCAGTAACTTCTGCGGAAGGAGCTGAGCTGCGGGGTTGACTGGAAGCGCTTGCGGGGCGGTGGCTGGCCTGCCCGTCCCACGGCACGGGTCCGCGTGGGGCCGTGCCGTGAGTCCTGCGCTGCTACAAGCCCCGCTGGGCACTCCAAAACCTCCCTGGGAGGCACAGCGAGGCCACACAGACCTCTCAGCCCAGCTTTTTCGGGCGACTGATGGCCAGCTACGCTTCCAAGCCATCCCTCAATGAGCGGGTGGAGGCATTTGGGGAGCCGCGGCAGCCTCAGCCTGGCGATCCGCCCCTGGAGCTCGCCCTCCTCCGGCTGCCGCGGCCCGGGCTCCGTGTGTTTTGTGGCCGCCGGCGCGCGGGGCCGGGCCGCTCGGCCCCTTCTGCCTGGCTGCAGATTCAGCGTGTTGTGAAACGGTAGAAAGTGGAGGAGGCTGATCGGCGGAAGGGTTTGGCCACGAGCGTTGGAAAATGTGAATCACGGGGATTCCAGTTTTAAGCCTTCTGGAGATAACGGGCGGCACGTACCGGAGTGCGTGACTTGCAGAGGGCCTTAAAAAACGAGGTGGCGCCCTCGAGGTGACGCAGACGCCTTTATGACCAGGAACACGCACCCGCTCCGACGGAAAGGTGTAGCTGGAGCGACGCTAACGCTGCTGCCGTTTGGTTTTGGCGTCGAACGACGCTGCGAAGGCGAGCGGGCCCTTGAATCCGGGTAACAATGCGCCGTCGTCAAAATAACGCTGGCTCCGAATGGCGCCTGTTGTCAGTTAGCCAAAAAGACCGTTTGATAGTTGTGACATACGCTCGGCGTTTTTGATCGCGACGGAGCTGAAATGCAGTATGGCTGTTGCAGAGCGAGGGCTGTGGCTTGTGCCTTCCCTCCCCAGGAAACCCCGGTTGGGCCGACGGGATGCTGGAAGTCGGCGTTTAAGTGCGTGTTAAAAAAAAAAAAAAAAAAAGAAATTGGCAGCGGGTGCCCCAACGGGTTAACTTTGTCTTCCCGAAAGATACCACCCCCAAAAATCTGTGAGGGGAATGCTTGGAGATGCGGGTTTTGCTGTAAGCAAACCCTCGCCGTTCGCCTGAGCCCAGATGTTCAGGGTGAAGCGCAGATCTCTCCGAAAGACCGAGTCCCGCCGAGGCTGCCTGCTGGGCCCCTGGGAGGGGAGAAGGGAGAGGGGTGGGAGAGGTTGAGGGCTTCCTCTCACTCCAAACCTGCCCGGGAAGGTCAGGCTCAGGACCTCAGCCAGCCAGTTGGGCCTGGGCGCCTGGCAGATCCCCTTCTAAATGACTTTTAACACATAAACACTATAAAAGGAAGGGACGGCGGACGCTCATTTTCTGGTGAAATGGCGAGGCGTTTTTCCTGTTTACACCTTTGGAGGAATCATTACATGAGATATTGAACAGGACACTCTTATTTGTCTCTGAAGGCCTTTTTCCCAGTCTAGAAAGATGCTGAAAACATTCTAGTCCTATTAAATTCAGCATGAACCGAAGAGGACTAACACACCCCGAGACCTTGGACGCCAGCCTTCAGGAGGTAGCGGTGTCGTTTGGGGCTGACTTTGTGCGTGTTTCTGCACGATATTAGACTTAAAATCCACGTGGAGCTGTGATTTTATCTACCCTGACCACCACGCTGTGTTTCCTTGTGTCGAGAAAGGGACAGGGATTAACGCTAGCTAGCGATACGGCCCTTATCAAAGGGAGGAGACAGGTTTACAATGCGGGGTTGCACTCCATAGAAAGTACCGGTCAGTGTTTGTTACGTGGGAGAAAAAAACCCCTGCATCGCCGTCAGCTGGCTCGGGTAACCTGGCTGGGCAGGCGGTGTTCACTGTTGAGCTGAGATAAAAAAAATGAGGAATGGACTAAGGTCAATCAAATGGAAGGCACACTGTGATTGAGACCGTTGCTGCTCAGGCTTTGTGGGTGTCCATCGTGGCCTCCACGTGCAGCGACCACCAATGCAAGAAGCAAAACCTGAGGTCTAACTGCCCCCAAAAACTTTGATTTTGCTATTGCCAGAGGTGTTTTTGGGTGGCTCCGGAGTCCTCTCTGAGAGAGAAAGTCCGGCTGTCCACCACAGAGGGACTTTGGAGATGGTTCCCCAAGCACAGCAGGTTTGATTTCGGGATGGGGACAAGGTGGTGGGACTGTGCTTCTGGCAGAACGCAGCCCAGGCTGGGGGGTCCCCGCGTAGCTGTGAACACGCGCACCCCCGTGTGCGCACAAACACGCACAAGTGGTTGGTTTGGTTTTTTTTTTTCAAAAGCCTTGCCCCTGCAGAACTGACAGGGCTTTGGTGCCTCCTGGAAGAGAAGAGCTGTGGTTTTTCCCCTTCCTTTTTGTCTTTTATGTCCCACCCAGTCTGATGATCTCCATTTCGTTCTCCTTTATTTTTTGTGGTTTATGCTCGCTGCTTCCAATTACTCTTTTTTCCTTTGGAAAGCGCTATCGCCCTGTCCTTTTGCGCTCATGTTTTCTTTTCCATTCAGCCTGTTCAGGACTCTCAGACCCCTTCCTTTCCTCTCCCCGCCCTACCCCCTTCTCCTCCGTGCTCTGAGGGTTCGGAGGGGATGGGAAGTTAGAGGTACCTCTGCAGGTACGCAGCCGGTGTCGTGCTGGTCACAGAGAAGGTGTTGGCTCCTTCTCCGAACCTGGGTGGGTTCAGCAACGAATCGTGACAGCAGGGCTAATGGAGAGAACTAGGGCTGTTTGGTGGGTGTTGGTTTGATGCTCTTCGCACTGTGCAATGTTAGTTGTGCCTCTGGCCCCTTCCGGTGAAATCCTGGTCTGGTGAAAACCGGTGGCAAAAGTCCTGTTCCCGGTTTTCCATCCTCTGTGCTATTTGCATTGATACCTGCTCTCATTTCCTTTTGCCTATTTGTCTCGGAAGCCGTCCTGTGTTTCATGCGTAAAGACAGCTTACATCTTATTTTTCCTATGCGGCTGCGAAGCGTCAGAGTCCTACCCTCATTTCAAAGAAGGGGAAACTAAAGATGGAAAGCTTACGACTTTTGTGGGGCTAGGAAGGGAAATCCAGGTCAGAGCCGAGGCTTCCACGCAGAATTTCTTCTGCTTTTCAGTTCGGCGGGCCCTGCCACCTCTAACGCTGCAAAGGTTTCCATCTGCGCAAGAGTCGACCTCGCTGTACTGCTTAGTTGCAGGCGGAGTTATCGCCTGTCTGTCATTTCAACGACCTTATTTCTGTAGACTCGGAGCACCTCTCTTCAATCCGAACCTGATATTTGTGCCTTTGTTGGCTTTCTGTTAAAAATAATTCGCCTCTGAATCAAAGTTGCATGAAGCAGGTTACGAAGAGTCATTGGCAGTAAAAAGAGTCTATTTTGCGGCATTTTTAGGTTCCTGCACGTATCATTTTTTCTGACTCCCTTGGTTTTGGTTGTATTGCACATGGTGCTCCCACATGGCTTTGGCAGGCTGGGAGGTAGGACTGCTGGCTGGGAGCCTCGGTTAGCCCCCAAGGAGCTGTTCAAGATGGCAAAGCCATCAGCGGGTCCTCTCAGGAAATCAAGGTAGTCATGACCATGGATTCCGTGGTCCCCAGAGCTTGACAGAGATTGGAATAAACCAATGTATGTGTGTGGAATCTAGGAAATACATGGCATTCTATTTTTAAAATTATCAAAGTATGTTTTTAGTCCTGCTTACCAATTTGTATTTTTCAAGGTTTTTTTCCCCATTAAGAGCGAATTCAAAAACTTTCTTTTATGCTGGATGGGAAACAGGCTACCTGAGGATTATTATTGGCCATGCCCTCCAGAAGTGGATTGGGATAAGGCTTGTGGGTTGCAAAGACCAGGTCTGTCCATCATGCAGCTCTAGCTTCAGCATCGGTACTATGGATTATACACTTAAGGTATTGAGCAGCCATATTGAATGTTTTGCCCAGGTGAGGTTGGGGACATCAGTATGGCCAACAACCAGAAGGATAAATTATGCAAAAAATAAATCCTTGCTGAACAGATGGGTTAAGTTTGTAGGAGGTGGATGCAATGACTTTATGAAGCAGCCCCCTTCTCGTTTCGAGCGCCTGTAGCGAGCACGAGTATTTCCCAACATGGTGGGTCACTACCCTCGAGAGGATTGGGGGAAGGTTTTTAAAAGGGAGGAGTTAAGAAAAATCTGAAGAACATTTCAAATGTAACACATTACTTTTTTTCCTAATGAATAAGTATTTAATTTAGGAAAAGAAAATAAGATAGAACTTCAGAAGGAAAACAATAAGCCCAAATTATGTTGACAAATTGCTGGCAGCAGCTCAGTTCCTCCAGGGCGAGGGGATGAATGATTATACCTGCAGCCAATTCTCTTGTAGCCTGAAGGAGCGGAGGTTCGTCCAACAGCTAAAGGAATTAGCTGTTCCCCGTCTCCAGTTGTTACACAAACACAAATGAGCCCACAAGAGGGCTGTGCTCGCAAAACTTTTGAGAAGATATATAGCAAAAGATGCTGAGTACAATTTTTATCATCTGTAACAGAAAGTGTTTTAATTATGTACTTATGGTCAAACCTTTCGTTGTTTGGCCAGGACCTCTTTTTTTTTTTGCCCTTTCACATGCTTGGTGCCCAAAAAAACCCCATTTTATTATTTAAAATAAACAGAAGGAGAGGGTTTCCCCCCGCCCCGCATATTAATGTTAACTTGACTCAAAGCCCAGCTGTTGTCGGATTGCAGTAATAAGTGTACGTAATGTTATTTATATTGACTCTCCAATTTAGCCATTAACCAGATAATTTTGTCTGTAGCTTTCTTATTTATTAAGGCTTGATGTTCACCATGACACGAGTCAATAACTGCTTTGGAGGCCTCATCAAACGGGGTCCTCCCTTTGATGGGGTCGTTGCATCGGTACCTGCTGGGGCTCGTGCTTCTCAGCCCAGCACGTCCCCCAGGTGATTGAAGCACCTGCTCATGGGCATGGGAGGCAATTGGTGCTTCTGGGATTATTTAAATACACAAACATTTTTGTGGTTTCTTTCACTTTTCCCTTTTCTTCTTTTTCTTCTTTTTTTCCCCTGCTTGTATCAGAGTACTCAACAAGCTTCAGAACCAAAACGAAAGTCAGGAAATGTATTTTGAATGCCATGGGATCCCTTGTAGAAGGTCTTTTGCCCTTAATGTAGTGCAGCATTTAGGGCACCTGAATCCTCTTTTATTTTAAATCAGTCATGCGACCATGACTCGAATCAGTCACCAGCCGGACCATGGTTTTGGCACTAGAAACTATTGACCAACAAGAAAAGCAGTGGTGCAAAACTGGTTTAAATCATGGGAACTTACAGCCCAGCCTTGAAATCCTGAAATGATTTTGCTGGTGTATTCTCGATTTTGTTTGTGTGTTCTTGATTTTGGAAAGATTTGGGCTGAAAGTTTCAGTTGAATGTTGGGGCAGGGGTGAGCTTGGAAGAGAAAGGTAAAAGCTACTAAAAAAGGGATTATCAGTGAGTCCCAGTTCATGCCGCAGCGTCCGTTCTCAGCTAAATGGTGACTAATGTATAAGCCCAAGTCATAATGGGCCATTATCCTTATTTATACACTATTGTCACAACCACGTGGCTGAGACCCTCC
>NC_138576.1:120084336-120243023 GCF_964289735.1 Phaethon aethereus
GCCTGGAATAGTAAACTGTTGCAGAGCTGAGGCAGAAACTGGTAACCTTCTGACCTCTGAGTTTTACTGGAAAATGATATGCAACATAAATTCAGGGGGCCTTTTTTCTTTCAAGTATGTATACGTATATATTCTAGTGGCGCTGTTCACAATGCTATAGTCGAAGTGGTGTCAACGTGTTCATTTAAGCCCCTTGCTTTCGGAGCAAACTTTAAACCCGCGGGGTTTTTTAAGGGAGAAAACGCTGCTGCAAAAATAGGCTTTGAACTCAAACGTAGTGTTTGGAGGAGGTTTTGGTACTCGGACGGGGCTCTTCTTTCATTAGATGGATGTGCGCGTGGTTACGTGTATATGCGCGTGGACAAAATATCCGCGGGAAGGCTTGCCGGTGTGCTCCTAAACCTCTTGGGCCCTTTGGAAATTGAGCCACACAGTTCCTAATGTACTTTTAAAGATTTTTTTCAGGCTTTCTTTTCTCCTAACTGTGGCATTTCATTAGTCTGGAGTGCCAGTCGCATCTGCTGTTTTGTCATCGCCACCCCGGTCGGCTCCTAGCGAGGTGCGTGCTATAACCTCGGTCAGGAAGGCTTTTCTAAAGCGACTTTAGAGCTTGAGTCCTATTAAATACCCGCAGAAAGACTTGTCAACGATGCTTTAGCCAGTTCTGAAACGTTTATCCAAATTCTAGAGTAAGGTTTACTGAGGCTGGAATTGCTGCCAGTGCTTGATAGATGCATTTCATTGAAGAAGGCTCGTTGCAGTAAAACTTCGGGAAAGAGCAAAAAAAGTAGGGATTTTCTAACTGGAGCTCTCAGGTCAAGTTTGGGAAAGGAGTTTTGGAAAGGACACCCTGTCCAGGGGGTCTCTGTTACTGAGACTTGCCTTCAGGCCACTTGTCACCTATGGAAATGGCCTTTTTTTTGAGGAACGGGGATGCGGGAAGGGTAGCGGTGGTCTCGCTGAGCCTTGCTTTAATGTTTTGTTCGCACAAAGCCCTCTGAAGGCTGAGATTATGGGGGAATCTCAGCTGTTTAAGCACGCCCATGCCTGCACATACACCTTGTGTAAAAAAAGCGTTGTTTTAGCCTTCCTGCATGGGTTAAGAAGTAAAAAAAAAAAACCACAAACCACCAAAACCCACATGATCCTGAATGACCAAAAGGGAAGAGAAGAAAAAGGTGGCAAATACCCTGCCTCTCCCCAGCTACATTTAAGTTCAAAATGCCGTGATTTGGCGGCTTGTCTTCGGTGGCCAGATGCGAGGAGAGGCAGCGCTGTGGTCACACTCACGTATTCGCCTCCGCTGGATGCTTTTCTTGGCAGCGGGAGCAGCCGGCACGGCACGGCCGCAGCAGCCGGGTGCTGCAGAGGGGGTGGCAGCGGGAGGCTGGGGACCCGCACGTTCGTGCTCGCGAGCACACGAGTTAACTTGGGGTGCGTGCGTTGCGCGACATATAGTCAGTGTATTACGGGCTTCCCTATTTTTAGGAGTTTGTAAAAGTTCCTTTTGGTTCCATCTGTCAAGAGCGTGTTTGCCATTTAAAAACCCCCAAATCTAATCACCAGAAATATAACCCTCTAAAACTGTCTGTTTTTAGGTTGTTCCTGCAACCTACTTGCTCTCTTGGGGTAGGTAAAAGCACCTTCTGGGCCAGGTTTCCACCCTGGCTGAGGGTTTCCCCAGGATGCGAGTGTGAGCTTTGCATTTTCAGACGGGCACAGAGACTGGAAAGCTTAAGCCCCGTAGCAAGAGTTTTCTCTCTTAGTCCTTAACCCAGGCTATATTCAGGTGTATTTTTGGACTTCTTGCAAATATTTCTTCTTTACCTGATTCCTCTCTGCTTTTAATCCCCACAAAGTGTGTTTTTAACCTGTTTATGTCCCTATGCACACCACACATCGAACGATTACCTTTGAAAACGGGAGAGATGCTCTTTCCTCTAAACATTTTAAAGTCTTTTTTACCATGTAAATTTATTTACTTAGTAAATAGTAATGACACCCAGCTGCTTTGATCTAGTGTGGAAATCCATATTTAACTGCTAGGGAGCTGTTCTGGGGTCTCGTGCCACTGAACAGCAGGATATGTTATTGCATAGCACGTTGACACAACCTTTTCTAAAGGCCTGGTATTGTGTCATCATAGGGGATAGTTATAGTACAGGAATGCAGAATAATATTATGAAAAAGTTTCGTGGGCTGTTTTCCCATTGCTCTGAACTTGTCATGAAGGGCCATTGGAGATTTGTCTCTAAATGGTGCAGAGATCTGAATTTACACAGTGGAGAAATAACTTGCTAAATTCTATTTTAAAAAAAAGAGAAGCAAGTTCTTAGGTGCAGGCAGGTGATGTTGAGCGCACAGCAGCACTATTTTATCTTATTGCATATTCTAACTTTAAAAGATTCCTGTCTGGGATAGTAACAGATCTGTTTTGTTTGTTTTTCAAGTAAGTCAGGCTGGGAGGATGCTGAACAAAGCCCTGGTACAGTCACTTTTAATCCAGAGTGGGTTTCTTTAATTCCCACGTTTAGCTCTCCTACACGGCTTAAAGGAAAATGAAAATAAATCCATCAGCGTCTCCTATTTGTGCGTATTGTTTCTTTCCCATTTTTTGTGTGCAAGCCTCGGCCTGGGTTCAAAACATTTTTTTAACCTCCAAATAATTGTTGCTCTTTCAAGCCGGGAGTAGAAAGCGGCAATATTTCTTTATAAAAATGTATCAATGGCTGCAGTGGGTTTTTTTTCCCCAGGCTTTTGTAGGAGTTCGGGCAACCTATAGGCAAAAAGGCAATCGCGTTTATTATTGCCGGGAATCTCAAGGCGGCTGTTTGGAGGCTGCGAAGGCAGGCGGCGGAGCCGGGCGGAGGGGGAGAGAAGGGCCACATTATGTTCCAGATGACTGAGCGAGGATTTATATACCAGCTCGCTGCCTTTTTTTTTTTTTTCTTTTTCTTTTTTTTTTTTTTTTTAACATGGGAGAAGAAAAGTAATAAGAGCGGGGAGGCAAGGCATGTGAAGCGGTCAGATGGCCGGTGACTAATGGGATAGGTGGGCAGGAGCCCCGCGGATTGGGTGTCTTAATGAGCACATTTCGCACCGAGTTTGGGCTGCAGTTCCCCTTCACCTTTGCCCTTTATTGACCGAACTGACACTTCATTTTTCACATACTTCCAATTATGGCTGAGCTTAAGTGTTGCCCTGCCTCCTTTCTTTCTTGCCTATGGACGGCTCGAGAGTGGCTGAGGCCGCAGAAGATATTTTAATTTGAAAAACTACCATAGCAAGGCAGGTTTAGGGTGTAACCTGAAACTGCTGTCACTTTGCAGTTTCTCCGATGAAAACAAAAGTTTTAATGCTCCTTGTTTAGCGCTTCCCCCCCTCCCTTCTCCGTAGTGAGGCGGGGGGGTTGCTCTGGGGGCGGTTGGGCTGGCCAGGGGTCTTTTCCTTGGGATAAAACCTTTTTGGCAGTACAGGTGCTGTGGGCGGGGGTCATCCGAGGAAAGAGAGAAACCCAAGTAAAAAGCGGTGCCCGTGCTTGAGCAGTGGCTTCTTGGTCCCTCTCAATGTGGTGTCTTCTCAAGGGGCTTCCCGCGGGGCCATGCCCTGCCACGGACTTCGCCCAACGCGCTCCTTTCGGAAAAGCAAAGCGTGACTGTGTCTGCACTTCTCAAGCCTCAGACCGGTGTGGATTTGTTGTTTTGGGAATACTTAATGCATGAATGCAGGTTAGAGCACGGCCCTCAAAACTGTGAGGTTTTGAGCAGCAGCCGAAGGAGGTGCTGGGAGAGGCAGGTATGAGGAAGGGATGGACAAATCTCCGGCCTGAGGCCGCCGCGTTGCTATAGCGGGGGAGCTGTGATATATGTCCCGCAGCCCAAGCCTGTGTGTGTTTCCACGTTGGCTTTTACACGCAGAATCCTTCCAGGGCGGAAGCGTCTGTTTGCTTTTGTAGGGCTTTGGGGGTTTCGGAGCGTGCGGTTTCCCTACCGAATGTGAATTCTGTCGGAAATAGTCGGAATAAGTTGCGCTCGCATGGGGTGGGTGGGTTTAAGAACAAAATAGCTGCTGTTAGACCTTAACTTCCCAGCAGCGCTGCTGGGTTTTGCAGCGTGGCTTTCGCTACCGGCGCTGTCACGTGAAGTTTGGGTGAGTAATGAGCGGGCACGTCACCTGTGTGCCGGTGGTGATTGCGTTGCATTTCAATATGCAGAGAGTATAGTGACAATTATTTACATCCGAACGGAGGCCCCTAAACCACAGAAGTATTTATCTCAAAAAAAAAAAAAAAAAAAAAAAACCCACAGTATGAAGTATTACCTACTTTATTATGTAGCCCTCTGGCATAGTAATGGCATGGCATATTTTTACTATAATATGGTAATAAAAGAATATGTAAAAGGCAGACAAAGGTTCTGTCTTTTCACTAAGGTGACCCCTGTTACCAAGTAACTGCTTTACTTATGAGCTTATTAAAAACTCAAAAAAAATGAGCTTTTCATACTTCACAGGCATTGATGTGAAAATGAGCTGTCCTGCGAGTAGTTTTCTTGATCATTTTTAGAACAATTGATTAGCCAAAGAGCCACTGTCATTAGTTGACATTGACTGATAGCAATTTGTCACAAGCTCCGAAGGTCAGCCAGGCAGTGGAAGCTTCGGCTTGTCTTTGATTGACCTTTTCTGATGCCATTATCATGCGATCGGTTAGACTGGATGTGACCCTCGATTGGAAAAGACGGGGCATTAGTCAACAAGGGCAGCTCCCAGTATTTTTTCTGGTGCTTTATGTATTGTGAATCCCGAATTAAGCGTAATAGGCTTGTTTGGAAACGGAGCGGTAGCAGTTTTCTCGCCGAGGCTCTGCCAGCCCCTTTTCTTTTCTTGCTTTTCCATCAAGTGGGCAGCGCTCGATTTACTTTAAACGAGCGTGAGCACCTGTGCCTCTTCCTTTGATGCAAGATAGGAGATTTAAAACAACCCCATATTTATTTGAAACTCTTCATGTAGGTGCATATTCTTCAGCAGCACCAGCATTAATTATTTTTATCTCCCCAGAATCATGTTTTATTTTTTAACAGTGATTGAGTTGTTGAGGATTATGCTCATAACAACACGACGTCAATTTATCATTCTGCTCTAAAGCCGGAGGGCGTGAAACTGTTTTTTTCCTCCTTCTGGTTTGTTGGTTTTTTTTTTTTTCCTCCTAGTCTCATCAGCCTGATTCAGCTGTTAAAGTTAGATTTCGGCAGCGTTAAGCCTCCGTGCCTCAGCTAGGCAGGGTTACGCTTCCAGTATGGTGCACGGGAAAGAGTCCTCGCTTGGAAGCGAGTGTCTGTCATGATTCGAGCATCAATCTATTCCCGGTGTCAGGATTTATTTTAATCGTTTGCATTAGCTCCAAACGTCTGTTATTACCAGGCATTTTTCTTTTCAGTTTGACAAAGCTAACTTAAATACTTACAAATGTTGCTGGTTTTGCCTAAATTGTGGGTAGCGCAGTCATAAACGAATCCTTTTCCTCCTTCCTTCCTTCCTCCCGTTTGCCTTTCAGGGGAAACTTGAATTTCTCTGTCTAAGTACCAACTTGTTTTTCCGGTCAGCCCCCAGAGATAATAAGCGGTTCGAAACCAGCACAACCATTTCAGCACGGTTTAATGCGACTTTCAGTCTTTGCTTAGGAGACGCTTCCAGCCGGGAGAGGGGCAGAGAGGCAATCACCTCAGAAGGCAGATCCCTCAGGATGAGGCTATCATCACCATCGCTGGCAGAGCTAAAAGAGGGAAAAAGACTTTGGGAACTGTTTACCTTTAAAGTGGCTATGGAAATACAAATATTCCTGACTCCTCGGCCCATCTGTAATCAAGCAGCAAAATTCATGTGCTGGAGTCCATTTTTTTTTCTTTTTTTTTTTTTTTCTTTTTCTTGGCAAGTTTTTCTAAACTTAGAAATGTCTGTCCCAGTAAACATCTGCGTGACTGTGTGCAAGGCTATGTATACGTAGATGCCTATGGAAGAACATGGCCTTGACCCTGAACCGAGCATCCCATCAGCAGTGCGGGGCTTTTGCAGGCCCCAAAGTGTGTCTGCACGGCCCTGGGTGCATTACTGAGGACAAGATCTTGAACAGGCCAAGCAGGGAATAGTGGTGGAAAGTACCACATTGCTAAATCCCGTCTTGGGCTGCGATCTAAAAACCCAGGTGTAGAGCTGAAGGGCATCTCGCTTTCCTCCTTGGGTGGGGCAGGGAGAGGTTTGGTTGCAAGTAGTTGTAGAAATAGGTTTGAAGTTTTCGGTGTCCAAGATACCCCTTTTTGGCGGTACCTGAGCCTTGTGTTTTGAAGATCACTTGGATACAATTGGATGTGGAAAATGAGTTGCTTTATTCTTGTGGGGTTTTGGTGTTTCCCCCTGCACACACACCCACACCCTGGGCCTGTGCCTTTACGTTGCGGTGGCCCATTGAAGCCGATGAGCTGCCCATATGGCCCATACGCTTTCCATCTTGAAGGCAACACCAGCCCTATCCCCATTGGGCTCCTCAGGTCTTGGTGGCTTCAGCTGAGTCTTTTCATGGCTGATGCAGGTAGAGTGTGACTTTCAGGTGTGTGTCACTGACCTCATTAGGTTGGAGGTTAAAAAAGCAAAGTCATGTTCCTGAGGTGGCCCCCACTTTTGAGAAACGTTTTATCGCAATGAGGACAAACCCGTACACACGCGTTGTTTCTGGATTAGTGATGCAACAGGGTGTGCCATCGGGCTGCTTGGCGTAAACCATTTTCCTACCTCTCACGTGAAATGCTGGGAGGGGAAAAATAAAAAAGATAACTAAGGTTGGAAGAAAAGTCTTTTGAAAAAAATGAGTTTTGTATGGAGAAGGAGGGTGCTCGTCCCATAATGCAAGGACGGAGGGTGGGTGTTCGCCGAGTCTCACGGCAGAGGAGCTTTCCAGAGTGTTAGCAGGTTTAAACCAAACAAAAACTGTTCTACGTGTTGGGTTAAATTTATTGCTACAGTTTGCTGTGGAGGTCAGCAGGGGACAAAAAGAGATTAGACCAATTCATGGAAAAATAGGTCCTTCTGTAGCTATTAAAAACCCTGGTCCAGATGCAACCGCCGGCTCAGGAAGCTGCCCAAACGCTGATTGTCGGAGCCGTGGCACAGCCGCTTCTGTGTAACCCCCCCTTCTGTACAGGCTCCCAAAACACCCGTTATTGCTCCTGGGAGAGGCCGACGTGAGATCGAGCTCCTTGGACCCATCTCCTTGGGTTTTTATGTTAAAATAATTTTTTTAAATTCAATTCAGAAAATAGGGTACTGGATTTTTTATTTACCCTATTTTTGATGGCTCTTGCTAATGCTGGCATGGTTTTGTTGGGAAGAAAGTAGACATAGTTTGTATTTTCTCGCCCTTATTACCCCAGTGGTGGGAATGGTTTGACGCTATTCATTCAAATTTGACAGGTGATTGCTTCTGTAAATGAATGCACTCAAATCATAATTGTTGCAACAGAATTGTTTGATTACCTGGCAGTAGCCTCTTTCTCTCTGATAGCTTTTGGATCACCTGTTTGCTGAGAGCATTTGACAGTCCTCATGTTTATTACCCAATTGAATGTCAGTAGCAATTGCAGCTAAAGATAAACGAAAATGCAAGTACTTGTTGACCTTGACTTTTTTCCACAAGATATTGGACTTGATGGCTCTATTGCTGTTGAACTGATAAGAGTTATAAACAGTAGTTGAAGGAAAATGTTTTATTCCCAGAGGAAAATACCACGCTGCTGTGGGAAATGGCATCTGACTAGTGCTCTTTGCCAAATTTGCTTGGTTCACCTTCATTTAGGCTGTGGGAAAATAAAATACAAATTTCCCCTTTTATGGCTTTAATATCTCTGCAAACATGAATTCCTATGCTCTTTGTAAAGTTTTGTTGGCAGACTGCGCCAATAACATACAGCGAGCGCGAGACCTCACCGCGTTTTATGATGTGCTATAATGAGGATTCTCAATTCTTCCTCATTTTCGGGCTGATTTGATAATTACAGGGAGGGAGCAGAGCTTTCTTCCTCTATTCCATGGGAAGCTTAATATGTCTATAAACAGCGAAGATGGGGAAACGCGTGGCTGTGGGCACGTGTTGCTGGAGCGGGGCCGTGCCGGTGGGAGGACGACCTGGGTATGAAGGCAAAGTTATTGCAGGGAAGGAGGGATGATACTTCGTTAGGTCTTGCTTGCACCCGCTTTTTGGGGCAGGGTCCCAGGTTGGCTCCCTTGCAGTTTTTTGAGAGGAGGGGCCAGCTCGGTGTCACCCATCCTGGCTGCGTTCCGGGGACAGGAGGGATGAGCATCCTGCCCCAGCAGATCTCGCTGCTGTAAGCCCCCCCTTATATATAATACATATAAATTTCTTTTTCATTTCTAATCCTGCTCCAGTATGAAACCTGAAAGGAAGACGTCAGTGGAAACAGGACCAGGCAATAGGCTTTGAGATCTTCCGGGATGAAAGTCATTGTATAGAAATAACGCGTAAGGAGCACAAAAGACCGTGGAATTATATTGTTTAAAACATAAGTCCTTCTTGTCTGGGCAACTGCTCTGATAAACTCCATACAGTACTGTAGGAGCTTGTTAAAGCACCGAAATACAGGATTAAGCAGTGCTGTAACAGTTAGCAGAGTCAGACTAGTAATCTTATTGCATTTTTTTTTTTAGGTAAGATTAAGCTGGCATTGCATTATATGTTTGTGGGCGAAGGGGCATTCTTTAAGGGATTAATTAACAGGATCAACGCCATAAGATGCTGACATCATTTTTTTCCCTAAGCACACTGACGCACGCGGGCTTTTATTGTTTAATTTTTTTACTGCAATTCATGAATGAGAGGGGGACCTTCTCTGGGTGACGGGGGCAGCCCCTGCGGCTTGCGGCGGAGCCACCTGTCACCCTGTAATTCATCGGGGGCTGCTTCTCGCTGGCCTGGTGACCCAGTAGCCGGTGCCGTGCGAAATACCGGAGAGGGATGCCCGACGTCTCTTCTCCCCGAGCCGGTGGGGGATCGCGGGGCTGTCGCTAAGCGGATGCCTGACGCCGCGCGGGCCGGTCTTTGCATGAGGGCATCATCGGTAAAACCTTCTAGCTCTCCGGCTTGTCTCTGTAGCTGTAATGCCTCCTCCCTGTAGCCTTTTGGCACGCTTGACTTTTTGCTGGTAGGGCTTGGGAGGTGGGAAAGGACACGACAGAGCCTGGCCAGGCTCACGACGTGCCATGGGAGCCGTGCCCCACTGGGGCAAGTGCCACCTCCCCAGAGCCCGCAGCCGCCCCGCGGCACTCTGTGGCTTGGGAACTTCCTCATCGCCAGGTGGTATCTCTGGCGTTTAATAGCCGCAGATGATAGAGATATATTTATATCTTTTATTTTTTCTTCCTCGTGAGTGTCAAAAATCTCACACAGAGTTTGCGGGCAGTTTTTTTGTGGTTGCTTTTTGCAGAAGCATAATGTGGAGGTGTCAGAAAGAAGAACCATCGTATAAGTAAATAAAAATAGAGTAGGGGCAGCCTTTTAAACTTTGTTTTTCCGTGGCTGATCCTGTGCCACAGGAGAGGAATGGCCCCTGCAACCCTGATGCTGCGTGTCGTCTCGGGGCTGTAAGTTCATCCTTTGCAGAAGGGCAGGAGAAGACCTACTAGGAGGCTCCGGTTATGTCCTCAGAAAAGAGCTGAAGCTGGTGGACGTAACCTGACTGATTCTTAAATCTTCCCCCAGCTCTCTGAATAGCAGTTAGTGTCACATGGGTGCACGCTAAAAATATTCTGGAGTCTGTAGCGTCCCGATGGACTTCAGAAGAAGGCGTATCTTAGCGCTGTCTGGTCAGCAAGTGAAGGTCACGGAAGCAAGGCTGGTGGGGTGGAGAACCTGCCGTTGCTCTCGTGGTCGTGCCGGGAGGATCTGCTCCCTCCCCGGCGCAGCACTGAGGGAGCGGCCCCGCCGTGGTGCTCCTGCTCGGGGCCCTGCGGCACAGCACGCGCGCGCCTGCGTCGGCTGCCTCCGTGAAGCAGGGGGAAGAGAGGACGCAGGCAGCGTTCACTGGGCCGCTTGAAGCAAAGCGTCATTGTTTAAAACGGCGTTTAAGTTTCGTTCAGGGCACCGTAACATCAGAGCGTGGCAGCCTCTTGCTAAAGAGTAGGGGGTAGGATGCGGGCAAATTGCAGTGGGTGGGAAAGAGGCGACAAATTGGGGTCCGAACGTTAGGCTCATGCTGTACTCCTCCTCCCTTCCCTGCTCAGTAAAGGAGGGAATCCATCCCCTCCTTATCCTCTCCTGTCCCTGGCTGTGGCAGCGAGGGTGCCCAAGGAGAGGCTTTGGTGCAGGATCCTGCCCGTTTTCCTTTTTCTGTGTCTGTCTGGAGGAACCCACCCGAATTCTGCTGTGGCTGCGTAAAAGCGAGAACCGTGACGACAATATTTCAGTATAACTATGGGGCAGGCTTGGCCCCGTGTTGCAGTTTTGTGATGGGCTGTAGGTAAAGCAGGGAGCTGCTTTGCCGGGCAGAATGAGCTACAAAATCTTTGGTTGTCAGGATATAGATGTTTATATTCTGTGTGTGCATTTGATCGTATACATGCTTGGATGTGACTGTCTCCCACTGTTAGACACCTTTATTCCATGAACCTGGCAAGAGAGGTGGTTAAAACAACTACCCTTGTGGAGTACAGGGCTCTGTCAGGACCCTTCGTGTTTCCTTCAGAAGGAGCGTTGTGCTGAGTTCCTTGGGGTTACAGCTGCGAGAAACAAATTAGCAAACGGTGCTAACATTAGTGTCTCACCACACATTTAATCCAGCTAAAAAAACCCTGAGGTGGCCATAATTTACTAGGTTCAAGAGCAGACTGGCAAGCGGAGAGAGCTGGCATAGCCACGTCATTGGGAAATGTGAAGTTGGTGACTCGGTTGAATTTCATGCCGATAAAGTTGGTGGCTTGGTTGAATTTAATCCAAATAAATAAAGTAAGGAACGAACAGTCGGCAGGAATGCAGGCTGCAGCAGGAGGGGCATGTAAGCCATAACAAGGGTGTATCAACTCTTCACCACAATGAATTATATCGTATCACCGAAAAGCAGGGTATGCACAGTTATGCAATTCTGCAGCATGGCTTTCCGTATATAACGTTTTAGTACAAATTAGAATTGCCTCATACAGATGAATTGAAATTCCGTGTGTTACTAATACACAAATTTTATTGACTGTTGCAGTTGGTGTAGGTGAAACGACAGCATTAAACTTAAAAGTGCCTCTCAAGTTGATAAGTGCCAACTTGATGCTAAACACATTAATACTCAATTAAAATTAATAATCAATTTACTTGAATATTGGAGGTTAGCCAGGGATGGATCTGAAGTTGTATTAGGTATATCGTACTGGTCTGAATACATCATACGCTGTTGCAAAAGCATTGTGCTAATTTTAGCTTACAAAGAGGATGAAGATAAACTGCCTGCTGCTAGTTTGCCATATGCTATCCTGGTGATAATATTCAAGTACAAAATATTCTGCAGAGAGTCTTATTGTTTCAGTAAAAGAAAAGTGGGAAAGAGTTAAGCAAATTTCTGCTCCGTAAATGTATACAAAATAACGAAATAAACCAAATCTCAAATGCTGGTAGATGAGATCTGTGAAATTTGTTTTGGTTTTATTGGCTTTCATGGGAGTCAACAATTTGTTTTAGTATATATTTGATCCAATTGTATCCATTTCTCACATGTAAATCTTAAAATCAATCTAAATAAAAATCGATCTTCATTCTGGTAGGCAAAAATATAGTCCGAGTTGCTCCTAACTAGTTAAGCCTCCCATCCTTCAAGTTTAGTGCAGGAATAAAGTCTCTGCTGAGCTGATTTTTCAGGACCTTCTCCCTTTGCTTTGTTTATTTAAAAACACAAAACATGTTCCAGTTTCCACACGGGGAGGATTTTGCTTCTGCAGCTTCACCGAGGAGCATTTGCCTCTTTTCCGTCTGCACCCGCAGCCAGGAGAGGGATGCGTGGGGAGGGGGTGCCCCGGACTCCCGGGCTGCGGAGGGCTTGGGGGGAAAGCTTTGGAGGGCTTGAGGGGGGAAGCTTTGCATTAGCAAGTGGTGAAAAGCTTGACCTTCGGGTGACCCGGGTGAAGCAAACCCCCTGCTGAAGAGTCCCATTAGGACACGGATACCTGTGGGGTGAGGGAGGAGATAAAGGAAGGGGGAGGAAGATAAAGTAATCCCATTGACCTGGGAACTTCTCAGATATTACAAGCAAGGGAACAGCAGGAATAATAAAAGAGTGGCAATATTTGCCTGCCCCCCATATCTGTGTAATGTCATTTCCAAAGGGCCGGAGTAGATAATAGCAAATGCGCTTTCAAGTATCAGATCAATCTCTTGAAGTGATGGGGAAGGCTGGATGCTCTGATCCGGCGGAGGCTGGAGAGGGTAATACAATCCTCCTCGCAGCAGAGAGAATTGTATAAATGGACAAAGATCCGCTGATTACATCTTTTGCTCAAGTGTTAAGTAAAAGATCTGGCTATAAGAGATGGCGGGTCTACTATTGTCCGATCTGCCGACTTGTTTTTATAGGGGTTTTCACAGGAACAAATACCAATTACCAAAATAAAAGCAAGCGGTGCGGCCGGTCCGTATCATGGTGGGACACATGCTCTTGAGTCAGCGTGGGCAGGAAGCTTGGCAGGTCTGTCCCCTACCATTGCCATTGCATCTTTATCTCTCTGCTTCATTGTTTGCCCCCAAGTGTTTGAAATTCCAGTTTCCAAGTAAAAGCTTCCTGTTTCTTGCATTTACATTCAGTTTGCTAAGACATAAATTTAGCTATCTATCAAGGAGGGCTCTTTTTTTTTTTTTTCTTCCCCTTAAGTAAGGCAAAATAGGAAGAAGAAATTAATTCTGATTTGATGACAAGGGGTAGAACTTTGCATTTTCCCAGATTCTCAGTGGCAGGAAGCATGAGGTTGTATCCTCATGATAAGGTGATGGATGGGAGCTAAATTCAGCCTTTCCATCCTGAGTAATTTTAGAAGGGGCCCTTACATCCAGATCTTGGTTAGAAACAGAGGTGGGCATGGTCAGCCTCCGTTAGCCATCATTTCCTTGTGACAGCCTCGCTGCTTGTAAGTTTTTACCGCTCTGGGCAGTAGTCAAAGCTAATAGTGTGCATATCCTTGTAGCCATCTCAATCCTGAATTTCCCTCCGGAGAGTTTCTGTTTCTCTCTGTTCACAGCGGAGGGACTCGGGGAGGGCTAATCATCTCACTCAGGCACTTAGCTTGGCAGTCTGACTTCAATGCTTAGAGTAAGCAGGGATGAATCTGTGCTAAAACTTGTCATTTCCTTAGGAAGGAAAATTTTGCTCCGCATGAAGAAGTGGAATAAAGTGTTTTGGACTGCTGAAGCTGAGGGGAGTGGGCTTGGGCATTGCATGCGTGGGTGAGGCTGTCTCCTCTGCAGCTCCTGAGCACGCCGGCCGGAGCATCTCATGAAAGTTGTTGTCTTTGCTAACCTGTATTGGTCATCTGAAGTGTTCAAAAATATTGACATGTATAGAAAAAGAGATATTTATATTTTAATACTACTCATGAAGCGGGGGGAGTGTTTGTATTTCCTTGCCTCACTCTCGGGAGGCCAGGTTTCAAGCTTTCTCTGCTGTCAGGAGGTTGCTTGCTTAATCCGTGTGCATGTGTTTTTGGTAGAAGACTTTCACGTGACTCTGGGAGCTGGGGACTTAAGTGTAAAACCCGGTGGATGGGGCTTGTGAAACTTGGTAGAAACACTTTGCTCAACTTTCAGCTGAACAGCATGGAGGCCTTTCATGAGATGAAAGGCGCCGAGAGCGAAGCCTTGAAACGAAACCTGTTGCTGAGTTGCTGTGGTAGGAATGGCCACGTTCAAACAACTCCGGGCTTCGCTCTGTTGTGCTGTTTGGGCACGGGGTCCTTTGTCTGCTAGCGTGGTAGCCACTGGGGCTTCTCTTCATGCACTGTCCTTGTCTGCTTTTAAATGTAAAACCAGACTTAAACCTACTTCCACTCCAGATTAACGAGATGCATATTCGGTCCATTTAAGCGCACTAATGTGCATTCAAAAAGGCTCATTTGCCCGCTTCGTTTTGTAGTCGTATTTGTAGCAATCCTCACTAGCAGGTGAGGGGGAGGGGAGATTTTAGTAATTTTTATGCGGAAGATCAAATTCTTATTTTTCTGTCGAAACAAACAAGTCCCCTTTGGATACTGTCCCGAAAAATATCTCCGGGTTGTGCACCGTGACCCCGCTGTGCCCCAGAGACGTTAAATTGAGGGCTCGCTTCCTTGGGAAGCTGTGGGCGCAAAGCCTGGGGATGGTGCTGGGTTTCGAGCGCTGGAGGATTGTGGGTGCGGAGGGAGGGCAGGTTACTGGCAGCGGCCGCGCGGGCTTTCATTCAGCGCCTTGTCAGCGTGCCTTATCTGGGATCTTGAGGGATGGCTCTGCAGGGTAAACCCAGGGAAGGGAGCTGAGTGAGGTGCTTCCAGGGATGTCCTGGCAGAGGCTTCCTCGTGAGCTGTTCTGCTTGCCCCACCGGAGTCCTAACCTGCACGGATCCCTGCAGCGCCTCGGAAAGTTGGGCTTTCCGGCACGTGTGTTGACTGCTTTGAGACTTCAGCCTCCTTATTTACATCTGTCTTTGTGCCATGGGGTGTAGAAACTTGTGTCATCTTTGAGCTAACGTGTACAAGCACGCGCCGTCCTGAGCCTCTGTTTGCCTGCTCTTGCGTGAGGTTCACGTGCAACCTTGGATGTGCAGAAAGCCTTCTGGGCTGGTGAGACGTGAGCATGAGGGAGAGTGTCCACATGGTCTTACAGGCAAGAGTGTATTGCCCTCTCCAGCTCTATTTTTCCTTGCTGAGATCATATCCCTTGCTAATATGGTTGTTGTGTCAAAGTCTTTTCCATAGAAGCCTTTAAATAAGGTATAGATAAGAATGCTTTTTAGCTGAACTTTGAATTTCAGCTGACGATTGTAGATGAAAATCTGTCTTCCCTTCTCATCCGCCTAAACTACGAATTGCAGGTGAAGCTGGTCAGGCAGTTAAAATAAATGACAAAACTCAAAGTTGCTTTGCCTAGGAAATGGCAGCGTGATTAGCCATGGTTCAGAGGCTGGCATTGTTGGCGACTGTTCAGATAATTGGCAGATATTGTGAAAGCATTTTCCACTCTCAAGAGAATCGCCAGTTTTGGCATCGGTGGTTATTGCTCCAGCTTTGCAATGGGAAAGAGTGCACGTGTGTCACTGGAGACTTCTTTTTCTGCCTGAGAAGCCTCGGTGACCCGGTCTGAAGACTGAGACACTTTGCCTCCAGGTTGTAAGTGGTCAGCCATACAGCAAAAGTTGTGTACGGATGAAGCAAACAGTTCACAAACATTCAGAAAATTGTGTTTCCTTCCTGCTCAACGTGTGATGGGTTTATTAGAAGAGACTCCTTCAGAGTGATGGTGAAAACTGGAAATAGTATTTACTAGGATTTATTTGACTCTTACAGGATAATTTGAATACAAGTTTGCAAGTATTTTCTTTCCTTTTTATGCTCGTCTGAGTGTGTGCCTATATATATATATATGTATTACAAAACTATCCTGGTTTTCAGCAAAATAGTCTGCTAATGTTTTGCCTGCCTTTATGAAGCATGAAAGGGCCACTCTGATTCATATTTCTAAGGGATATTATTCTGACCTCAAAAACTGATACTTCCTTAGCCAGTGCCAGAAAGCCTTTTCTGTGGTTTCAGTCCCATTTCTTTAGCTATTAAGAATTAGGCGGCATCAGAACAACAACTGATTTTAATAGCCATTTTGGCCACCTCCATCATGGGGAGGAAGCGCGCAGGGCTCCTGCAGAGCCTCATAGCTCTGTGGTGTGACCTCAAGTGACCAGATACAAAAAGCAGTGCAACTCTTGAACGGAAAGGTCTGCATCATCCACACTGTGCTGACTCTTGTCCAAGAACACGCTGTTTACCTGTTCCTTCCAAACTGGTCAGACTGAGATGTGATTTTTTTTTTTTTTTTTTTTTTTCCCTTTTCCTTCTTCTTATCTCAGTGTAACTTGGCTGGTTTTAGTGGAGCTGCTCTTCACTTACCTGTAGATGTACAGTGAGGATGGTGTTTTCTATTTTGACGACTGAAGCTGAACATTCCCGCTATCGATCTGTATATTCCCCCTCTTTTGTGTCTGAAGATATTTGTATACTCATCTGCAAATACGCAGGCTGACCACGCCAATCAAAAGCAACAAATCTTACCAGTTAACTCCAAAATGCATCTTGCTGAAGGCAATGCCTGAAAATACATTGCCATGAGCATGAAGTAGCCAGTCTTCTGTCTGGCCTTCAAGATGTGTACCCAGACCTTAATGAAGGGTGGGGTTTTCCTTATCCCAATAAATAGATTTTGTGTGGGGAGGCGAGAGGCAGAAAGAGAGAACGTATTTGCCCAGTGCTAAATAAAAGGCTATTTATGCCTAATACATTGGCAGAATTATTCCAGAGTAATTCAGCCATGAGAAAATATGATCCCTGTGTCACTGCCAAGGTCAGAGAGACCTATGGTGATCTGCAGAATAAGTTCAGGTCACCCAAGTTAAATCTGCCTGGGGGCTGACTTAGCTCACGCACATTTTTTCTGAGATTTATAAAAGCAGACATCTTCTACAGATGGAGGCAGGGCTAAGAGTGTGGTCAGCTCTCTCCTTTGAGCCGAGGTCTCCTGTTTTTCCCTTCTCCTGTCCAGGTTCCTCCTTCCATTTCCTTTCCATTCTTCTCTTTTCCCAGCATTTACAAGATGCTCGGAAAAGTCAGTCTTTTCCTTTGCGTGGCAACCGGTGCTTATAAACCCCTCCTAGTTGATACTGCATGTGCAGGAAGGGCACAGGGACATGGCTGATGTTTAACCAGGAGCGGTGTTGGCTGTCTGCATGCGCGTGGCGTGTCCTCGCACATCAGTTGAGAAGAACATCTTGAAAGTTGGGGCAAGGGGTACACAATAGAAATATATTCCTTGGTAACCTCACCTGAGAAGGTACCATCTGAGCAATGGGATATTTGGTAGAATCATTCTGAAGGTGAAGCTGGTGACTTTGTAGGCACTGCCAGGCTGCCACAGGAGGAGACGGATGGAGTGGTGAGCTGGGCAGATGAGAGTCCTCTTCCATCACCGGTGGGTGGAAGGGGCAAGGCAAGGTCCTCAGCCCTTTCAACAAGGATGAGGTTGCTTCAGCAGTACAGCAAGATTATTCTTCCACATGGTCTATACCTGCCTAGGGGAAGCTGATGCCTGTGGTTTTTAGCCTGCCAGAACCTAAGGTTTTCTTTAACTTCCTTGGTTACTCATTCATGTCATTTAAAGTACATCACATTACTAAAAACAGGTAGTTTTTTTCTTTCTATCCAATTCTACTATTCTTGCTATTAGAGATAGTGACAAATGGTGTGAATTGAAAAAGAAACACCAGAAATCTTTTTGGCCTGCTTTTTTGAAGGATGTTTGAATTTGGTTTAATTTTTGTTTGTTTGTTTGTTTAAGACACTGGATGGCTTTTTGCTACGACCCAGCTTTGCTTTGAGCTTTCTGTGGGGTTTTGATTAAGCACTCTTATTGTGAAGGAATGGAGTCAGAGATCAATGGAAATGACCGAGTTACCTCCTTCCCATCCTTCATCCCTCTCACAGTGGTTTACGCATCGTTGATGGTATGTCACTAGATGTAGTGACATAATACTCAAATTCTGGAGTGGGCCAGAAGTTTTTCCCTTTCCTCCTCTCAGTTTGCCTGTTCAAGATACTTCTGCATAGCTGATGTCTAGGAATATCTAGTGATGGAAGATAAAAGAGGTAAGAATAAGGTGTGTGTACACCTGTAGGTGATATTCAGGGGAAGTTTTTAAGTGTCCAGCATTGATCTGACTTTGCTTTCACCTTCACTGCATGTTTTGGACCCTCTGACATCTGTTTGTTCCTGGATGATTTGCATTTGGGTTTGTTGGTTGGTTGTTTTAATTTGGAAAAAAAAAACCCCTAACCTATAACTGCACTGTAAAACAAACAGCAAAACACCAGAAGCTGTGACAGAAAGTCGTAGGAAACCAAAAACATAGCAGTGACATGAATACATTAAGCCGGAGCCAAGGGGGACGTGCTAACTTAGTAGGACTGAAGTGTCTGAAAGGGCTGTCAGAGCCTGCGAGCCCCTGGGATGGACGGTGGAGGGAGCTCAGCCTCGGTGCTGAGCCTGGTGGCCAGTGCCCGACCATGAGAAGCAGGGTCAAGACCACCTCCCTGTCACCGTCATTTCACCATAGGGCTCTCCAAGCCCTCTGAGTTTTCAGGCTCTGCCGCGGGGGCTGGATTCACGGCAGCCGCCTGGAGGCGCAGGGCTTGTACCCCAACCCGCCCATGGTGCCACCCCACCTCCCCGCACCCAAGGCGTGTTAGCGGAGGTGGGAAAGTAGATTCCACTTTTGAGGAGGAAGTGTTTGTAGCAGAAGGGGAATTAACAGCTGGAGCACCACAGCGGTAATGGCTTGGTGCCTCCCAGCCGTGTAGAGCAAGGGAGGTCTGGGCAGAGCGAGCAGTCCTCTTCTCCAGCAACCGCTGCTGCGTCCTACCCAAACTGGGGCTTTCTAACCCCAGTTTGTGTAGATGAGCCCGAGGAAAGTTTAGCCCAGCTACCGCTAGTGATTGTCCTTTAGTTGGTGCAGAATGACACCCATGGGTGCCCTCCATCTCTTAGTGCCGTGCTCTACCAGCCGCTGCCCACGTGAGCTGCACGAAAGGCAGTGGGAGACGTCTTCCGAAAGTGCCCCTGTCCTGCTCGCTGTGCCAAGCGGAGGGCAGTGGCGTGCCTGCCCGCGGGCCGCCAGAGCCGATGCCACCGCGCCTTCGCTCTAAAGCCCAACTTCAGGTTTGTTTTTCCCATTGTGGCCCTTTTTTAAGCGCCACCTCATCAGAGCAGATTTGCCTTTTGTGTTGGAGCGGGACAGTCAAGTGGAAGAAAATTTTGTGTGAGCTTGGCTCTGTCAAATCTACTTATCTCCTTTTGGCTTCTGCACCTCCTTCCCGAGGAGCAGCCTCCCGCTATTGTCGCAGGCCCTCCAGAGTGACCGGCTTTTGCTGGAAGAACAAGGGCGGTGGATTTAGGGCACTGGGCAGCAAGGAGCAGTGGGGACGGCATAAGAAAAACATTATCAATGCTGTCTACACCCTCCCCTTAAAAGGTCTGACAGAGGGTTGCTTTATTTTTTTAATTAAGGTGATTTCCCCTGAGCTGGTTACGTGCACGGTAACATGAGGTTTTGTCTTTGGAGGGCAAAGCAGGCTTCTTCTGAGCATCCCGGGCAGCGCCAGGGCAGGGTGAGGGGAGGAAATCCACGGTGCAGTCCAAATGCCATCCGTTCTGTCATAATTGGAAATATTTCTAACATTTGCTTAGAAAAGTGGAGGGTAAGTGTTTTGGGTCCGACTGCCGCCCTGTTCCTGTGGAGGCCAGGTACTGGAAGATTCCCATGTCCCTGTCGTTCTGTCCCCACGTCCCGTAGTTTAGGCCACCACACAGGTATCCAATTTCCATCGGACCTCGAAGACACCTTGTGGGAACGGTTCTTCTAGGTGGACATGGCTAGCCCTCCTCGCCCTCCTCTCCATAGCTGTGAGATACAGGGAACACCAGGCTGCCTCAGAAGGGTTTTTGGATTAACCCTCCATAACAAACCAAAATTGTCTTCCTCTTGTTTTACGTACGAAGAAATAATTTATTTGTGCCTTGAGTTCAAAGCCAGATGTCTTTTTGCTAACTGCCCAGTCTCTTGACCTGGGCTCAGCGGCTATGACTTGCCGGAGTAATGGCTGCAGCAACTGGATCTTTATAAGTTTGTATGAGATGATGGGTGTTTTTTGGAGCATCAGCAATGGCAGCTGTCAAAAGAGGAAAGGTAGATGAGATGGAGGGATTTTACTCTCGTCCTTTTTAATTCTGCCTTTTGCAGTTGCAAAGAGACCACTGTATGTGGGGAAATAGAGTATGTGGTGCTGCCATGGCATGCAAAGTGAAGTTTAATGTTAGTTTTCTTTCAGTTGTGTCTTGGTTTTCATTGTCAGATGTTACTGATGGACTAGAGACAGGGAAAATAAGAATTTATTTATTTTAATACTGCTTTAAAATGGGTGACAGGAGTAGAAGAAAATACCTTGTATATCAGCAAGAACTTTTTCACTTGACACAAACCACATGGGAACTTTCAAATGGAAGTATCTTGCATGGACTTGGTAGGTCATGAATCCTGATTTGCCTGAGCCATGGCTGGACTAATTCTCTCCTGTTCATTATGGTTATATGACTCCTGTGATATGTGGGGTCCAGCCCTGCAAAAGAGGATCTGGGGCAAAAAGCATCTGAACTGTAGTTCAGACTGCAGCTTAGGCCAGCATTGGTTAGTCTTGAATTGGCCCAAAATAAAATGCTTTAATTTGGTTCAGCCATCCTAAGCATTTTGGTTTGTCTTGCCCAACAATGAAATTTTTTCAAAACTTTTCTTTTCCAATAGAAAAACATAATTTTGGATAGTTTGGACAGTGTCAAGGTTTTGGCACATATTTTCAGTTGTACAACATGAAATCTACAGCATGATCTCCTCTGGAGCAGGCATGCAGGTAGGGCCCAGGGCAATTTAGCTGTGTTTAGGGAAAGAAGCCTGCTTAAATGCTGCACTGGAATAAACTGTTTCTACAGATAATGCATCCCTTAGTTGATACGTAATATGCTTCTGATCTTTGCTTTGAGCCTTTTATAGCTGCTTGTGCTCAACCCAAGAGTCAAGTGTCTTAGGAGCTGGATAAACACAAAGATAGAGCCAGTTGTTAAGGAGCTATAGAGATTTACAGAAGTTGACCTCGTGGCCATTTGGGGTATTAGTTGGGCATATTTCCCCATGGCAGAGCAGTCCTGTGCTCCTCCTGCTGCTGCTTGTGCTCCTGCTTCACGAGGGAGTAAGACCAACTGAATCCAGAAGTGAATTTACCTGCGTCTCAGCCGCAGGCGGTTGGCTTCTCACGGAGAACGCGCAACTGGTGGGACCCATAGCTGGGAGGGCCAGCTCTCCAGCTGAGGTTGGAGAGAATAGGTTTCAAAAAAAGACCCGTATTTGAACAAATTGAGAGAATGACTGAAAAACAGCTTTTCCCCAGAAGTGGTAGGGTCATCATGCTGGCTTTTAGGTTAGGAAAAAACCCAACATGTTTAAACTTTTTACCATTCTTGGTTAAAGCAGGATGTTTTTCTCTTTAACCAGATACTTTTCTGTAGGGCATTCGCTTCCAACTGCTCAAAGTAAACTTCTGTTGCTGGCAGCAGAAATTTGTTTGCTTCCCATACAATGAATTGCTTTCTTTTTAATATTTCATTCGGCGCATAGGTGCACGGCTCCAGAAATATCGCACAATTTACCCATAGTAGCGGAGTTTTCTGAACCCCATTAAGAAGTGTTACGTTGTGCAGGAGAAGAGCTTGCCTTTGTTTCAGCTGTAAAAAGCTGCCAAACAAATGAAAATGAGTAAAATCTGTGGGGTTTTCCCCCTTATTCATCAATGCTGGTTTTACTCTTTGCGTAGACAGCTAATTTGCTCGTTGCTTGCCTGAAGGGAATTCAAGTCAAAAAGGAGGATCGAGTTACTAGAAAAAGGTGCTCCTGTCTCTAAAGAACAAAGTACAATGATTCAAGAAAAAAACTTTGAAAATTTGTCAAATGCCAGAGTGTAATTTATACTTGTCCAGGTTACTCCATCTATGAATATTTGTGTAGGGTATTTTTGCAACTGTTTCCTTTAGTATCTTGTAAATATGGACACTCTCTGTGACTGACAACCTCCTACTGTTTATGTCATGGTCTGAATCTTTGCATGAAACAGGCACCACATTCCTTAAGAGATGCATGCAAACCCAAACACAGGGTATTTGCTCCTAGCTGATGCTCATTTTCAACCTTGTTGTTCCTCATTAACTTTTTATTAAGTATATTTGAGAAAGAAAAAAAAATTGGTCCCTCATCAACACCATGTCTCAAATTCACAAGGAGACCTACGTCATCATTGTAAATCATTTTTGGGGCTGTTCTGTAGGCCATTCAATGGGCTGAGATGATTGCCATTGACCTCAGGAACTCCTGGAGTGGGTGCTTCCATCACATCTAACTAATAATAGTGGATCCAAACTAGTAGAAAATGTTTTTCCTGATAAAGAAATTGCACAGTAACTCCAAGCTTTCTGAAGTACCTTTTTGCTGGCAGCCCCATCCTCAGCTCGTGTGCCTTGCTTGGGCATTGGCAGGTCGAGAGCCGTCACAGTGGGTTAATGTTACATATGCAATATATATGTACATGCATGTGTGTGTGTAAATTTTGAAATAATGTATTTTGGGCAAATCTTTTAAACCTATGGGCCTTTTCACGTCAAATCTTCTAGTTCTCCTCAACAGATAGGTACAACTGGGATTACCGGCTGGGCGTGCATCCCCAGACTGTGCCAGTGCCTTCCAGCTCTCTCCTGGCATATCTGAGCACTCAGCCCCTCACGCTGCTCAGCTCGTTTCCTTCCCCACCTTGCTGTAAGGAGGAATGATCATTTCTGGGTAGTGAACTTGTCCTCTTACGGTTGTAGACATGAGTATTATCCACCCTGACTCACGTCAGAGTCATTTGGGTGTGACTTTTGCTCACCACATTCCTTTGCCAAGTTGGAGCTGGTTGTATCAGAAACAAATAATAAAAAAACACAACCGCAAACAAAAACCTCCATATTCTTCTTTGATTTCCCAAGTCCATTCAATGCTGGTGTTCTGAAATGACGATCCTCGTTTTAAGTCCTATGAACAGCAGATTGTGGTGGATTCCTTCTCTCTTGCTCTTGTTTTACAGAAAAACTTGTTACATCCTTGGACATGCTTTTTGAGAGCTCTTAATTTTGTACCTCATAGGAAAACTACATTTCACGTGTAGGCCTGGTCAGCATGGTGGATGTGTGGGTATCCAGCAAACAGGAGGTGTGTTTCTGTAAGGGATAATACAAGTAAAGGTGCGGAAATTATAACAGTTGCTCTAAATGAGCACAGAGCACTGAAGAAAGGTTAAGGAAAGTAATTTTGCCACTTAAAATCTCTCTAGTACATTATGTTGCTTAAAGATACGAATGAATCCTGCTTTCCAGTTACCTGGAAAGGTTGCTAAAGAGGTTTGGGTTCTTGGAGGGGTTAAAAGAGAAAGGAACGAACAGAGCTGTGGCTGGACAGTGAACAGTTAAATATTTAGCTTAGATAATATAGATTTCTCATGCTAGCAAAAGCAGGAATTTGAGGAACTCGTATCTAAATGCTTAAAAAGAAATTATGATAGAATTTTTAAAAAATGACACTACTGAAAAGCCTACAAACTCTGAGGCGCCACATTAGGTATTTCAGTTCCTAGCTCCGAAAACGTTGCAAGTCTAGTACAGATGTCTATAGTTTTTGTCCAAACACAAAGAATGTTTAAATTATATTAGCTTATTACATGCAAAAGTAAGTGCAAACCGTAAAGTTTTTCCAGGAGGCAGAAGCTGCTTTTAACAGGAGAGATTTGGAAACATAAAAATAAGTACAACTTCGGGAGCGTTGAGTCTTTTATAGAGGACACTGATTTAGTCCCACGTTAACGGAGCCGTCCAGTCCAGGGTGCACCTGAAAGTTGCTCTGGGTCTTTCCCAGGGCTTCTTGGTACAATTCTTTCACGTTTTCTTCCATGAACTCCTTAAAGTGGCGGGTTTAGATGCTTATCTAGAAGTGTCCTGTGGAAGGTGGCGTTCGTCACGTGGTTTGGTGGACCCCAGTGAAGCTGGTGCCCTCCTCTCGCCCCCTCCCAGCAAATGCACGGTGGACCCGCAAACCTCTCCCAGATCTTGTGACAGATGTGTGGGAAGCAGGCTTTTGGGAATAGTATGCTTTGCTTTGATAGAAATACACTTGTGCTCCAAATACGGGCTTGATCCTAGTCCAGGACTATGTGCCATGAGAAGTAACCTGTCGCTTCTGGTGAAGATACTTACAGTAAAACTGTATTTGGCACTTGGCTGTTGAGATTTCTAGTCACTTAAAATCGTTCAAGGATGTTAGTCTGCAGAGCCATATGCAAAGGCATGGGTTTTCTGCTTGAGCAAAGGGCCAGGTTTTTTAGAACATCTGAATTTCCAACTTGCCTGAAATGGCCCGGACTTGGGATTGGGACTGTCTATGTGGTACCTGAGCAACTTCTACGTCGGAGGTCTGAGGATGGGTTTTAGGGGCGGGGTGGCTGACGGTTGCCTAGCCGTGCCTTTCTAGCGTCGCAGGGCGATGGCGTTTCATTTGGGTTCGGTGTGGCAGCGAGGGAGGAGGCTTTGAATTGCCACCTGCTTCCTGCAACGGCCCCCGCCGCCGCCGGCGAGCGCACGTGCCACGTCGCTCTCCGGAAGCACCGGTTTTGCCGACAAAGGTTTATAACAGGTCACCCAGGACAAGCGAGAGCATTACCCGCCCGAGGAGCCGCTGTAAACCTGGCTGCCCTTCGCTGCCTCTGATTTTTGGGCTAGTGGGAGGAGAAGGCAAGTTGTAGGAGGCAACGGCGGCAGGGAGGGGGGCGCGGCGAGAGGAGCCCCCGCTGGCACGGCCGGCCTGACCCATTCAGCCGGCCTGAATACGATAAACGCTGCTTTATCCTTTCTTGAAAGGAACAAGATAGCGCGGCCTAAATGCCTGGGTGTGCTTAAATAGGCAACTCTGGGACGCCGGAGTCGAGGGCGTTTGAAATCGGAGCTCCCCAACAGCCAGGGAGCTGCCGCAGGTCACCTGCCTTTCTCCACGGGGACCGGCCCAGGTCTGGCCAGAAATTGTCCACGGACGAACTGTAGTACAAATTCCTGTCTTTGTTGGTTGGCCTCTTTCGCTAGACACTGGCCTATAAAAAATTGTCTAAAAACAATTCTTAAATATTATTTGAAAGGGCAAACGGCCACGCTGAAAGGTTTGACAGGTTGACATATAGCGCCTGGTTTTGCTGGCTGGGGAGCGGGCGCGCGGAGCCCGAGCTCTCCTCCGGCTCCTTACAGGCTCCGGGTTTGGTTTGGGTTTGGTTTGTTTGTTTTTTTAAATAGCGTCTAGTTGCTGTGCAGAGTCGCTGCGCTCCCAGCAGTTTGTCAGGCAACGAGTCTGCTTCAGTGATCTTAAATCCTTTTAGACTAATTTGCGAGCGAGCAGAAAAACAGCTAGCACCTTCGGATCCAGCGCCCAAAACCAGAGAATCAGGTATTGCCAATTAAAGTGCCATTTCCAACCATCATATCAAGACGGATTACTTGCAGTTCCTCTGATAATGTCACGCCGCGCCTAAAAAGAAAGAGAGCCGGAGTTTCTCCACGGACAGAGGATCCGCGTGGACCAAACTCGTCGGTAACTGAGGCGGAGGCAGCGTGATGCGCATCACGCATATGTGCGGCGTCAACGCGAGCGGCGCGCCTGCTCTGCCCCCCGAACAGCCACGAGCCATTTTGAAGAGCCTCTGGCCCCTCAGTCACTGGCCTACTAGTTAATTGCCACACGGACTTTGTGACACATGGGCAGATAATATGACATTTTCGGTTTCCGTCACTAGCAAACGCCACGGCGTTGCTTGCACTAGTTGCTAAGAAGCTGTCAGAAGCCATTAGCAGCTGGCTAAAGTTGCCCTATGGCATTTCCTCATGGCATCAGCAAAACAAGCATAAATCACCCAGCGGAGCCTCCCGCTATACTAATGAGGCTGTAAGCTTGTTTATGGACTAGCATCATTTCTATGATTATTTCCACCTTTTCAGTTCGCCTTCATTTGGCGGCAGGAGAAGTCAACTTCAGGAGCGGAGTCGCCGCTGACATTTTACAAACGCGGTTCGTAGCTGCTACCGTGTGGCTGGTCAGCGGTGCTTCAAGTTTGTTTAGTGAGCTTTAAAAAGAGGAAAGGGGGGGGGAAGAAAAAGAAAAAAAAAGAAGGGGGAGATCTCTGGAGACCTCACAGAGGTGAGTGTATCGAGTTGCAAAGTAGATGGAAATACTGAAATCCACAATTGACCGTTTAGACTTCTCTCTGTGGTTGCAGTCTTTACGGGATCAATTTTCCATTTAAAAAAAGTGGAAGAGGTTAAACAATTTATAAAGTCTAGCGAAGCGTTTGCTCTTAGGACAGCCTGGTGCTTTCTTATCCTCTCCCTGCCTTTCACTTTCTCTAACTTGTGTCGGACGGGGCCAGGGTTTATTGTTTTAGGCTTTTCTGAACATGCACCAGTATTTACACTGGATTGAAAGCATTTGCTTCCAATGAAAATCTTGTCTTAGATTACAGCCCAGCAGTGTAATTTCCCTCCCAGATGGGAGTAAAGTAGCAGTATTTGCCTAAAAACAGTAGGAAGAACAAACTGTGCATTAAGCCAAGGCTGTTTTTGGCTTGAGCTAATGATGTAACAGAAACCTTTTATTTGGGATAGGTCACCGCCAGGGATTGAAGGAGGTGATCTGGCTCGCGCTTGAAAGGTTTCTCCATTGTATCTACATAAGTCTTCACTTAAAAAATCCTGTTCCTAATGCTTCTGCTTTCATACAGCAGAAATAAACAGGAAAGGTTCTGGGGAGTGTTATAGGTGGAATGCAGAAAGCTTTTCCTCCCCTAATGGAGGATATAATTCAGGTGCCCCGGAGGCATGCTTTCAGGAATTCTCTTGCCTGAGGTAATGGGAAGCTAAGGCTGCTTGAAGGCCTTGATTATCTATTGATGCACAAAGCTGGAAAAAAAGTCATCTCCCTTGGATTATAGTAGATATTTCCATAAATTATCAATGAGTCCTCCTCCCGTCAGGCACGAGGCGATGCCTGCTAAATTAATCTGAAGGGGGTTTGAAATGAGGAGAGAGTGTATTTTTAAAAAAAGGTTGGCAGGGGGAAGGAGGGTGGGTGGACGATTGCAGGGAGGTGGTGAAAGGCAGTGTCATTAGGTTAGAAGCTTTTCATTTTTAATCAATGAATGCGTAATACTTTTCTTTTCCTTGTTTGCCTCTCGCAGACAGAAAGTGGATTAGCCCGTGGAATTTTAAATGCTGTTGAGTTGTTTCCTTTGCTCATGTTTCTTTTATGAATTATTATTTTATATGGTGAATTGCTTCGCTGTATAAAAGCCCTTTTTTACATACTGGGCTTTCAAAGAATTTGTCAGATATCTGATTTCTTCATAAAAATCTTGTTTGTTCCTATAACTACCCAAGGTTACCATTTCATTAAAGACACACAGGCCAAGTCATAAGGACAATTATAAATTTGCCACAGTCAGTAAGGTACTAAAAATATAACACTAATAATAACTTTCTTTTTGGGGTGCTGAAAGCTGTTTAACAAATCATAATTTTGACAGTCTACTTTTTTTTTTTTTTTTTTTTTTTTTAATCCTAACAGAGATAGTTTTGATTCAGCCCAATTCAGATGACTTTCTCAATCATTCTTGCTCGGGGGTGTAAAAAACACTTGCCTCATAACAATCACCACTCCATGGTGCTACAAATACAGTGTCCTTGGAAGCCAGGATATACCATTCAGTCCACATGCAGAGAACGCAAAGACCGATTTGCTTTGTGGACTTGTTCATAAACTGCTTTCAGGATTTGAAAGAAAAATGGCACGCAGACTGGCCGGGCGCTGCAACTTTTGTTTTCCTTTGACTGCTAGCCCGTCAGCCCAGACCCAGATTGGCTGCTACGCAGTTACATCTTCCTGTAGATATGTTGCTAACCTCGTGAGAACTGTCCGAGACCTTCTCCGCATTAAGGAAATTCATTCTGGATCGGTTGTTGTTTAGCGGGAGCAGGCACCTATTATGGATATGGCACACCGGCACAAAGCAGGGTGCTAATTCCTACGGTCTATGTCAAATTGGTGCCTACTTATCCCAGTGTGAATTTCTTTAGGCTGGGGCTGGGAAGAGGGGAGGCCAGTGAGCTACCCACCTGCCATCAAAAAGTCAGGAGAAGTCAAACGTCTATAGAAGGCCTAACATGAGCGATGCCCCAACCCTCTGGTTATTTCTGAATTTGGGGAGAGAATATGATGTTGTAAGAGAGCTGCATTCACCCTGCTTTTCACATCCCAGCGCGGGACGGGGCACCCGGCTTCACACACATCATGGGGATGGGACTCCATCGATACTCTCCTAACTGGCATCTCAGCCAAAGTGGCTGATTGGGATGAATTTTTGGAAAGTGACCTAGTGTGAAGAGAAGCCACCGTTTCCCCCTTTGCAAGCTGGATGCTTGCAAAACTTTTAATTTTTTTTTTTTTAAGTACTTTTTGTTTTGGGTTACAGTGGCAGAAATGGTCACACTGTCCTTCAGGATAAACCAGAACGGGGCCAACACAGTCCTGAGACCCTCCCTCTCCCCATGTCTCTTCCCCCCCGTCCCCTCAACCCCTGGTAAATTACTATGTTAAAGAATTTATACCTCATTTAAATATTCATGCAGTTTATACCCAAAGCCAGGCTTCGGCTGAAGTATATAAAGGTAGCATAAGTCAAAATTTGATTCACTATATTTACAGGTGACGGCTTGGACAACAGTGTAGCTTCCCCCAGCACAGGTGATGATGATGATCCAGATAAGGACAAAAAGCGACATAAAAAGCGTGGCATCTTTCCCAAAGTAGCCACAAATATCATGAGGGCATGGCTGTTCCAGCATCTAACAGTAAGTGAACTCTAGATCACATATGCAAAATAAAACATGGAAAATGTCGTAGTTGCAGTAGTCTTAGAAAGCAAAAAAAAAAACGTATGATGTTACCAACAGGCAGCTCAGGGAACTTTTCCGAGCAGAGTTGTTGTTGTTGCCTCATTTGCTAGATGCCAGGGGAGGAGCACGGAGTGTATGTTTTTATGGTTTTGGGGGTTTTTGTGTGTGTTGTTTTTAGATTTTTTTTCTTTTTTTTTTTTGTTCTCCTTTGGTTCGAGTCGCAGTTGTTAATGGGACGTCACTGCAAAGTGTGACTAAGCTTATACTAATAACCCTGGAGACCTGTCCTGCCTCGCTGCTCGCACAGCCACAGTTCCCCATAGCTGACGTGGGAACTGCTGCTTCGGAGCAGAGAGCAGCGTTCAGCCCCTGGTTCTGTGCTCCGGAGAACCGCAGAAAATAATTGGGGAGATCAAAAACAAAGCAAAAAGCAAACAAAGACCTTATTCAGACGTTTGTCAGAGATCGTCAGAAGCTTCACGATGAAAGGTCTGAATGTATCTGGTTTAATAGCAAAGTATAATTTTTGTCTTTGAGACGTTCTCATTCCCAGAGTGTAAGTTACCCCTGTATTTAATGTTATAAAGGGGTGGGGAGATGTCCAGCTATTTCTGTTGCCACAGCTACCTGTTTTGGGGGGGGGTTTTTTGTTTTTTTTTTATTCCTGGGATTCAAAATCAAAGCTCTGGCCAGGTGTGTGGGGTTAAGCTGGATGCCGGAGCTTCTTTCGAGGCTTTATATTGTGTACCACACCTTCTAACGTTAGCATTTAGAAAAGTGTTTCTAACACCATTCTTCTTTTTCATCAAACCGTGGTGATCTGTCGCTGCGTTTCCATCCACCGCGGGGATGTGGGCCTCCAGCCCCGGGTTTTCTGTCTGAGCTTTTCCTGCGCCAGGAGGCTAAGGACCAGGGGAGGGGTGCCGGGGGTCTGCAGCTGGTAGCGAAGGTCGGCTCTCGCCTCCGATCCTGGCGGTTGACTCTCTTCCCCTGCCTGTGTAGTGAGGGTCAGGGTGAAGCCGGGAGCCGGCCAGCTGGCCCAGCCCCGGTGGGAGCCCTGCCAAGGCTGTGCTCGCGAACTGGAGGAAGCGCTCGGGCACGTCGTCCCTCCGTCCCCCGCTGAGCCAAGAAACCAGATACCTGCCGTGACTCTTGTCAGCACGGGGATCGGGTGGGGAATCCTGCCCTGCGCGGCCCCGGGTTGCTGTGAATGAACTTTCGTGCCAGAGCACTCCTCCTCCGGCACCGGAGAGGGCTGCGGGTACCTCCAAATTAATGTCTCTCTCTGGCAGACTCCGGGTCAGCCGTGCCCCAGCTTTGCCAGCTCCCTAGCCCCGTCCCTGGCACATTCAGCACCTTGCTCCCGAAGGCTGAGGGGTCCCTTTTGGTTTTGGTGGCTCCCCAGTTCTAGGTCCTCACCCCAGATGAGCTGACACCTGGTGTCTCTCTACAGGTAGGTGTGAGGTTAAGGACGTCTGCCTCCAAAACGGTCCAGGGATGCTGTGCTGCAGCGATGCTCACAGCAGCCTGACACAGCTGGTTTAGGTTCTGGTTTAAGGAGATGCTCTGGAAGCTCTGCAGTCAGGATAAGGCACGCCAGGGGACACTGAGCAACTGCATGTCGGTCCCCATAGCTCCCAGCTGAGGAACTAAGTAGTATTTATTACTATTAATATTTTTTCCTGGAAGTGGCCTGTTGCCGTGCTTGTGCTAGTAAACTAAATGTCGCCCGGGCACAGGAATGTGACAGTCTATCCTGTTAAACTGCTTCAACATGCTCTTAGCCTGGGCCAGCTACCACCCTCCAAATCCATTCCTGGGAACATGGCAGAAGACAGCAGGGGTGAGTCCCGAAAGACCTCGTGGCAGGGAGCCACCCCGTGTTGAGCATTTAGCTACGTGGGCTTGACCTGACGCCGCAGCTTGCTTCATGCACAGCCTGAGGACCACAGAACGGGCCCTGTCACCGTTTCGTCCAGATTAGGCGTCAGGTGCAATTGGCTTGTCACTCTTCCACCGTGCAGTAACGGTGTGCGCAAGAGAAGATGAGGACGCCTGCGGAGCTTGCTGCAGGAAGCTGCCCCTGGGAGACAGCATCAGGACATCTGCTTGTGAGGTGGTCTCTTCTTCTGGAAGGCTCAAATACAGAAAGACATCCCCCCCGCCCCCCAGGACCTATGCAATGAAGCTTGCAGCACTGAGCTAAAGCTTGCTTTAAGAATCCACCATCCCCTGTGCAGATCCAGCCCAGCCAGATGAAGCATGCAGATTTATTGCAGGGCAGCTTCCTCTTCTTCTGGCAGCATCATGGTAGCTCCAAGGTTGTCTGATCAGTTCAGTAAAGCAGAATTGGTTTACCCTGTCTGACCTTCTCCAGCTAGGACCTTGAGACAGACTTTTCAAGTCAATTCTAGGTGGGGTCATAGACAGTTTCCCCAAATTAAAACATGGCTGGACAACACCGTAGGCTCTTCCAAGCACGTGTTTCAGCTGGGAGAGCCCTTGCTGCAGTGAGAGGGTACCGGAAAGGTCATGCATCCAGAAGAGCAGTGGGTCTTGTGTGTGGAGGAAGATGTCCTCTAGGCAAGCACGTCAATAACATGGGAAGAGTCAACACTACAGTTAGTGCTAGAGCTATATAACACGTTGACAAGCTGCCTGAGGTGCTGTCCTCTCTGCAAAAAATCCCAGGCCCCAGCCATGGCTGCAATCAGAGCTGAGGAGTAGGGGGTGAAAGACTGAAGGAATTCAGACTCCAGTTCATTTTTGAGGGTGTCTTGGCCCCATGACTGCTCTTCTCACCCTACACACGGGCATGACAGTGTCCCTGGCTGGGCTCCTCGCTGCAGGAGGGAGGTCATGCTGAGGAGTGGTCAGCTGAGGAAACTAGAGATCCCACAGCATTTATTTATTTCTTACTAGTGAATTTGGTCTTCCCTGGGGTGGATGGGAAGTCCTCGCTAAAGCGGGAGGTGAGGAGAGATAGGGAGGTGGTTCTGTTCAGGCAGGGGACGTGTCAGGGCAGGCGATACCTCCCTTTCGCCCCCAGCGCTTAACCTACCTTCACTTTCCCACCCGGAAAATGGCAGGGAAGGAACGAGCAGCGATTAAGCACGAAATCCAGCATTCCCTTGACCACTGGCGCTTCCTAATTGGGGTGTTAGTTGGGAGCCCTCTTTTTCGAAGGCAAATACTTTTTCTTCCTCACGATTGTAATATTAATACACATCAGTGGCATGAAATTAAACAAAATAGACAGTAATTGCTGTGTCTGTCATACTAATGATTAATGGTTGGAAAGACTTAAAATAAGTGTTGAACTAATACGATCTTTTAAAAGTTTATAGGCTGGTTTAATTCCTTGTATGCAGTCATTCCACCTCCCAGAGTACGAAGTCTTCCTCTGTGTACTGACTTAATTTCCTAAGGTTTGTCCCTTAGTTCTCTTTTCCCACTTAGGAGGATGTTCTTTTTTTCTTTATTGAAGGAAAAAAAAAAAAAAAAATCAAATGCAAGGCCATAGCCTCTCCGGTTGTTGAAGAGTTTGGGCAATAGTTCCCACTCAGCATCATGCTGCAGCCCCCCCATTATTTTGACTGATGTGCAGCACTGTCCTCTGTGGGTGCAGGCAGTATGTTCTTAAACATACTTCAGGGGATAAATTCATCCAAATTGCCGTTTTTTTTCTTTCCCTTAGAATAATAACAACACCACCACAATCAGCTAAAACAGTAGCAAAAACAGTGATCAGACTTACATTTAGGACTTTGCAGGATTTATTTTTAACTATTTGCTATTCTGACTTAATTTTGATCAAATGTCTGGGTTGGAAGAGCTTCCCACGTTGGCCGTTAGTTAGGCAAAATGTAGCTGTGAAGCTTGCTGAAATCTTTGATGGTAGATTGTGGCACCAGCCTGTAAATTTTGAGGTTTGTGAAATCTATTTTTAGGATTTTGCTACAAGCTTGAAGTCAAAGGAACGTCCTGTTACTGTTTGGAAAATAAAAAAAAAAAAACACCCAAGGCTACTAATAGTTTGGTGAAGCTGTGAGGACATCCCCAAAGTCTAAAAGTTGAGCCAAAAAATGAGGGGAGGTGTGTGGCCTCAGATGAGCATTGAATGCCATGGCAGGGCTTTGAGGAGGGACTGGGGCGAACCGGTCCGTGCTGGAGCTGGCCTCCAGAAAGTTGCCCTAAGGATAAGTTGCAGCACAGCAACATTTTTCAGATCCCTTTTTTTTTTTCTTTTTAATTATTTGTTGGATCACTTAACATTCAGGGATCATATCTCTCTACCATTTTTCAAGCAGATCTCCTCACTGTAATATATAGCCTTCAACAGGGATTGTAAAATGAGGGAAAAAGCTTGGAGGAAGGGAAAAAATAATCTTGCCTATGACCAGATCTGTGTAAATTTAATTGTGACAACAGGGTTAGTTTCTACTTCAACCCATACTATGCTTTTGTCCCAGCAGTGGTACCTTTTGGTTCAAAACTAGAAGAAGGGAGTTTGGGGGGGGCGGGGAGGGTCTTCTCAAGTGTTTTGTTTGCTCGATGTGAATTCTCTGCATCCTTTAAATCCAGCTTAATTTAAAACGTTGAGATTCAAACCTCATTTTGGGGATTATACGATGTAATTGGTTTGTTATATGATGAGTATTTGATGATCTTCACGTTCATCATCTAATCAGGCAAAAAAAAGCCATAAAATTATAATCCCAAAAGATGTTTAATAACAATTTAAACTATTGAAGGCTTTATTTAAGCACATTAGGGGATTATAAACTACTCTTTTTTTTTTTTTTTTTAATGGTGCCAAGAGGTAGATTCAAGGACTTCAAACACCTTTTAAAAAACAAATTGCCATGATTTAAAAAAAAATGAATGGGCCAAAGATTTCTTTCTTGTAAATCCCATAATTTAATCATTATTTTTAACTGCTTTTAAAACAATTTCCTTAAGAGGTTAACTCTTACTGAAATGGGAGACTGGGCAGAAAGTAAAAGACATAGCTGAACCACATTGACTTTACAGTAAAAGTGAAAAGTTTTTTTTCTATTATGTGTCTTGATTTTGAAGCTTTCTTAATCACTTGATGCCATTCTATTAAACAAGAAAACTTGTAATAAGCAATATGCAATCTATTTGGCAAAGCTGTTATTTGTGTAAAAGAATTTATTGGAGATAGGTATTTGAAGGAGGCACTTTATATCCGGATCTAGCTGAGAAAAATAGTCCCCATCGCTTCAAGGATGTCATTCTGATAGAAAAGTATTATTACACCACTTAATTCTGTAAGTTTTGTTCATATATGAATATTTTACAGGCTAGCGACTTTTTCAGGTTAAAGCGAGTGGATTTCGTGTCTTCTCTCATCCCTCCGTGGTTATGAGATTTCGCCTTGGGAAAAGCGTGGGGTTAATTTGGCTCCCTGCCCCTACTCCCACATGGGGTGCCTGTCTGGTTTTGGAAAGGGGTGTAGCGAGAGCGAGATGGGTACAAAACCAGGCTGCTGAAAGCATTAAAAGGGGGAAATGATGGGCTAAAAGCAGCGAGGTTTCTCTTTGCTCTCTGTAGAGGATTTGGAAGCGTTAAAACAAAACACAGCTTACAATGACTCTTCATCCTGCACCGATACTTGCTCTGCAAATGCCAGCGGGCTCCTGGAGCTCATCCGCGTAACAGGGCTCATGTTTCCATACATTGGACTCAGAATGGGGGGGGGGTGTCCCCCCTTTATCCCAAATACGCAAGTCTCCTCTTTCACTTGATTTTATTGTGGGCAGAGCTGTAAAAATCTTTCTTCCACATCTGCAAGACTTCATAGTGCCAGCTGTCCCGAATTCCTGGGAAAAGCCAGGCATTTTTAGCTTGCCTTCAGTGGCCCGCGCATCGCCGTCCCCTCGGCCGGGGAGGTGGGAGCCAGGGCTCCTCCCGCTCGGGGCAGCGGGAGGACTTGCCGGAGTGGCGAGCCAAAGCACCCGTTGCAGGTTGGTGCGAGTAACCTGCGAGGAGGGGATGTCCAGGTGCTGCCTTCTGCTGAAGGTGGAGGTGCTGTGGCAGTCATCTTCAACAGCAGAAAATGGGAAACGTTATTTGCGGGGTAAGATAATTTTTCTGAGGCTCTGTCAGAATTGAATTGAGAGCTCCAGAAAGGAGGACAAACGGGATTTAGGTAACTTGGTTTGAATTAACTTCTTAACCCTTCAGCCCTCCCAGAGTTTGATGGAGGACGCTGACTGTCAAACCCTTCAGCATTTTCTTTAATCTTCCTCAAATTTGTTGCTTTGACCTGCTGTCCAGCCTCCAAGGATTGATCCATTTTCTAGCGTGGGTGAATTTTGCCATTTTTAAAGAAACCTGTTGTTTTTGAGCTATGCTACAAACCTTTGGGTTTAGACCAGAAAGGAAAAATATATGGTGCTTTAGTCAATTGATTCAGGGAAATCAGATTCCTCACTTACTTACTTACTTAGGCTCTTCTCATGTTCAGAAGTGTGGTGTAGTTACAACATCTGTTTTTTCCATATCTATGATTCGGTCTTGTTTCTGATGAAGACAACCATCACGTTGTCCTAAACTACATGGTATGAGACATCTCATCCTGGGCTCCTCACAGGTCTTGGGAACAGCAGTGGTCCAGGGTAGTACTTTGGTTTGAAATCAGAAGGTAGCCAGCAGCCTGGGCTAGATTTTAGAGAGAGAGTGTCTATTCCCAAAGGGATATCTTACCTTGTTCCCAGTTTCCCCCAGTTTCCATCTTGGAGGCACTGTTATACCAATGTGGAAACCACCAGCGCATAAAGGATTTGAATTATTTGGAAGCTGCTGAAACATGTTAGTATTTACACACCAGAAGAATTTCACATCTGAGTAGAAGTGAGGGAATACTGAAAAGTTGAAACATGATAAACATTAATTCAGATGTTAAATTGCACTTGCTCTGGTTTTACTAGAACTCCTTTTGTTTGCACAAATATTGCGGGAAATGAGTTTACCAGGCAAGAACGTTTGCAGTAGTAAGAATTTTTAAGTCAATGGTAGATGCTTTGCTTTCTTCTCCACCCTCTCCTTTCTTTTTATATTTGCAGCTGTGATATTTTGCATGTGCAACTTCATTTTTGAAATTAGCCTCCTCCAGTCAAGGCACAGAAATGCATTACGTGACGTACAGTCTTTCTGCAGTCAGAGCAGATGTACGAAATTCAAGTATCACATTTTGAAGGGGGAGAAGGGGAGGGGAAGAAGTCTGACCACCAATTTGTAAATCTGGAAGTATCCACGGAAATATTTTGGCAAATAATTTGCAATATGAAGTACACCAAAGGCAACAACAGTATCTTGGCAAGCAGTGGGTGAGCAGGAAATGAGGATAAATTCACGGGCTCGGTTGTTCATTATTAGTTGTTTGCTTAGCTTGTCCTCTAGCACAGTTGCTACAAAAGAGCCTATGTTGATTCTCAGATATACTTATGTATGTAAGTGCCAGTGCTAATTTTTTATTGGCAACCTCCTAAGTCTTGAAGGAGTTTCACAGCGCACCAGCGTAAGCTAGCGAATGACTTAATCAGATCAGGTAAAGTGCCAAAATACGAGGCACCAAACCAGTTGGGCGCGTATCTGATGAGATGTGTTAATCTGCGGTGTAAGATAAGCTGCCTTTCAAATAGGGTCACATTTGGAAGCGGTACATCAAGTTGTGTCAGATGCGTTCCCTTCCTCTGGCATGGAGTATCCTACATCTGTTCGCATGAACTTAACCCTTCTCTGAATGAGCCGAAACAATGATACTGCGCTGCATATAGTCTGTTTCTTGCTCCAGGACAGGCATGAGAAGCAAATTGGTTTTTTACCCATTTTAAAAGTTTTCTTTCTCTTTTCCTGCCGTTTACCTTCAGCTACACAGAATCTGCACTGTTATAGCTTACACGTTTTTTTTCTTGTTGCATATCTTCAAGAAGCTCTAATTCCTAGTATTAACGGGTTATGTTTACTGTCTGGCCATCAGAATTACCCACAGAAAACTTTTCTTGTGGGAGGGAATTTTTTTTGTTGATGGCAGGTTTAAAATTTTCCACGGGTAATGCCATCCTTTCCCCCAAAACGCTCAGCTGAAAATCCAGTTTTCAATATATGAACAAACGTATTGATCAGACTCACCTATGTGCTTCCAGCTCCTCAGCCTGTGAGCTACAGCAGTGCTAAAATATCTGTGTAGAGAGAAGGTAAGTAGGCAGAAAAAAGTTTAAGTTAACATGTAGTTATCTAATTTAGCTCGCCTTTTGCATCATTGCCTGATTTAGACCCATAGTATTTAGTGGAGTACTCGTTTCACTTCAGTGGTGGGCCATCATTTTAATAATCCAAGCTCCGGGAGACTTATCACTGCATCTTCTGCTTTATGAACCAGAAACTTTTGCCCAGAAAATACAGAAGTATTTTAGACCTTAGGTATAGCACAAATATTCCTTTCTCGGCTACTCATTGACCTTTTCTAATCCAACCTGTAACAACGTAAGACATTTTGGAAATATACTTTAAGAAAACCTGGCAAACCACCAACTTATTCCCCCTATGATGTTCTATATCAGTGATGCAACAAGTGAGATAGTCACGGTAGTGACACTAAAGTATCACTTCACTCATGCTAGTAAAAACCAAAGGTCTGCTCATGATATAAATACGTTTTTCAAGGACTGTCTTTGAACTCAGAAGGGAGGTGGTGGGACTCTGCCTTAGGTGGCTTCCTCTATTCAGCAACTTTGAAGTGAAACTCTTCTTCCTAGACCACCTTTATTCATGTCAGCCAGAGATTTTGGGGTCCCTGGCGATATTTTCGGGAAGGCAAATGCTGTATTAGGTGAATCTGGCTAATTAGTAGATTCACCGGCAGAACTCTGCTTATTTGCTGTGGACTCTGTGCCAATCCAGGGATTGCACTGTGCTTGCGTGGGAATGGCAAAGAGGATAAACCTTTGATTTCGGTGTCGAAACCCACGCCCGGGTCTGTTGGCGCAGCAGGTTGTAAGCCCCGGAGAGTCATAAGCCAGAGTTGGGGACAGAATAATTTTGAAGCTGGAAATAACCTGAATCTTAGGATTCTTACGAATAAAATGCAATTTTAGTAATGTTTTCATCAGCAGCAGTAATGGCGGCGTTTTAGTAAACAGTGGCATTAGTTGCATCAAAATTGCACCACATAGGCTTTTAAATTACTCCACCTGTCTGTACGAATAGGATTTTCAACGTCGAGGCACACAGACAGCTGCTGCTAATGTTGGGTTGGTTTTTTTTTTCCCCTCCCTGTGCAGATAATGCTGGCAAATCTACAGCCATCAAGGCCTGGTTTCTGATGTAAAACGGTGCCTGACCTACTGGCTCCGGTGCCACAAAAGGAACAGCTTTAATTACTAATGGCCGTGTTTTAGTTTTGTACTTGTTGATGTAAAAAATGTCATCTTAGAGCGGCGTAACCTCTGGTTCGCTTCCGCCGGCGATGGTACGCTGCCTGCAATTATTTTCAAAATAATTTGTGTTCCTGGGTGGCAGCTCGCGATCCTGCCTTGTTAGCGCTCAGCTAATTAGCCAGGGTCCGGCCCGACGGCTCCCTCTGCCCCCGCGTCCCGCTGGTTGCCCCGCACCTCGGAGGGTGAAATTTCACCCCGCGCCGGGGTGAAATAGGGATCGCGCCTACAGAGCCCGCTCGGTTTATTTGTAGGGCGGCCCCTCCCTCGCATCAGGCAGCCGTAAGACCCAGGAATTCGTGGGCCAAATCCCACCCCGGCTCATTCCCTGTTAAACTCCCGGGAATCCGGAGGGGTTGGGTGGGGGTTCGAAGCTGGAGCGCGCCGCCGGGTCTCGCCAGGTATCGACGGAAGGATGGGGCCTTGGCCGGTTTCATCGGATGGAGTTTGGTCGGGATGATCCGGTTACCAGCCTCGCGCCGGGCTTTAAAAGGGTTAAAGGCGATAAGGGTGCCGTTAAAAACCCAGCTTGCCAATGGGCTCTTTTGTGCGAATGGTATAAATATAAGATACACTCGTCTGGCTCATTTGCAAGCATTCTTTTTGACTTCTTTCGCACAACTGGTGTTTTTGTGTTTAATTTAACAAGAAACGAGTAGTAAATGAAAGCTGCTGCCTGAAATCCCACTGTGAGCGTGTTTTGCACTTGGCTCCCCAGTGAAAAGGCAATTTGTGAAATTATGTGATAGAGTAATTAGATGAAGCCAGGGCTTCTGATTGTTGCCATGCTTATGTGGTAAAGGTTTGCTGGGGGAAAACAAAAAAAAAAAAAACAAAAACACACCACGGATTATTACCCCGGCAAGTTGGCTCAAAGCTTCTTCATTTATTTGTAAACAGAATATTTAGTGACCGCATAGGAAGTAGCTGTAATCACCAGCTCGTAAAGAAACCACAGCAGAGCTTTTGGATTTTTACAGAGTGCTCATGTAAAATTTAAGCTGGGAGGCAGAATCCCTGTTAATGTAATTAGGATCTAATTTACCACCCTTTGCACACAGATGTAATAATGTCTAGATATTTATTCTATCTTTAAGCACATTACATATACCTCAGTGCAGCAGTTACTGAACAGAAACAGGTGTGAGCACTTTCCGGATTCATTTTTACACTGTAAACACACAGCGATTTAAGGGGAAATATTTACCCAAAAAAAATGAGGGGAAAGAATGTCTGCAAATGAGGCAGTAATGGACAGTTGCCCTTTATGTACTGATGGATTTCTCAATGGTTAAGTAAATTAAAGCAAATGCTAGAAAAATCAATAGGCTTGCAGAGTCTTGGTTGTGCCTCATAGACTTCAGGACAGAATGACAGATGTGGTGCATATGACCCATTTAAGTATTAATGCTTGGGAAATTGCCTCTGCGTGCAAGGTTATAGGCCTAGAAATATTGTTATATTAAATTACAGACAATAATATTTTTAAGTATATATGGAATTTATACGTTTCAGTTTAGTTGTTCTTCGGCGTTACATTTGTCCTGGAAGATTAGTTGCGTAGTTGTTTCTCCGGAACAGTAAATCAGGTTTAAAAATGTTCAGGCAGCGAATTGTCTTCCAAGGGCTGCCGCGGACCGGCGAGCGTGTTGCACGCTACGGGGGCACGGCGAATGTGTTAAATAAGAGCCACGTAGCCGATGTGTTCGCTAGCAAATGTAGCATATAAGCAAGTCTAAATTAAATATCATTAAAAGGCAGCTTTCTAAATGGTGAGAGGGCTTGCGCGATACATAGAATCGCTGTTAAATTGGGTTATTTTGTATGACTAAACACAAAGTAAAATATGAAGTGCGTGGTCGAGATGAGCTAAGTAAGGTAACCACCAAGCCAGATCTTTCTCACCGTCTTCTGCACGCGCCGCAGTTGGAAGGGACAACTCTGCATGGGCGGGATGAGTAAAAACTGACCCCGCGGAGAAAATCTCCCAAAATAGAAGCGTTATGATTAATCCAACCGGGCAGACGAGCTCTAGATGAGACAGTGTTTGCCACCCCTGATTTCTGTCATCTCTTGCCGTTCTTCCACCAAGGCGGTGGGAAGTAGACCAAGTCTCTTTGTGGCATCTCTGGCGGGAGGACCGTGAAAATAGCTGGGACCCCTGATTTCGGTCTTGGCGTGAAGGCAGAGCAGCGTGCTTGCCGTATTTGCGGTCGGTGACGACCTGGCACACCTTGCCAGTTATCCTGACTTCACCCCAAACGCCTGTTTTTGTGAAGGGAGCGGCAGATGCATTTTATATACAACTCCTGTGTTTAATATTAAAGGGAGCTTGAGATTTTCACAATACCATTCCTATTCCTTGCTGGAGCCCTTGCATGGAAAGTATCGTCGTATTCCTTTCAAACATTACTTCTCATGTTTTACTGCCACTTGTTTAACAGATATTTTTTCCTTTTTTTTTTTTTTCCATTTGTTTCTTTCTTGATCATCTCTGAGATTTGAAGTTTGGGTACCACTGTCTCCTTTCTGACTCCCCCGTTCCTCACTTTTCCTTTTCCCTAAAGCAGCAGAACTCACTGGGGAGTAAAACAAAGCATCTCCACGGGGTATAAGGGCTGCACACTGCTACGTGAAGCACTGGCGAAATGATGGCGTCGCAGAAGGGCAGATTATTACTTTTGGGCCCGTTGAAGGCGTATTTGCGTATGGAGGCTGGATGAGAGTGGCTGGTGCTGAAGGCTGTCAGGCCGGGCTGAGTGATGACAGACCCTTGTCGTTTGCCCGCATCCAGCCTCATTGCTATGGTGACAATATGCGGCGATGAAAGTTGCCGCTGAGGGTTGAACAGCATCCTCCGTGGTTGCCGTAGCCAGCGGCATCTTTGCGACAGCGTGTTCGAGCTGCTGATGGCCCTCGGTGTCAAAGCAGCACCAAATCTCCAATGACAGGAACTCCGCGCAGGTTTTTGGGTACGGGGGGAAATCGCTCCTGGCGCCGTCGCCAGCCTCGGCAACTTCTTGAATCGGTGACAAAAATTGTCTTTACTTGTTTTAGTCATTTTCGTGTGCCTTGTGGTGGATTTCCTTGATTTATTTTGTGTGACATATAGGCTAGGTAAGCCGGCGCTTACCTGTGCAGTGGCATGGGGTGGCCCTGGTCCTCCTCCCGCCACACGTAAAGCAAACATATTAATCAGCATTTAGGCGATGACTGCTTTCGTTAAATAGACGTGCGAGGGGCCCCGGTGAACAGGCTCTTTTGTTCCTGGCCAAACCAGGAGGGATCAAAGGTCAGTGGGAACCCAGAAGCCATCAGTCAGGGTGGGTTTTGATGGATCCCGGGGTTGTCGGCTCCGTAGTCACCCCTGGCAACCTGGACGGCCGCCCGCTTGCCTCCCCACTGCCTGGCGCAGAAGCGGAGCATCCGCTCTCCCAGTCGCCGCAAGCAGATGCTGACGTAAAGTCAGCGTTTGGAGTACAGCGTCGCTGTGCACCTCTTTGTTACTGAAGTCACTTGGGAGCGAGATTAGGAAATAAAAGATGCGTTGGCTTTGTAGCAATCGTTTCGCAGCGTTTCAGCTTTAGGGTGTATTTTAAGGCTGCAAGTTAATTTTTGGTGTAGCGGCAAATGGCAACTCGGAAAAGAAGCAGCAACATGCTGCTTCTACGCTTTTGAATATAAAAGTTCGCATTAAAAAAAAAACCTTCTGGTATGGCATTTATTTCCTTTGAGCAGATCGATGTATTCTCCCCCCACACCCCGCAAAGTTAAAGTACATTTGGCAGTAATCAGTTTATCCTTATTAGAAGCCGTGGTAAAAGGCACAGTTGCTGAGTCAATTCGCTCCGTTTACTTCCCCTATTGAGCCTTAATGTGTCCCAGTCCCCACCCCTCACAGTGAAAACAGCATCAATTACAGGGCTGACAGGAGCCTGGGACTCCCTGTAAGTCGCTCTGTGGGGTTATTCGTCTTGCACCAAAAAAACTGGCACTCAGCAACATTCATCACTTCCCCTACCTAAAATGATTGAGTAAATGGTGGGGTTAATGATCAGAGGGGGGAAAAAAAAGGGGGGAAAATGAGTCTGAATGTGTCGGAGGCAACTTTGGGCTCGTACAGCAGGAGAAATAGAGCCATCAGCCGACGTGCGAGCTTCCCACTGCAGTTTAATATCGCCAGTGAGGCTGGAGGGAGGCTCAGTTATCCTTCGGCCAGACGCCTTACGGTGCTGCTTCTCATGGCCTGACCTGAAAGAGCTTTTCTGTTTTGGCACCCACGCTGGAAAAGCAGCTTCAGCACTGGAAAAGCAGCTTCGGCGCTGCTGCTGCTGCTGTGGAGGTGTGCTGGGTGCCCGACCCTCTTTAGGGTGAAATACACTTCAAATGCTGCTCGGTTTGCTCCCACAATACGTGTATTTGTTCCAAACACCCTGAATCCCCTCCCTCCGATGGGAAGTATTTCAATGCAGGATCTTCGTTCCTAAATGTGATACGGCAAACCTTTTTCTCCAAAACCTCCATACATACAAAAGCATGGAATACCATTTGCTTTGTTACCATCACCTCCCCTCCCAAACAAAACAAAGCAAAGCAAAAAAGCCCAGCCAGCTGAACGAATCCAAACATCAAAACTTCAAACCTTGGGATTATTTAAATTTTCAAAGTTATCTTGGGGGGAAAAAAAAAAAAAGACTCTGCTTCCCTTTGCCCCAAAATGTAATGCAGTCATGATAAAGCAGGAGAAATTCCCTTAGCCTTATACCTGGCTTGTTTTTACGCCCGGTGCTGTGGTTAGATGTTTGTCTAAATAAACAGAGATTAGGTGGAGGGCTTTATCTCAAAGCTGGCACTGGTTATCACACCGCTTCCTCCCACTCCCTCCCTCCGATTGTGAGCTCTATAAGAAGACTTAGCAAGCATAACTTAGAGCCGATAACCTTTGAATGTTAGTTCAAGGAAGCTGTGCCATAGTAATAAAAAAAAAAAAAAAATGCAAACTCCATCGCAGTGCAGTCGAACGAGCGGTAGTTTGGCCGTAATGCTGGTTTAAAAGAAGAAATACTTGGTAAGCTTTTTGCTGCGAGAGCCCTGTGAATTTGGCCTGATCAATAATTTTAATATTTGAACAGTAGCAAAAGATGCCAGGAATGAACTCGTGTTTGTTCTTCAAATCATCTCTCTACTGGGGGTCTTATCTTTAACTTGCTTTAACAAAGGGAAGCTGTAATGTTTCATTTGGACAAATTGCTCCAGCCCTGCAGCTGGAGGTTGAATTGATCTTGATGGAGCCCTGGAAGAAGCCACTGTTGACATTTGCGTTTGATGGTAAATGATATATATATAGCCAAGCACAGGACATAAAAAGAGGCTGCCTGGTAACGAGTGGCTTATGGCCCTCCGTAAAAGCAAACAAGCAAACTCCTCGTAGTTCTGCATGGGCGTGAAATCAAAATACATCTTTTCCAAGCGTATCTCGGCATGCTGATGGGCAACATGCAACATGCAAAGAGGAGGAGAAAGGTCTTTGGGGTCCTTGCGACATGCCTTCCAAAAAAACCACCCCCACAACCAGGGAGAGGAGGGAGGGGGAAGGCATCCACGCGCTACCGCGAGGCAATGTCATCATGATGTTGGGAAGCCAACTCACAGCGAGCGGGTGAGCGCGGGCATCTCTGCCCTTGTCGTTTGGATTACCGCAGTGCCACGCGCCCAGTTACACAATGCGTAAAGACGAGGGTTATTTCTAGGACAGATAATTGAACATTAATACTCGTTGACATTGTCGTAGGAATGATATGTCAAGCTGACAGGGCCTATGTGCTTACATCTGCTGATCGGCTGCAGACGAAGGGGATGTTTGGCAGATCAGACCCGCGGCCTCGCTGCCGCCGAGCCAGGGGTGATACAGCCATTAATCATGAGCTGCCATCTTGGGCTACTTTCCCTAAAACCGTGGTCAGGTCCCTGCTTTTGGGGGTGGAGGGTGTAGTTTGCAAAACTACATCAACCCCCATACACGTACGCACACCTCTGCGTGTGTAAAGATGTATATACGTGTATAAAACACGTTAAATAAGAGCATCCTTAATGCTGTGTACGCATGAGCACCGCTGTTGTCTGAAACTGTTTTCAAGCTACTAACGTAAAAACAAAAGAAAGTGAAGTAGATGAGAAGTTCCTCAGAAGGATTGAGAGCATGATCAAGTTTGATGAGGTGTTTCTGATTATCTCTATCTTAGGAATTAACCGACATAAAAACAGTACCAGAATTAGCTTTTTTTTTTTTTTTAAGCATCTTTTTTGTGTCTCTCTCCTTCTGGATGTCACCAGACCCTTCAAGGCAGCCTGCTATAGATAAAGTAGCTACATTGAGATCACTCTTGTCCCCTCCCAGCCAAGATCCTACAAACAGTGCCTTTCAATATCATTGTATAACAAGTCTTCAAAGAGCTAATGCCTTTGTCACAGTATTTCTACAGCTAGACTTTGCTGCACAAGTAACTGTTCAGATGAACGAGAAGCAGACGGAAAACAATTACAGGGGCCTCTGACACTGGAGTCAGTTCTACTTTCTTAAAATAGGGCTAAACATCATGTTTGTAATGTCTCACGTATAGTTTGGCTCTGCATAAAATGCTATAAAATAGGGCCCTTGAGAACATCCATTATCACATTTTGGTTAACATCACGGATTTTTAAAATCCCAGTTGCACTGAAGCCATGAAATAAAGCTTTCATCTGTAAAGATCTAGTTCCTCTTTGTTATTAAAATAAATGAAGCCATTAAACAAAATATATGCATATAATAGTCAAGTTCATCATTTCGTATCATCAAAATGATAAATTCAACTTTTTTTTTTAATTGAAGCAGTCATCTTAGAAAGGTTCGTGTATAGAACAAGATCAAATGTGCGTGGTCTCTCCTCCTTTACGACTTGTTAGTGGTGACATTTTTTTTAGTCTTCAGCTACTTTCACTTAGACCTTTCTAGAAGAAATGTGTTTTGTTCAGAAAGGAGGGCAAGGCAGAGAGGGTGATTTTGAGCTTGATATTGAGAAAATTGATTGATTATATGTTATTATCCTTGCAAATTATTAATGGCCATCACAACATAAATGCGCTGAAGGTGACATGCCATCTCAACATTTTTGAGTTGAGTCCAAATATGTTGGTTGTCTCTCTTATAGTAGTATCTGTGGAGGCATCCATATGTGCATGATGCTTGATGTCCTCAGATCTCAAAGGAGACCAGGCAGGAAGGGATGGAGGGGATGCTCAGGCTGGGGTCGCGGTGGGCACTGGCTTCTTGTAGCTGACTCCTTCTGGATTTTTGAAGAGCGCCTTACAAAAACCCCTCTCCTGGCCTCTTTCATTCATCATCCTGTAGAAGGTACCCACTGAGGGTCTTGCCTTGCAAAGATGGGGGCAAAGGCTTTAGGCACGCCAGGCTTTGGCCGAGTTCGCTGTAGCTAGTCGCTGTATCTAAAGTTACACAGTCACAGACAGGTTTGCCATCTCAGGGCTTGTCCCCCAGCATTGGCCAACACCGGGAAGTGCCTTGCTCCATGAATATTCCCACTGAAATGGAAAGTTCAGTCCCGCTGACCCTCTGTGAGGGAGGATACAGTTTGGTCGTTAAAGGTTTTTGAAAGTCAGGCAGAACTGGTGGAGAGCTGCATCAATTTTGGAGAGGGAAAAGGGTTATTTTTTATGGGGGAGCCCTCTCAGTCCAAGCAGTTGCCAAAAGGGAAGAGTCACATCCTGGAGACCATCCAAGCCTTTTTAATGAGTTTTCATAAGGACAGGAATCAATTCATAGTGAACCCGTGGGCAACTGCATGTTAAGTTAGGGTTAAGTTTGGAGATTTGGGGAAGAATTGGGATGTACTTTTTCCCGGCTCTCAGGAGATCTAGATCATACCTTTTTTGGTGCACATCCTTGCACATATAAATGTCTTCCTGGGAACACACGTCCGTTTTTTTCTTAAATTCATTAGCATTATCAGCCAGTTTTCTTTGCTAAATGGGGTAAATAGTGGATTAGAGCAGTTGTTTTCTGTTGGAGACTTCTTAATTCATCTCTTGGAGTTAAATTTTAGCCCAGGCTGGTCAGAGAGTATGTATTTCTGCAGAGGTCCGCACCCTGAAGAGTGTCAGAGGGATTTCACACGCTAAATGGGTGTAGATAAATGAATTCTCTAGTCAGAAAGCAGAATTGCTTAGTCAAGTTTACCGAGTTAAAACTTGGCTATATTATTCATATATGCGATCTTACTGAACCGGGGCTATTTTAGCAGAATAAAATATTAGAATAAAAATTCCTTAGCTCTCAGAAGAGCTAAGGAATGAAGGATGTAATTTATGAGGGGCTCTTGTTTTAAAGGTAAAAATAATGGAGAGTGAACTGGGATGGATAAAAGGAGAGCGCCTGAAAGAGCTTGCTGGGTGTTGGGAAGTGAAGCCCAGCTCTAGCCCAGGTAGATTGCATTTGAATTTCAGCCTCAGATCTGTATGCGCTCCTATTTGGCAGATGTTGAATTGATAATGCCTGTGTGTTAAAGGATTCTGATTGTTTCTTTTGCCACCTTCGCAGCTTATGAAAATGCAAGTAGACCTGCCTAATGAATATTAATGAGAGTGATGGCTGGATAACATATAAGCCCGTGGCTCTTCGGAGCTCGGATGGGGTTAGTTGGAGGATTGTAGTGGCTGGGAATTTACATGCTTTTTAAGAATAAACTTCCCAAACGCTTTTATATTCTCCTTTAAAAGCTAATGTTTGTTAACAGTGGCATGCTCATGGATGTGTGGTTGTTTTTTTTTTTTTTTCCTTTCCCTCTCTAGATACATAGTGAGATTAATACTACAGATGAGATGTCCATGTTTTTTAAAAGAAGGCAATATATTAGACATCTCTTAAGTTTACCTGCAGTCCAGGGTTAATTATATCGATAACAATGGTTTATTTTATTTCCCTCATTTATTTTGGCTTTTCCCACACCCCATTCTCCCAGGCAGCTGCGGCAGTTGTTAGCGGGACAGGGAAATGACATGGATGCACTCGGGATCTCCCAATGTCCTGTGAGGCTTTAAGTACATTGCACGCAGTTAGTTAACAGTGCGGCTCGTTAGGCCCATCGACGCGGACCTCGCACGTGGCGGTATAATAGCAGGGAGATGGTGCTGTGGAGTGGCTGCAGGAAGGGGGGGCTCCGAGGACCCCGCTCTTCGGCCGGAGCCACACCAGCAGGTGCTGCCAGCTCGGCGGAGCTCCCGGTGAAGCCAAAATGGTGTCGGGGCTCGGCGGCCACCTTGGCAGCTTCCCTCCATTTTGCCGGCGCCATTCTCTGGCTCTTGCCAGAGCAATCACAGAACCACAGAATCACAGAACAATCATTAAATCGTTAAAAGTTGGAAAAGACTTTTAAGATCATCAGGTCCAACCTTCAGCCCAACACCATCATGCCCACTAAACCATGTCCCGAAGTGCCACATCTCCGGAGCAATCCTCTCCGGCCTTTAGTTTACTCACTTGTAAAAATGCCCATTACCAACCTTTCTGCAGGTCCCATTTGATCTGCTCTTCTTCCTGAGACCCCACTCCCAAAGGCTGCTAATTATGCAAAAAAACCAAGGCGCCTTTTTTAATAACTTGCTGCTCATGGAGAGCTGTGGGGGCAGACTGGCAAAGGAGGACCCGAGTGGTTCAAAACTCAAAAGGCAAATAGAATCAGAGGGGCGTTTATTTATTATTAAAAAAACCACCACCCTATCTCGACAGTAGGGACCTGTGCCTGACTCCTGTGTCGCTCCACGGCGTGGACGTGTTTTTCAGAGCGGTGGTTTTGGGGCATTTCCCGGTCCTTGCAAGTGGTGCAGCGGTGAGAGGGGGGTGGTGCGTGTTCCAGGTCTGGAGACACTCTCGGAGGGTTTCATGAAGACTCGGTGAGGAGGATTTAGCGGAGATTCGGTGATTGAGGTGCCTCTGCATCGTCATTGCTGCCAAATATCTAATAAGACTTACTCTGCATTCACTTTACAAGTAAACTTATTCTTTCTAAAGCTTCCAAACGGGAGGAAAGCCCGCAACTTCAAAAGAGAAACACATCGATGCAGCACATTTCCCCTTCTGCAAAAGGCCTTTTCTTTCCCTTCCCTTGTCATGGCAAAAGGCTTAAATTTTTTTTTTTTTCCCCCCAATATAAGAGGAAAGGGAAGAGGGGGAGAGTCATTAAAATGCACTTCTTTCAATTACGTCCCATTATTTGTCATCTTTATTGCTTTTCTATAGTTTTCATTGCACCTTTAATAGTATGCCTGGTCAGAAAAGGTGAGCTGGAATGTGAACACACTTGGCTGCCGCCGCCGCTGGTGCCTACGAGCTGTGCTCGAATCCCCGTCCCTGTAGATTTTAATGTCCCCACAGACTGCTGGCAGCCTGCTTCCAGCTGTGGCAGGCATGATGCAGTGAATTGCTTTTGAATGTTCTTTACTCAAATAGGCAGTAATTACAAGCTTAAAGAGGTTTAGTGGTCCAGTAAACTACATAATCACCCCTGAATTAGCCTGGGCTCATCAGTTGCAGTCCAGCAACCTCAAGACTGCTGTTTGTATGCAGGCTTTATCACGTAGCAACCTGAGCAGCAGGTGTGGAACAGCAAGAATCCCCCATAAACACAACTGTCTACTGGGGACAATGATCTCTAATGAGATGAGGCTACAGCATCGCTGTAATTTAAGTGGGAAAATTAACGCCAGAGAATGCGCGCTACTTCCAAGAGTCTCTGCTTCTTCGGAGAACGGCGGTGTTTTGCTGGCTTGGGTTTTTTTCTTTTCCCTCCTCATTTTTTTTTCCCTCCCGGATCTTTAAATGCATCTTTCTTTATGAAGAACGCATTGTGTTTTTTCTTATAAGTTGAGTGGGCTTTATTCTTTTACAAGGATATGTTGTGAATATTTAATGGTGGACAGGGCATCTGTTCAAGGACTTTCCGTGCCAACAAAGCGGCGTTGCAAAATAGCAGCTTTATCTTTTCGTTTCCTTCCTCGGTGGTGGTTTTGTTGGTTTTTTCCAAACAGAAAATGTTCGAATGTAACCCCCCCGCTTGCCTTGGTGTTGCAGATCGGCACCTCGATGCTGTGGTTGCCTTGAACTCTCTTTGCATGACTCCTTGGTCCCTCCATAAAAAAAGGTGGCCGAGCTGATGGCAGGAGGCTTCCCAAATTGCTTGATGGCTGCTCCCAAGGGTGCTGTCGCCCCGGGAAACCTGCCTAAAGCTCCCGCCCCATCCTAAAGCCTGCGGTGGATGTTCGAGACCTGGCTGAATACAGCAAGCCCTCCATCACCCTGGTCCCCCCGGCGTGCGGGGTAGGGGAGGTGGGCATAGGGGAGCTTTTTTATCCCCCGCTTGCAGAGGGAGCTCCTGATGTACCAAAGCCAGCCTGAGAAAGAGAGCAAAAAGCACAAATAAAAGCTTTCGGCTTAGCTTCGTGGGATTACAGCCACCAGCACTGGCATTTCCCAGAGATTGCAGAGTTATTTCCGAGCCCACCTGTTTAGAAAGTCATTTGAGGTAGATAAGGACAGTGACTTATTGCTGAGAAAAGGCTTCTGGTTAGGAGACATTTACCTGAGCTAATCTGTCTTAGGCCAGCTCTAAAAACAACAGCAGAGCTCGTATGGAGTTATCAGGTAGTCGGGATTTCCTTTAGCATGCCGGGGAGGGGGATATTTTTTCCTCCTTCCCAACAGCCACTCACCTAGGGAAGGCTGGGGTTCGCCTTCCTGCCTTTCCGCGGCCGCCTGATAAAGACACCGGCTTAACTGAAAAGCCGGTTTTCAAGGATGTGAATTTTAGCTCTAACGCGGTTGGAAGTCGGATGATGCATTTCCTCGGTTCCTTCGGTGTCGCTGGGATGTAATACTTCATTGTTTTCAGCCGCGTGCTGTGATGAAGAGAGTTTTGCTGATCTTTCGGATGCAGTTTTTCTTTTAATTACCCTGTCCCTGGTTATTTTTAAGCTATGCTAGAGGGGAAAAAAAAAAAAAGAAAGAAAAATGGGGCAGAGAATGGGAAAGCGCATTGCCCATGTCACATTAGCACAAATAATCTTGACGCTAGAGCAAAAAAACACTTCTTAAGTGTATTAAGAGAAGTGAACACGTGTGTGCAAGTACTCTGTGTGTGTGTGTTTCTGCCTGCACGTACATACAGGCACTAAAGGAATGTTTAACATGGGAAAAGCTCTGCTCAATTACCCGGGTATGGCGTGGGAGTGTCTGCATAGACTCAGCTTAAACTGAAAGCTGGTGGGAGCCAGGGTAAGCTCCAAACACTGAGGTCTATCAGAGTGTCTCCAAAAGGAAATAGCAGAAGCACCATTGCTTGGACTAGCTAAAGCTCAACTGGAAAAGGCAGCGGGTAATAATATATGGTATGGAAGGAATAATATCGTAGCAGCCAGGGGATGGATTAGATGAGTTAAAAGGTTTTTCCATTTTCTGACTTCTGTAATATCCTGTGCAAGGGATGATCTGAACTTTTTTCCCTTAATGAGTGCTTGCATTATGAATAATTTGATGGGGCCACCAGAGAAGTATTGGCAGCGCATCCCAAGCCATACCATGTCTCTCCATCACCCTTGGAAAGGATATTTATGTTAGCGAGTGCCAAAACTTGTTCACAGACAACTCTTGCAAGAAAATTATTTACAAAAGGGCAAATGGGAAAAAAAGAGAAGCACAGAGTGGTTTTTTCCCCGGCATAACTCCTTCATTAAAAAGTCTCCCTGTTGCCAGTACCTCTTCCCCCTTCGTAAGCCCCTGTGAATAAAACGCCTCTTCCACCACCCCCACCCCCCCCCCGCCTGCAAAACCAACCCAACCCCTGTTTAATCAGATGTTAAAACTTCTGGGGTATTGACTCTGTGTTTCACACCCTGCGTTTGCCTTAGGAGAGTCAGATTCTGCCTCCTTTCCTCACCTTTTGGTTTTTTGGCAGGGTTGCCAAAGCAGCCCGCAAAACCTTTTGTGAGGGAGGTGATGGGCAGTGTCTCAGAGCCCCATCTCCCAGGATTTGGCTGGTGCCAGCAGTCGAGCGGCGGCGTAGGGCCGCGCCGTAGCGATACAGGGGTGCGGCGTCTTGTCACCTTGCACGTTCTGATGCGTTTTTAACTTTACAAAACCGAGCACGCCTGTTGATACTGCGTTCATAGTTTGCAGTTCAATAACTCTGGCAGCACCAGGATTTATTAGCGGCAATGCTATGAAAAAAATCTTACTGCGGGGATATTAAACTCTTATAATAAGTTGAGGAAATATTTTCTTTTGAAGGAGGAAAAGGCTGGCTTTGTCTGCAGCCTGACCGTGTCATATGGACTGCGTTTTCTTGCTGCGCTGAAAAAGCAACGAGGAGTTTTAAATGCCAAAGCCAGCTCACACTTCAACAGCATTATCAGGCTGACTCACTGCTCTTGGCCAAGGAAAAGACCGTGCAACTTCGCACAGGCTTTTTTCTTCCCAGCCTCGTAGATGCATTTCTAATAAAACAACTTCCTTCTCGGTGTTTAGTATTTCCTCCAACGTGCAAGCCAGTCCTGTGGGATAACCAGGATCGAGTTTGCGGCTTCTGAGTTGATTTCCCCCCTCCCTAGCAGCTCACCTCAACTTGGCAACTTTTTACAGCCTCGCCTGAATACAAAGCAGGTCGCAGGGGATGGTCTATAGAGCGATTCACACAGCCTGCAAAATAGGCAAGGGGCTTCAACGCGACCTCTTTATCGCTCCCTCTAAATAGGCTGGTGGCCGATGGAGAAAGCAGGTTGAAATCTTGTGACTTTACGGATAGCGATCCAACCATTTTTTGGCTACTTTGCGAATGCAGAAACCCCCGTTATTCTTTCGGAGGCCAGCATGTGTGAGGGTCCAGGACTTGACTGCTATAAATTCAAGCTATGTTCTTAGACTACACCATGCACTGCTTTTGTAATGCAAATGGCGGGCACAAAGTGTCCCTTTGATAATGTGCAGTCAGGAGACAAAAAAAGCATTCATTGCAACAGTAAAACTAATTCATAAAGCTGAGAGACAATGGGAAAGCATTATGGATATTAAAAAAATAGTAATTTCTCGTAGATCGACTTGATCACTAATGTAAACGGTGCAAATGCAAACCAGGAGGAGGTAGGGCAAGGGGAGAGAGCCAGACCACTGCGCCGCTGCTTTAGCTAACCCTGGACAAGCTTGGGTAAAGCAAGGATTTAGAGCTGGGCATAAAACCGATGTGCGGTTCGTCACTGGAGAGCTGAACCTTGGGCTTTATTCTGGTTGCTGAGTTAGTTAGGTGTAGGCTGGGTTGCTCTTCAGAAACGAGAAAATCGTAGCGTTGGGTTTTTTCCTGTGTATTTTGAGGTTAGAAAAGAGTTAATAGACACTCCTGGGGACATACATTTGCGGGGGGGGGGGGGGGGGTAGTTTCTCTCCATCACCTGCCAGCGTTCAGCTCAAGGTCATCTCGCCTCGGCGCATGACACCGAGCCCTGGAGGAGGCAAGGGGGTTCGAGGGAGGGGATAAAAGGACTTCCGAAAGGGTTCCGCCCGCGCGGCCAGCCAGGCGACGGCGCTGCCGCGATAAGGGCGACGCTGGACAGTTGCCACGACATCCTTGTAACGTGCGGCCCGGGGACCGCTGCCCCGCCTGTGCTGCGGTGGGGCGGGCGGGCGGCGAGGCGGTTCGGTGCCACGAGGAATTAGCGATCCCGGGCGGGGGGGGCGGTGAGAAGGGGCGGGTTTGCCTCCCGTTATCTGGGCGGTAAGCTGTGGGCAGGATTATTTTCATATTTTTCTGCAACCATTACTAGGGCGGCCAAGGCAGAGAGGGAGGGAATGTTATTGATACGGGGTTACAGATAAGATAGAGTCTATCCCCGTCCTGGCATCCAGCGTTTGCAGCCTGGGGTGGAAAATTTGAGGAAAGGAGTACGTTTGGGCAAGGGGTATCATTAAGAGACAAACTTGGACGCTTTCCATCTGTGTCTGCCGGAGACTTCACCCACTGGCAGTAGCCAAAGGTGGTTAAAAAAAAAGAAAAAGTCTTATTGTTTGTTTTGCTAAAGATGATCTCGGCTGCATTAAAAAGGGGCTTTTATTAAGACTGCTGCTCTCTAAGTATCATTCATAAAAGAGTGACGAGAGGATGTGATGGAAAGTTACATTTTTCTCTCTGTCACTTTGATTTCTTTGTTACTGCTAAAACGACTGCTCTGACTCATATTTTGCATAGTTATTTTTACCTTTTCAAATGTTCCTTAACTGTTCATATTACCCTGGGCAAATCCCCCAGGGATAATTTTCATTTGCATGCAGACTTTGATGGTGTTATTAAGCAATCACTTTCTGTACTAAGTCATTATTAAAAGTAATACCGCAGAGCCTCAAAAACACATTAATGGTGCCAAACAATCCGCATTTCAGCGCTAGATTTATAGGAAGGGGAAAGCAGTAGGTCTCATACCATTCGGTGGATGCTGCTCTGCAGTGCTGTAGCAGCAGCAGGTATGATCAGAAAATACCAGAGTCAGATTCAGAGTCCTCCTCTGTTGTTAGCCTTATTCTTTCAAATGCCTTTTTTTTTTTTTTTTTTTTTTTTTTTACCCTGCCTACTTCCTACCTTTTTTTTCCCCTTGGATTTGCCCTTTTCCTCTGGCCTTGACAAGAAAGCCCCTCTGCAGTCTTCCAGTATACACAGGCTGGGCTGGTTCTGGGAAGGAGGGTCAGCCTTCCCATCTGTAATCACCGTTTTATGGCTTCCACTCGAGGTGTTAATGCAGATCAAATGGAAAACACTCCAGCAAGAGGGTTACAGCTTCTTGCGCTGCCCCGCGTACGGTCCCAATCGTTAATTCTGATTATAAGACCTAAAGGTAATTCTGTTTGCTCTCCTAATGCATTGCAGCTCTCCCGGTGGTCCGATGTCTCTTTTCTCCAATTCCCATCTTGATCAATTGTTTGCAAATAATTAAGCTTTTAAGAGATAATGGTAGGAGCTAATGTACACAACAAAGTAAAGGTCTCAAGTCACTGTTTATTGAACAGTGGTACAATTTGCTTTGATATCCCAAAGTGATCCAGAGTGATAGGTAGTGAACCTGCCAAGTGGAGTCAGTGTGGTGTTTTCAGACACACACTTCCATATATATTTATATATTTATACATTTATACTTTATATATTTTATAGAATCGTAGAACATCTCAAGGGATGTTCTCAACATTGGAAGGGACCCGTAAGGATCATCAAGTGCAACTCCCTGATCCTCGCAGGACTACCTAAAACTAAACCATACGACTAAGAGATATATTTATTTATTTTAAATATATATTTATATGTATTTTATACACATACATGCAAACATAATATACATATATATGCAAATATATATACACATATCTCTGTGCACGTGTCTTTATCCCTTTAAACAACCATTAGAAAGCTTTTGGAACACACCTGTCATTCTCGCACAGCTGAAGTAAAGACCAACAGCAACAGTTTTGACTGAATTCCCTCTTTCTTCATAAAATGGCAGTTCTCAGGGTTTCCCCCTTTCTCTGTGTTGCAATGTGATGTCTGCCTTTTGCCTGTAGCACAGGCCTTCCTAGCCCTGTGGGTGGGAATGCAACAAGGCTTTGAATGTTTTTATAGCAACCTAGCCTTTGGCGTGCTGATTCTTTGTCAAGCCTTTTTTTTTTTAATTTTTTTTTTTTTTAGCCTACAAAGGAACAACTCGTACGATCCACAGAAAGCTTGTATAATAAGGATGCCCAGCGTTTAAGATTATTTTAAACCGCACCGAATCATAGTTAAAAAGCCTGCTGCATTGTGAACCTGTAGCTAAGAGGCATTAGCTACGTGAAGCCCTGGCTGTCATGTGATTATGGCAATTATAGATTTATCATGAAATTAAAAGTTTATGCTGTGCTAAGCTACGAAAAAAAAATCAGATGACCTTAAACATACTGCAATTTGAGGAATTTGGGGTTTGGGACTTTTAAAGCAATTATTTTTACAGTGACTGTATTATTCTGATGGCTAATTTTATCCAGTCTTGTCTGTTTGGAAAAAAGTCCAGAACAATTGCAAATTGCTTAATGGAGACAGAGTTCTCAATTCCAATAGCTAGAGGCTGTCTAGTAATTATTGCTTGCTGCATGAAATTAGACACAGTTTGTTCAATTACTTAAAATTAGATCACATGTAAGGTGTCAAAGCGAAATAAGAAAAAAAAAGAATAATTTTGTCCTCGCTTGATAGCAAAGTAATGAAATGGGAAGTAAGCCATAAAGATGAAAATGTTACAAATCATCTCTGTAGGGGTTTTTTTTTGAAGAGTAGCAAAGTATTATGTTCAGATAGATGGACGTAAGTCAAGTGCAACGGTTGGTTGTGGATGAACGTGTATCTAAGGCAGACTGTAAAATGCATGCGGTATTTTTGCCTGTGTAAAATGCAGATTTACCCGTAAAAAAGAAGTAAAATCCCCTTCCCTGTGTCTTCCGCTTTGCAGTTCCGGAGCCGTTTCACATACGTGCAGAAAACACAGCGGGTAGTTTACAGGTGTGCAGGTTATCTGGGCTTACTGTCAAGAAAACAGTATTTTTAAAGAAATGGGAAATTCCTCACCATTTTGGGGTGAAAAAAACGGTTTCTTTTGGAGCCGATGGCCACAACGGTGGGCTTTGAAATGGGCGTGTTGGGCAAGGGGAGGTTGCCGGAGTTACAACAAAAACTCCTGTTTGGTAAGGTGAGGCGATGCGGACGTGTGACATAGCCATCGGATGTCAGATTATGCTGTTTACAAGAATATATAAAATCTGCTAAATAGTTACGGTACCAATAAGATTGTGGAATTTTATGAGGTTTTAAATTCTTACGCTTTACAAGGTTTCGGTTTACGTCTGCTGTAATATTATGCCGAAGAATACGTCCAAAGAATATGGGAATGTTTCGGGGAAAAAAAGGGATGGGTGTATAACAGCAAATATTTTGTGACAACCGACTGCTAAATGGGCTGTTGGGATAGGTTTAACCAGTTATATCAAATTATCTTTATGGAAATGCTGCGAAGTACCTTGCAGCAGAATCTGGTCTGAATTCAGGTCTGATGTGTACTGAGACTTGAGTGTCCAGGTTAGGAGCCGAACCGGATCCTCAGAACAGGGTTTTTCCTGAGAATTGTTACGTTTGCAAGGTTTGGCTGTTTCCTTTTGGGACAGTGACATTTTTACATGAGGGGAAAGGACATAAATGATATTTCTAAATTTCAGACTTGGATGTGTTTTTTGCTGTTGATTTATTAAGCAATCTGTATTCATGCAGAAGCGAATTTTCTGAGAAAGCAATCAAGTTCTCACAAGAAACTTAACTTATGATTGAATTTTAACATTATCTTCAATTAAACCAGTATTTATTTTCTGTCTCTTAGGATTAGTGCAGCACAGCTATGCTAATGTCAGGCAAAAATGTGCTGATCGTTGACCTTGCATTGGCCTGTGTTCAAAACTCAGGCGTTTGTTTATGTTCAGAATGCTGATCTTATTTGCAAATTATTTTGGGGCACTGGCAAGATTTGTCTTCACTATCTCAGCAAACGTCAGCGTGTTTTAGTTTTACAGCGAAGCGCTTTATCGCATTCTTTATTGTTCTGTGAAATACAGAAAAAAAAAAAAGGTGATTTGACTCTAATTGGTCATTCGAGACAAGTGCAAAAACTTTCAGCTAATGCAACAAATATCCTTCTTGAGTATCAAGGTACTGCCAGTATCCTAAGCAGTTATTTCTCCACTTCACTAATCTTTATAATTGGCTTGTCTTTTACTGCCATTAATTAAGTGATGTAGTAGCCCATTAATAATTATAAAAGAGTGACACACCTCAGCATTTTCACCTTTCAATAATAGATGTCACGCTTCTGTGTTTTGGTTTTTCTTTTAATTTAAAATAAAAAGTAGGCCAAAAAAAAGCATTGTTTTAAATGTATATATTTATTTTGGTGTCTTATAGCACCCTTACCCTTCAGAAGAACAGAAAAAGCAGTTGGCACAAGACACAGGGCTCACTATACTTCAAGTGAACAATTGGTAAGTAATTTTCCTTAGTGTTTCTATACGGCTGCTGGCACCCTCCGGCTAACGCTTTGCATTTTTGAGGACACACCTTGCCCTTGTCTGCTCCACCCCCCCGCAGTTTATCGATGCGAAAGGGATATAGCCGGGTGAGTGGTTTCGGTTACGGGAACTAGGAGGTTTGCTACCGCAGAAAACAAGCTGTATTTATTTATTTTTCGATCGCTTGGACAGATTTCAGCGTATTCGCATTTGGGTACCAGTCCTCCTTCTGGCTGAGGGTGTGTCTTCTTCAACAGGAAGCCACGTCCGTTTTGAGAACTGTGGACTTGGGAGAGGTTGAGATGTTGGGTGAAAAAAAGGGGCCATTGGCCCCGTTTCTGCGGAGCGTTACTTTGGGCTGGTGTCATACTTTTTTTTAATGTTCTTAGTGGGGTTTTTGTTTTTGACTGACATCTCTTTACTGGTTTGTTTTAAAAGTGCAGTTTTTAAAAGCTTGAATAAACTTTGAGGACAATCTGGCTCTTTGCTGCTGAAGTATGGTGTGGAGCAATTTTATTTATTTATTCCAGCTAAGGGTTGCTGGAGCCCCTGAGCTGTTGTAGTAGCGATTTGTTTGAAGGAAATTGGGATCCGTGCTGTTTCTGCGGTGGATTTTGGGTTGCTAACTGTCCAGGATGTGGTGATGGCAACCAGTGAAAATTACTCGTCATTTAAGTATAAAAACACAACAGCAAACCCTTAAAAAAAAAGGTTGATTTATTACCCTTTGTTACTGCATCGAAACGCAGGTTTCTCCTACTGTCCCAGAACAAGTGTCATATTTGAAGTGTATTGCAATCTAATACCTTGTAAAACTAAGTGTATCTAATTAATTGTCCTAATATTTTTAGATTAGTATTTATGATGGGAAACCTTATCCTCTTTGAAGTAATACCCAGAAAATGGCCAAGGCAAACGGCGAGCCTGCTGGGGAGCAGGGAGGGAGGAATGCCAGTTTGCAGACAAAAGTACTTTTTTCCGTTCAATAAGTGTCAGAGATTAATATTACTGAAGCTCTGATTACATGGCCTAATCCATTTTAGTGAATAAATTTGGTCTTGATGTCCATTGCACCTACATTAACAAACCCTTCTCTCTTAGAGAGAGTAGGAGCCTATGGGAGAGATTTCAGATATATTAAACCCCATTACAGAAAATGTAATTTCTGTCAATATAATCCCATGTATTCTTCAATTTAGTACTTTAGAGATAACAAGCTACTTACAATATATTTGCCTTTGGAGGATTAATTTACAAAGTGCACTATCTGGGAGACGCAGGCGGGCTCACATAAGCATAGCTTGTAAGGGTTATCATTCCTGTGACCCCACGGCAGCCCTGGGAGATCAATTTTTTGAAGCCCTTTAAGACACTGAATAAAGGAAAATGCCAAATACTTAGTATATGCGAAGTATGCTTCCAAGATACTTACTTTAAAACGGAGGAACATAAAGCACTAAACGTAAAATACGTGTTACAAGGAAACGTAACCTGTGGTATTTTGGCTCAGCCGGGAAGAATTAGTGTTTGGTTCAGCTTTATGCCCTCCAACCTTCGTCCGGGCGTCACCCTAATTTTTATGGTTGTCCTTTAGTTTAACGATAGGTGCTTTGGCCAGTTGAGAAGCTGTGTATGTTCGTCAGGGGTCTTAATTAACGATGGGGTGTACTGCTTCAGAGGGGTCCGGGAGTGAAGGATTCGGCGTGGGCATCTATGTCCATTTAGGATAGTCCATCCAAGAAATTTTTTGAGATTAGGAACACGGGATGCTTTGAACTAAAGCTGGTAGAATTTTTTCTGAGTGACTTTCCGGGGTGTTTTTCAGTACCCGTCTCGCCTCAGATTTGAGGAGTTTTTACTTTGGCTTTCTGTCAGATGTGTTTTTATAAGTTCCTTATGTGCAAGGGTGGGAAGAAAAAAAAAAAGTAGGTCAAACTACATTATAACTGATGTCTTGTGGATGTAGGGCAGGCTTCCTCTGCTTGAGCTAGTTCGGTAATTCTGCTGTGGTGTTACAATTGTATAAATTATTGAGACAATTCCCCTTCCTTCCCCAGCCGCATGAAGATTTAACACTATAGACACAGTCGGGGCTTTCTTAAATCACAGGTGGCGGGCAGACATGCCAAAATACGGTAATTCAGCCCCTGCTTTTTGTAATGGATGCTAAGGAGCAAGGAGGCTGTGAGGCTGTGGCCGAGTGTGCAGGTTGCACGCGCAGACGTGCATCCTCAGGAAACGTCCAGCTACGGGGTGACCAACGAGCTACTCGTCCCCTCCCAAATTCTGGGAGGTATGGGGCAACCCTCTCTCAACCTTTTGCTGAAGCCTTTTCCTTCTAAGGTGGTGTGCAGGAGAAGAAACTCTTCTTGCCTAAATTGTTTGCTGCAGGGAAGAGCTAACGTATTGTTTCTGGTTAGCTTTGCCTTTCTTCAGTGGGCTCGTAAGTCATTCAGCCACTACTTGCAAAAAATTTTGCCTTCCTCCTTAGATTCTTCCAAACTTGTTAACACACATGTACATTTTTGTATTAATGATGAGTCATTGTAAATCACTGTTGCAGAGATTAAATAAAATGCTGAAGGGCAGGCTGGGTGCAGATCAGTCATAAATTATTGGCAGCAACACAGCATGTGGGAATACATGAAATGTGCATGAAAAACATACACTCATGTCTGGTAGCATGGTCGTTAGCCCAGACTGGGAATGCTGGATTTTCTGGATGGAATTAGAAGTTTGCCACAGAGCAGTCAGTGAAGAGAGCATTTGTTTTCTGCAGATTGAAAGCATTTGAACAATTTTTTTGTCATATTTTGAATGCCTTTGCAGTATGTGCTAGTTGCATACTTCAGTTTGCCGCCGTAACGAAAAAAATGGTGCTTTTCACATACGGTCTGCCCGGTGTTTGGGCTCCCCGGGTTGATGCACACAACTCCTATTGATGGTGGAGGAGTCACAGGAATGGGGTGATGATGTGAGACGTGCCAGAAAATGTATCAGTGGTAGGGCACATGTCTTTAAAAATACCACAGTTTTAACTTGACCCTTTTGCTTGGGTTGTTTTATATCTTACTTAAAGCAGTGAAATAACCCGTGCGGAGGATTTTGCCCTTTTTGTTCCCACGCGATGATTATCCTTGCGAATCACCTGCGTTGCCCTATAGGACCATCTTTTTGCCACGATGGGATGTCTCTGTCGTGGGAAGAGGGAGCCCTTACCCTGTTGCAAAAAAAAACCCCGACCCTCGGGCAGGTAGGAAGGGAGCAGAGTTCAAGGTGTCGTTAGTCTAAACGATCCCTTCAGATCTCCAACTCAGGTTAGTCGTGTAACCCTGCAGCAGTTTAGGGTTCAAAGCATGGCAACGGCAACTAGAAGGAGCACTTGCGTGATCTCGACATCATCGCATAGATGGACATGGAAGGGACCTGACCAAGTATAGATTAGTAAGGTGCTTTTCCCTGGTGATAAAAACTGTGATTGAAACATCCAGGAGGCGTGATCCAGTCACGTCTTACCTCAGCAGAGAGCCAGCCAGGCTATATTGAACAATCTATACCGTTTTCTTGTTTACTGCATCCCAGCTGAATCTCTTCCCGTTAAGAACTAATGGTAAATAATTACTGATGGTACTCTACGGAGAAGAGAGAGCAATTCTCATCAAGGGCTGTATTAGGTGTCAGATGCTTGTTTATGTTTTATGAAAGTCTAGGTACACACAGATAAATGTCTGCATATTTGTAGAACAATGTGCCTCTCCATATGTGCATGTCTATATGTGACGCTCCCTGTGCAGAGGTGCGTACAACTGCATTAAAAATGACCTCAAAACAAAAGATTAAGTTTGAAAATTAAAATCCTTAAAGCTCCAGCCTTTTATTAGCTGTTTCCATTCTGCTTTTTCAAAAATACCCTTGTGCTATCTAGGGCACGGACCAGACAATGATGGAGCAGCTAGTCAATATTTTATCTTACCCTCGTTCTTCAGTGCTTCGTTTGTTGAGCTGTATTCAAACCGTGCTTGAAAATGGAATTAATAATTACCGCTGGGCTTTCCTGTGGCGCTTACTGCTGTAACACCCAAGTCCTCCCCGACCTCCGCGTGCCTATATATGCATGCAAGGTTGTGCGTCTGCGTGGTATTTTTACAGCTCCTCTGCAAAGAGAGACTAGTGTTGTCCTGGTTCACAGGTGACGAAGTGAGGCTCAGGGAGGTCCAGGTCCAGCACAGCCACCGGTTTTGGGTGGGTCTGGGACTGTGAGATGACTCGAAGTGACAGCAAGTTATCCACATTTAAAGTCAAATGACCACTGAGTTCAGTGGAAACTCACAATTTTTAATGCCTCGGCATCTTACATTGCCAAGCTCTAGTGCTGGGCATGGAGTAGAGACGCAAGAAATCAGTAACTGCTGGGAAAAAGTCTGGGGTTGCTGCTTTCCTCAGCAGCTCCCAAGCAGTCGAAGGCAGACGCGGAGCTGAAAATCCCCTTCTCCAGTGCAGCGTTCAGCTGCTTCAGCTGGGACTGCTTTGCTTCTCTTGCCCTTTGCTGCCTTATTAGTTCAACTTTGACAAAGTTTATTTCCTGTCGAAATAATTTTTTCTGCATTCTAGTGCCCTGGCTTGTTCTTACAATAAACACAGCTGTCACTGGGGTGGCTGAGGCATTGGGCCCTATCAAAAATTGTACTGTGAACTGGTAACCGAACTGTTTGCGTATCAAGAATAGGGTGCAAGCAGCTCTAGTAATACGGTTTTCTAACTCTTGAGTTCTTGATTTTATGACCTTGGCTTCTTTAAATGTCAGTTTTGTGTATAACTTCCTAGGCTTTCAAAAAATAACAAACCCCAACCAAACACACTGGAAAAAATGATCAAATAATGTAAATTTCCCTAATCTCATTCTTCGAGGCAGCTGAAGTTATTTTTGTTGAAACTTTATAAGGAAGAAATTAAAAAGATTCCTTTCCAAGACCAGCCTGAAGATGAGTTTGCAAAATCTGAGGTGGGTTTGCGATAGGAAGACCGGCCGGCTTCACTGTACGTAGCACGGCCAGCTCAGGGCACAGACACCCAGAAATACTTTATTCCTCTTTCGGCCCCTCCGGCAGGAGGTTCCCTCCTGCCTCTGTTTCTTCGCTGGTGGGTGACGGTGGTGGAGCTTTGCTGCGCGGGGCAGGGGAGGGAGCGCCTTGCCGTGGCGCGGCCAGGCAGGGTGGCGGGGCGGCGGCGGGAGGATTTTGGGCTTCTCAAGAGGGGGGTTGCCCCCCAGCACCCGGCGACGGGCGGGGAGCACCACCGCGGCGGGTGCCCTTCCCGCCCGCTCGCCGGCCGGGCCCAGCCTGCCTTGCAGATGGCGGGGCTGGGGACGGAGCAGATGGGGGAGACGCGGACGGGGCGGGGGGCGTGGGGGGAGATGCTGATGGGGCAGATGGGAGGTGCAGATGGAGGGGTGCGGCCGGGGAGAACGCTGATGGGCGCAGGTGCAGATGGGGCAGGTGCAGATGGCCCCTGCCCGCCCCTCTGCGGAGGGGCAGGGGGAGGAGGAGCGGCCGCCCGGCTCCCCGCTCTGCCGCCCCTTGGAAGACGGTGGCGGGCCCCGCTCTTGCCGCTGTGACCGTGGCGTGCCTGGGGCTCGTCGCACCTGGAGCACACCCCGAACACCCCCAAACGACGACGTCGCCCGGCCTTTCCTTTGTGTTGAGCCCCAGGTGAGCCCCTCGGCGGGGATGATGGAGAGGCTCCCTCCCGGGGCCGGGTGCTGCGTCCCTCCGACCCTTCGCTGAGGGTGGTGCTCACCCCCAGCGAAAGGCCAGCACATGACCGGCGCTCCACTTTAGTCCCACTTAAGCACTATTTTTAGGTTGCAAGTGGGGGAGGAGGCCGGCCGGGAGGGAGCGTAGCCAAAGCAGGTGCCGGCCCCGCACGCAGGGGCGGATTTTCGCCCCCGCTGCCCCCCAGATCGCGGGCTACAATAAATAGGCAAAGCGCTTCGGTTTGCCGCTCTGCGGGGCGCGTCGCACGCGGGGGTTTTTAGTCCCGGGCGAGTGAAATACCTCTGCTTGTTTTCAGATGTATCTGTTACTGCTTTTGTTGCAGCAAACAGATTAGACGAGAAAAGGTCAAGATGCAATTTGAATCTGTGTAAGAACATAACAAATACTTTTCTCGGTAATCAGATACAGTAAATACAAGTACTTATTTACTTGTAAATGTTAAAACATTCACAAATTATCCTCTCGACTTCAGCAATACAAACTTAACCGTCAGATTTTCAGACTATTTACTTTTCTTCTTTATATGATTCAAGAATATGTATACAGATGTTATTTAAACATTGTTTTGTTAATGGGAATACATGCGAAAGCGGGAAGAATAGAACTAAGAAAGAATATATGCTGCAGGTTTAACGAATACGTATTGTTTGTTATTCCAGAGTAAAATAAGACAGTAGGTGTTTGTGACGTGAAAATCATGCCCTCCCGCAAAAAAACACAACCCCCCAAGAAAACCATTAAAAAAAGGGATCTCACTGGGTGAATTGTTAGAGCGTTGGAGCAATTCGGAATATGTGCGGTAAATTAGCTGTTCTAAACCTACCATGTGCCAGGCTTTTCCAGCAGATTTTTACATTTATGTTTTCACTAAGTCTTAGCTAATTGTTATGCCTTTCACCTTGAATGCCAATTGTAATAATAATATTACATCTGTAGTCTATTTCTCTGTTCTTAAATTACAGCAATCAGGAATACTCGCTAGGTAAAATCCTGTATAGTTACTCATAAGAAAATATTGAAATCAGACGAAAAAATGTTTAGCTTGCAATATTGCCTTAGACAGCCCTGGAGAGCTGCCAGGCAGCCAAGGTATTATTAGAAAAGCTGAGCAAATAGCTTGCAGGGGGGAAGAGCTCTGAATTTAGAGCCTTCAGATACCATCGTATCACTGGATTTTAGGCTGGCTTTTTTTTTTTTTTTTTTTTTTTTTGGTTCAGTAAAGCCATTTAAAAATACAGCACAGTGGTTTAAACATGCAGGGTTTGGTTTCAGCACGTGGGTTTAAGGAGTAGTGATACAGTTTTGGGACGAAACACGGGTGTTTTTCCAAAAGGGGCAGATGCTCGGAGGAGGTGGATAAAGAGTTTTTTGGGGGGAAATACTCCCCTTGGCCTTGAGGATTTCAGGTGGAGCAGAGGAAGGTTGTCCATCCCAGAGAGCTGATAGACCCTGGCAGTCTCCGCGTGCCCCAAACTGCCCCAAAACAAAGGTCACGACATCCAGGAGCACCAGGGGAGGATGTGTCCCCTAACCATTGCTCTGACATCCCTTGGATTCAGGGTGGGCAAAACCAGCAGAGGAAACACCATTTATTTCAAGAGCAAACATGGAATCATTTTGCATGAATTAACAGACTAACTAGTGGTGGCCTGAGCATTGAGCAAATAAAATAACCGGTGTTATTTTGTTCACATAGATGCTTTTTTGAGAGGTAGAAAGGTTGGTTCCCACTGCAGAGCATCGTACAGTGCAAATGGGGTTTAGCTGCCAATAGTCTTGACTAATGAAAGATGCTTGGCACTGGAGAAGTTAATGCGCAACCAAAAAAAGTCCTGTTTTCCCTTGGGCCTTCCATCCTCTTCTGGGGTGGTTTTGTACCAGACAAACTTTTTTTCAGTTAATATTCTGTAACGAATGTGCTGTCAGGTGTCAGGGAAATAAGACGAAATGGCGCCGTGCAAACATTCGCCGCTCGCTCTTTTCTCTGCTCCTGGCTTAGGTTCGCTCTGCAGGATCAGGGTAGGGGTCAGAAGGCTTTGGTTGCTACTTTTAATTTAAAAAGGCTGAGATTCAGGTGTGCGTTGTCTCAAAACAGGAGTTTGGCTTTAAAAAAACCCATCCAGGACACTACTGTATTGTGGAAATGCTGCGTTGCAAGCCAAGGGAAGGGCTCTGTGCCGTCTTCTGTAAATGCAATTCTCAGCGCTTGGATTCTCTGTAATGCGAGAGATGCTTCTGTCAGGAAAAATGCCCTCAATATATATAAAAAAATAAAATAAAAAATACTTACCCTCAATATATTAAAAAAAAAAAAAGAGAGAAGGGGAGAGTAATGGTTTGTCATTGCTTTGCAAGTCAGGTTTTGGTCTATTCTTGTCATAGCTATCTGAAGAGTGTTTACATACAGTTTGCCTTTGGTATTTTGTGCTTGCACAGACCTGATCTCCACCTATTTTGTGTCAACAGTTGCTGAGATTGGTGTAGAGCGATTAACCGTTGCGAACTGAAACGCCAGCACGCGGAGAAAGGTGCCCTCGGAGACCCTCTCTCGCACTTACATCAGGCGCTAGCTCCAGGCTGCACCTGCGTAAAACAAACGGCGTGGTTAAAAAGTCAGCCTGAAATATTAAAAATGGGGCAAATGTTGCTTCCTTCTTGGCTAAACCAATTTTCTCTTCTCAAAAAACGAAACACAGCCAGAGGCACAGGGTGAGGACGTGCTTTCGAGGGCGTGCGTTTTGCCCTGCCTGCCCTGAAATGATTTTGGTGTAAATGATGTATGGCTGGCTATACCAGCGTTAACTCTAACGAGGCCTCAGCCTTTTATTTTACTTTTGAAAAAGAAAAGAAATGGCAGCAGATGCCGCTGAAAAAATATTACTTCCGCCATTCTTCAACGAAATCTAGGTCATGTAACAGTTTCACGGATTATTTTTTTTTCCCCCTGTCCAGGCACTGGAGTCCTTGTGGCTTTTTTGGCTAATGATAAAATGCAATAGCAATCACTCCTTTTTAATTCAGCTTTATCCCAGAGAAGTCTGACTTCACACCTGGCTTATAATAGGTGGTTTATACCGTCCGGGGGCCGATCCCTGAGCTTTCTGTGTCCCATGGTCTCACAAATTCTCTTTATCTTTGACATCCCCCTGATGTCCCCGTGTGTGTTTTGTTTGTGTTGTTTTCTGAGGATGTCTTTTCTCCTGCCCTGAATAAAATGCTGTCAGGAGTAGGATTATAAGCAAAATGAATTACTTCACTTAATGGGAAATTACGTTTACATAAAGTAGATTACAAAGTAGGTTATTAGCAGTGGTTAGAAAACAATGTTTTGAAGTAGCATGTCTTGGGGGGGAGTTCATCCAGAAGTGTGGGGTTGTTTTTTTCAGGTTGGCTGTGACCCAGAATTGTATCCTTTGTGGTTTCTGGGGGAGAAAGAAAAGGAAAAAAAAAATTTCAAACCAGTTTTGCAGGTGCCCATATCCCACAAAATACGCCAACGTGCTCGTGTTTGTTGTCTTGCCAGCGGTGGGGAGGATGCAACCACAGGAATCCTCCGCCCCGAGCCGATGTCTCAGGGTATAGACCAGAGCGATATCAAAGCCTATTTCGTGTACAAATCACAGGTTCCATATAGGAGTTCATTACGTTTTCTCTTTGGGGGCTGCAGGGGTGTTTTCCTCCAAAGACAGACACTTATCAAGGCTTTTGGTTTGGCCACCCTGGGTTCGCTTCTCCTTGTCCCGCAGGCTGGGGTAGCGGGTGTGGGCTGACAAGGTACAGAGTTACTTCGTACTCCTTAAGGGGTCTTCTGGAGACGAGGAGGGTGAGGACGTCCATCCAGGAGTGTGGAGAGAGCATTTCTCGCATCCTTCAGTGAGCAGGAACGCACTGAAACCAGCAGCAGGTGTGGGAGCAGCCTCTCTGGTTTCGCTTGGGCTGGTGAACCGACCACGGCCTCCAGCTGCCATGTCGTAATTGCTATAGGTAGGGGTGAACGGGGAAAACTTGGTGTATCGAAAAAAGCCTTGGACCTCAAAGGAGGAACCTCTGTGTTTAGACCACTTGTGTGGCAGGAGAAAGCTCAGAGACCAAGCAGGCACCTCTCCCAAAAACCACATTCCCTTAAATAAGAATTTATGCTGAATTGACAGAGGGCAAGGCTGGAAGAGAGAGGAGTGTTTGCAAAGAAATAGCGAGTAGTTTGTCATCAGTGCTCACCCATTCCCAGCGTGACCCCCTGCACTGAGTGGGACTCAGGTTGTTGGTTTGAAGTGATCTGCTGAAGACAAGTCGCTGGCTTGCACCCATGGCATGCACCGGGCCAGGACCGAGTTACAGAGTCCAGACATGCTCTGGCTGAAGACTCAGGTGGAAAGTTGAAGGTTCAGACCTCAGAGCCGGGAGAAAACGCCGAGCTGGGAGATGCGCATCGCAGCCTGGGCTGCTCGCAAAGCTTGCAGAGAGCTTGCACACCCACTGCCACAAGCGCTCGGGATGTCCCGGGGTTTGTGGCACGGCTTGCACATTGAAGCGCTGACGTCTCTGTCCCAGCAAAGGCTGTGAGATGAATCGCTCTCCGAATCTGCAGTGGAAAAGCAGCTATGCGGCATTGATCCTTGGGCAAGGGAGAGCACTTTTGTGGGGGGCAAGATTTTGGCTGTTGTGTTTTGTACCCAGCTGCAGTGTCGCACTGGGTGCAGTGCTGTCCCAGGTGTGAGTTAGAGCAGCCGTCGTGCTGCCGTACTAGATGAATCCTTGCCGTATTCCTTAAAGGCTAATTGTGGCACACGGAGATCAGCGGAGTACAGCTGCGCTGGGATTTGGGAGCGGGGAAGAGACGGGAGGTCAGCTCCGCTGGCGCTTTGCCATGTAAAGATTTCCCCTTACATCATCTGGCTGCTGAGGGCGAGCTTACATCTGCTTTGCGCCCCGAGGGAATTGCGGTGTCAGGGAACGAGGTTGCCACGAGCCCTCCCCGGCGCAGCCGAGACCTGCGGCGCAGCCTCTGCTCCGGCTCCCTGGCATCGGCGGGGAGACGCCTGGATGCCGGACCCGGATTTTCATCAGAAACTTTCCGTGTCGGCGGAGCTTTTTGGAGGGCTGAGTAGGATTTGTGGATGGAGAGGAGGAGAAGGAGTGGAGCGTACCAGCAAGGCCAACAGCAGCTCGCCTGTGATGTGGGAGGGCACTGGAGATGGGCAGAGCCAGGAGGAGCATCTCCAAGGAGCCCTTCCCCGGGCACGTTGGCACTTCACTCCTCTCTAGCGAGTCCCTCCCTTGTTTTTCATTCAGAAATAGCTAAATAAATACAAATAGTCTTTAGCTCCATCCTGCTGGGAAACAGGGAAGATTTTGCAAGACGGGAAAAGTGATTCCTGCCCAGCTTTCTTCTAGAAAGACCCATCAAGCAGCCACCAGCCGTGAACCTTGTGCGGAGATGGGGCTGGGGGAACATCTGGACCAAGGGGAGAGCAGGGCCAGGAGCTCGTGGGTCCATCACGTTGGAAAGCCATCGGCTGTCCCTTCTCCGCCATGAGCACGAGCCACCACCGGGCTCGCTGCCACCACGAGGCGGTCACCATGGCTGCGTGGTGTCCCTGCGTGGCTGGCGGCAGGGTGCTCCCCCAAATCCGGTCTGTTTATTTGGAGGCGGGATACATCCCATGGTGATGTGAGAAGAAAGCATGGTATGGAGCAGGAGGGGAAGCAGGGCTGAAGGGCTTGGGAGAAGAGCAAGCACAAGAGGTGGCCAGAGGTGGAGCTGGTGCATGTTGGGCCGGCCACATGTAGGGTATGGCCGGCTCTCTTACAAGGAGCGCATACCTGATCCCGTCTCCCCGCTTTCTATCTGTGCGCTCGTGCTCGCTACATTAGCGGAGCTGGCTCGCGAGAGATTCAATAGCCTTCTCCCACTTTAAAGCAACTTTTCTGAATGCACAACATGAATCCATCGGTGGGGTCACATAGTAATGCTTGAAGTCAGAAGCTATTTTTAAAACTAAATTGCAGAACCACACGTGGCTTTCATTAGTGCTTTACATCAAATTTGTCAGCTAATTAGTGGTTTTTCATCGCTAGTTTTTGCATAGTATTTTATTTGTTCACTCCTCGATACTGTCTTGCGACACCCCCAGCCCTATATACAGTCCCCAGCGCTGGTGCTGCCAGCGGAGGAGGGAGGGAGAGGACGGCTTTCAGGAGATCTTCCTGATCCTCCTGATGGATGGACTCACTGCGTTTGGAGTATATGCCAATATTACGTGTCTGGAGTGGGCGGTTAGCAGCCCGTGTGCTCTCTTCCCTCCCTACCTCCATTTAGTGCTGTAAATGATGTATTGCAGTCCTGAACTGTCTTCAGTTTGGAGGAGGAGGAGGAGGAGGAGGAGAAGGCAAGAAAAGTTGCCAAACATGACTTCATAAGGTTTGACTTTAAATTGAACAAAGTTTCTTGAGTGTCTTGGATTTTTTTTTTTTTTTTCTTTACAAATAAAGGGAGTACAGAGAGCATGGGTTGCTAATGACTGGTAGTTACGGGTCATTAAGCTCACTAACTGACTTCAGGATCAGAACTTTCTAATAACGGCAGTAAGCACTCTTTTAACATTTATTTCTCATTTTAGGGATGGGGAGATGTGATTACCATTCAAAAGTCTGCAGTTATTTTTTCTGTTCATAATTACAGAGGGAGCTTGCTATTTTTAAGGCTGTTTTTAACACATTTGAAAGTATTCTGTGAAATAATTTCTATGGGTTTTTCCTTCTCTTTTGCTGGCTCCTTTAAAAAGCTCTGGAAAACAAATACACAGGAAAAAATGAAAATATGTTGAAATAAGGAATAAAGCAGCTACTGAAGTGTAATAACCCCGGTTTATAGCACACTTTCCATTTAAATTGTTTTTATTAGAGATAAACCTGTTACGCGTTGAGGAATTAAGTGCTGAATAGAGAAGGTTGTTTCGCTGCTGTGTAAGAGAAGGATCCCTGTAGGTAGAGAAGAGTACGATTGGTTTTACAAGTGAGTTATTTGCCAGTTTGGAAGGCTTTGGTTACTTTGGCATCTGTTATAAAAATAGATGATTTTGTTTATTGTCCAGGGGGATACTTTTTTTTTCAGAGGGGCAACAGAGATTTTAGCACTGGGCTTCGTAGGTGCCGTGGGCTTTCTCATCATTGTTACGCCTGGTTTGCTAGAAGGAGCTCAAGGAGAAAATGAGGCAGAGGGATTTTGGGGAATTTCTTGGCACCGCTGTCGATACACAGACTTCTGGCATGCGGCACTTCGGGACAATATTGAGAGGGAGCAGCCTGCAACTCCAAGTATCAAAAGTCAGTGATGGTGTGAAACTCTCCTCATATGGGAGGGCTGGAGGGAGAGAAAAATTCAATATACTGCTAAGTCTCAGCATCTCCTTTCAGACAGCTGATCCTGGAAAATTTCATTCAAAGACTGCAAATTGGAAGTCCCCACAATCTCTCTGTCGATTCTTGAGCAAAGGTGACTTTGGAAATTCGTGACAGCGGAGGAAGGTCTTGTTTTATTCACCCAACAGGAGTGAAATACAAGGGGAAGGGAGAAAGAACAGATCTGTGCGGAAAATGTCACTTGGGCTGTAACCTGAGCCTTAGCGAGCTGCGCCTTTCGGAGGGTTGGGTGACCCTCCGAATATCCTTGCTCTCTGGCTGCTATTATTGCAGCCAATTTCCAACTAAAATAAGTCTTTTGTCATCACCGGCCGTGCCGCCTCTCACTGAGAAGAAACAAAAGTTGTGCGTGGCAGCGAGGGCGGCCAAGCTGGAGGTCAGAGTGCAGGGGCGGATCGCCGCATCCCCGGGGCCGGGGCTGGATCTCGCCCGTGGGACCGGTGATGCACCAGGCGGGGAGGCTGCCAGTGACCTCTGGAGACAGACCCTGATCCAGAAGCCTAAGAGAAAACATCCTAGTAAAATGCAGATTGGGGAAAAGAGGGTTTCCTCCTCCTCTTCAGGGTTATGCAGGTGGAATAGCTGGGGTTTTTCTTGCTTTTTGGGGCACAAGTGCAGTCTCACGTATCCAAAAGGGCAAGGAAAAGTTGACTTGAAAAAAATTTTAAAAATCCTTCAAACTTCTGTGTTTGCCCAACTGTTCAAATGTTTCTTCCATGCCAGATCCCTCCCCTTGCAAAAAAAAAAAAAAAGAGGAAAAAAAAAGACAAAAAATCAACCCAAAGCATCTTTTTGCAGAGTTCTCGACTCTCCTCAGGCAGGGAGATGGGTACAACTTGTACGCTGAGGGATCTCGTGTTGTTTGTGCTGCTATTGATTCTGCTTTTTGGGGGGAAAAACCAAACCAAACCAAAAAAAAAAAAACCAAAAACCCTTCCACATCAGAGAAAAGGTACCAATGCACAGAGCACTTGTATGGAGAAAAATACTTTACGCAAGTCTCTGAGCCTGTGTGGGGTCTTTACTTACACCAGTAAGGTTATGTGGCTGTCTTAATCATTAACTTACGTTTTATGCAGAATCTTATTTTGACAGTACTCCATTTGAGTAGCACTTAATATGTGAATATCTTCTTCAGGTCCTGATTCCTCTGGGGAAAAAAAATGTGATTTAGGGTTTCTTTCCCTTAAGATAGGTGAATGTGAACATAGGGGAAAAGGGGCAGTGAGATTTTTCCTGTCAGGTTTTCTGTTCCATCGTTTTTGCTGGTGTTATGTCAGCCCCGGCGTTCTGTAAATTCAAAAAGTGATCAAAAGATCTTGGCCCTTCTATCAAAAAAAAACTGCGGAGAGTATGAAGAAATTATCCCCATGCCTATATATTTCTGCAGCAACAGCTAATTAGCAATTTTGCTTGCAGAGAGTTCTCAAATGTGATTTATAAACATCACAGCACTGCGTTGTGCTCTCGCAAGGCAAGCCACATTAATAGTTTTAATCTGAGGGGTTCTTACGGACTCCGGGTCTGGGATGCAGGAAGAAACTTGAAAGTGAATACTTTTTTTCTTTCTTTTTTTTTTTTTAATGCATAGTGGTTTGGAGTCTACTATAATGCAAAGTAAAGCGTTCTGTTACAAAGGCAGGGAGGATGGGACAGAAGGTTAAAGGGCATCCTGGAAACAAACAGCTGGACCAGTTTATTTAAACAGATACAAGGATGGGGAGCTGACCTCCGTTTGACTTCTAGTGGGAGGAGCGAGAATGTCATTTTATTACTTTGCCCAGAAGGAGAATGTTCTTGCGTCTGAATTCCCCCCTGAAGACATCCAAACACCGGGCTGTTTGGCAGAATTGCTACTTATAGAAAATACTTACGCGAACGCGTAGGAAGAAGATAACTGTTAAGTACCTGTGTGTAAAATGTGTGTAAAGCAGGTACCCCAAGCGATAGCGTGGGGCAAACAGGTGAGAATATGTTTTACCATAGGCGCGTCTGGTGGTTAATTCTGGGTAAATTCTAGCTATTTAGCTTATTATTCTAGCTGTATAGCTCATCATTATGAGACACCCCCCCCTTTCTTATTAAAAGTGCTTGTAGTTTGGAGGAGAAGGAGGAGGAGGTGGTTGCGTTGGAGTGCGTGTGCTTGATGTTGCTCCGGCTTTCTTTGGGGTAGAAGCTTTTGGCAAGCGAAGGTTTCGGTGACCAGCCAATCTCACGGCTACCAAAGCCCCTCCCCTCCTGCCGCAGTAACAGGTCCCGGGAGCCGGGCGGGAGAAGGATGGAGGACACGCAGCCAGAGCCTGCCAGGCCAGCAGAAAGGAATGGCTGGGGCACCGGGGTTTTGTGGTGGTGTTTTACTTAGGAGAGTTGCTGTGAAAATTGCTTTCTGCAAATGCAGATTACAGATATTAAACAATTTTCTAATTGGTCATGGAGCGAAGGCAGCTAATGGGGGAAAAATAGCAGATTTTTTTTAATCGCTTATTTCACATGGTGTTTGTGCTACACCTGTGCTTATAATGAGAAAGGAGAATTAGTCTAACCTTCTGCTCACATGATTCTAATTTTCATGGTTTGTATAAGATAATGATAAACTGATTTGCAACACCGTTTGCTGGAGTTGAGGGTTGTTTTTTTATTGGAAATATGTAGAAAAATTGATCCGGTACTGTTGCTGACAAAACATGACCTACTTCAGGTGTAAGGTTTCCAGATCAGCACCCGGAATTGGTGCCTCTGAGCCCATCTTCTTGGGACGGGTTTGATTAGGGCTCATCATCTTGATTAATTTTTGCGGGAGTTGGAGTAACGGGAGCCAGTTGGGAATGGGAGATGGGAGGAGACCGAAATGGCCGGGCTTCTCTTTGATGAGGGCACAACAGCCACCACAGGGCGGTGGTTTGCGATTCTTCTCCCCGCCGGCGTAGGGGAATGGATGGGCAGAGCTGGTTCCCGCAGGAAGGTCCCGGTGGCTTTATCTCTGCGGTAGGAGGGCTCCTGCTAAGTCACCCCAAGCAAAGACAACAAAAAAAAGCACCAAGTAGCCCTTTGTGGACTTTCCCGTTGCGTTCTGCAAGCATAGTGTGGTTTTACCCACTTATGGGGGCATACATGTTTTTATTATTCTTTTTCTCTCTCGTAAAGAATGTAAAGTCCGGTTATGAGGCTTTGCCGTGATTAAATCTCGATGGAAATTTTTTCCAAATGGTTTTTAACTAAGCTTTCTGATGAGCGAAACCGCGAGAGAAGTTCTTCTAACGCTCTGCAGACAGGTTCCCAGCCACGGTTTTGAGCCTCCTGATTTCAGTGCCACGAGGACTGCCCGCAGAGGAGACCGAGGCACTCGTGATCCTCCTCCTCCTTCTGTTTTGCTCCAAATTATTTTGAATATTCCTTTCCCAAATAAGCACTGCAAGACTAACTGAGGGGACGAGCTACAAAAATGCAAGGAGTACAGCTGCAGATGGCTATTTTTAAAAGCGACTGTACCTTTTTTTATTTCCAAAGATCTGCTTTTCATTGTTCGGGGGGAATTTTCAGTAGTCCAGTAATTACAGTTTAACAAGATGTTTGCTGTAAATGGTCAGGCCTAGCTGGAGAAAACAGGATTATAAATTCAATTACTGTAAAGCTATGACCTCGCCTTGACCCCTCAGACTTTGCATAAAGAGGGAGGGGGGGGAAAAGCCCACCAAGAAATGGCTAGGAGGAATGCGCGGCTCTGAAGTCCCCAGCAGTGTGACTTAGCGGTGATAAAACTCCAGACGTTCCCTCATTTGATGGGGTTCTGCCATCACAGTTCATTATCTTAATAGTGGGCATTAAAAGGGAATTAGGTTTGCAAGAGGTAGGGGCAGGTTTTGATAAAAAAAAAAAAAAATTGGAAAAAAGAAGTCGGAGGACGTAAGGCAGAAATGGCACTAATGAGGGGGAGGTAGCAGATGCCCTCACGAGCATCTCGCTGGCTTCGCCCGTTTTTTTTTGCGCCCCGTTCTGAATTGAGAAGAGCATTGCCGGTATTGTTTCCTGAAATCTCAGCTAATTCCCCTGTGAAAAGATGAAATGGAAGTGTCCGACTGTGGTAAAAAGCAGGCAAACATAAATCAGCTCGGAAACCCCAAGCTCGTGCTCTCAAAGGTCATTGGGGTTAGAGGTTTTGCAGCATTTTGCATCCCCACGCAGCCCGATGGAGAGCACCGCAGCGGGGCGAGAGGGCGTGGGGGTGGGTGGAAGTTGTCCCTTCCCTAACCGTTTGCTTTCCTCTTTTTTTGTTGCAGGTTTATTAATGCTAGAAGAAGAATAGTTCAGCCCATGATAGACCAGTCCAATCGAGCAGGCAAGTCCCCCATAGTAACTGTATTCAAGTCACGCAGGCGAAAACCATCCTCAAGCCATTCACCGGGAGGTCCATTACCTGGTAAATAAATGAGAAATGAATGCTGGGAGTGATTGACAATTAAAATACAACCAGCTTTGTTTCATTACAACCCTAATCATTTTAACATGATTGAAATATTTGGGGAAAAAAAGACGTTGAAAATTCGAAAAAAGAAACTAAAATGATCCACTTCGTGACCGGACTTTCCATACATGTTCGGAATTAAAGTTATTTTTTATTTCTTTTAGTAGTTGTTTTGAGTTTTCCTTCCCAGCTCCCTCTGCTCCTGTGACCACTCCCTGGTGCATGGCTTGGTGTGGAATTGCTGTAAACTTTATTACCTGTCAAAAGGGCAAAGGGGTCAGAATCGCTTGTGGGACTCAGTAAAGTTCAAAGACATTCAATGAGGTAGAGCTTTATGTGCTTTAATAACCCAAGGCAGCTTACTTCTGAAGCCAGCTTTTCATGTACAGTTAAAACCTTGAGTTCAGGTAGTGGTACTTGTATAGGGTCCTTTTGTCCCTCGTCTCTTCTTTTTAGTAGCTGTCCTTTGGGATTGCTGCGTCTTCGGGGTTTACTTGGGGAGGGGGGATTTTTTTTTTTAATTTATTTTAAAACCTTAAGTTTTCTCATGCCGGCTCTGTCTGGGATCTTGGCTCGCAGCTCTGTGTGGGTATTTTCCCTCGAGGAATAGCCCATTACTCCCAGTTGGTTTTGTCTTCTGAGTCTCGCTGCCAACGATCCAAATCCATCGTTGTCCAAGATGCCTTTGGGCCACGCTTCCTCTTCGAGTACATTCGATTATTTTGTCATTAGAGGTAAATATCTGGCATGGACGTGTTCAGGACCCGCTCTTAGGAGCGTAATTTAACACACTGAGATTTCAGTGTGACTATTCCAGCCATAAAATCCGACTCCTATACAGGTCTTTGCATTGACGTCAGCAGCAGCTGGAGCCGGGGCTCCTCGTGTCTCGAGATTTCAGATCGCTAACTTCATTTCCAAACTCAGAGTAGGAAATTAAGCCAAAACTAAGCAAGCTTGTTAGCCTGGCTGGTAAATTCAAACAGTAGATGTTCTTCCCTCTTTTTAGAGCCGGCATCGATAGCCACCTCACGCAGTCCCTGGGTGGGGGGGTTGTGTCTTGACGCCGTGAGAAGAGGTGACCCTTTTGGCTGTCGCTAAAAAGCAATGTTCTGCGCTTTTCCAGTAAGTCAAGGAACACCCTATAACCCCGACGGGCAGCCGATGGGAGGTTTCGTGATGGACGGCCAGCAGCACATGGGCATCCGAGCGCCAGGTAAGCCCCCGGGGGAGCGTCGCCCGCCGATGGGTGACCTCGGTCGCGCCGCCGCAGGTAACCGCACCTCCGCCCTCCGCCGTCGTCTCAGCTGCCCGCTTTGCCTTGCCTGTCCTCTGCCTGCCTTCCACACCGCCGAGGGGAGCCCGGCGTCTTCTCGCTCGAGCGGTCCCGGACCCTCTGCCATGCGGTGTTTCGGAAAGGGGCTTTTGGCACTATCTGTTGACTTTGCTCATTCTCTGGCATCTTCTTGGATTTTTATCTCCCTCTAGGACCTATGAGTGGAATGGGCATGAATATGGGCATGGAGGGGCAGTGGCACTACATGTAACCTTCACCTAGGTAACCAATGGCAAAGCCAGGGGGAAGTAAGTACGAACGGGGTCTTTGTTCTCACTTTGTCCGAGGGATATTTGTCTCCTTGCATTTCCCTATGTTCTCCCTGCCCATAGCCTCATGCTTGTTCTTTCCTTTCCATCCATCCCTCCATCCATCCGTCCTGTGCCTGGGCTCCTTCGGGTTTCTCTCCCTCCGGTTCAGCGCAAGCTTTCCGAGCTCCCAAACCCCCCGTGTGCGCGCGCGCGCCGTACATCGACGCCGCCGTACATCGACGCCGCCATACATTGATGCTATTATCCATCCCCGAGCACATGACAAAACAAGAAGCAGCCGGGGAGGTGGGGGAGCCCGTCGTCTTGGCAACAGACTGATTTGCAAAATGTAAGCGGTCTGCAGCAGCGCAGGGAGAGGAAAGAGCATGTCCCCAAAGTGTCATAAATCTGTCTAACCGCAGTTGATGCATGAGTTACATTTCTCCCGCTAACCTGCAAGACACCAAAAAAGCCAAACGGAGACTTCTCATAGGTAAAAAAAAAAAAAAAAAAAAAAAAAAAAAAAAAAGCGCGGCTTCATTGACTTGTGTTTTGGAAGGCGATGGACGAAACTTTGATTTTTTTTTTTTTCTGTAATTTTTTTTTTCAAGTTTATTTCTCTTTGTCTGTCCGTCATAATGGGATTACGTGTGGCAAAGGAAAAAGAGAGAATACAAAATAGAGGTGCGCGCAGCAGGCTATGGAGCTTAGCCCAGGCTAATTGACTATATCCAAATTAAGTATGCCATCACTTGCAGTGTGACAAATGGATTTGACTTATTCAGTATACAAAAATAGAGATCATTAATGCAATCTTCAGTGGCAGGCCTCGCGAAGAAAGCCTAGAAAAACTGTCCCAGTTTTTTTTTTTTTCCCCTCTTGTCTTTTTCGTAGGGGAAAATACATTATACAAATGTTAGTTGGTTTAGGTTTTTTTTTTTTAAAAAAAAAAAAGAGTAAAGCGGTTTGAAACACTGAGGCACCAGTACCTTGTTTAAATGGTGCCTGATTCTGTTCCTTTTGCTGTCTTTCTGGAGTTAAAAGCAGTTATTCCAGCATCTTTGTTGTGGCCCCAGCCTATATTAACGTGGGGTTTGAGGTTACCCAGGCCAAGTGTATTTCGTAGTCGTCTTCTCTGGGTGCAAGTCAAAACTAAGTTTTAACAATTAGCTGTGAAAACATTCCTCTGAGCTTGGGAATGCAACAGCCTTATTACCTCATCATGGAAATTTCTAGCTTAGTTAATTTAAATATTGTTTCTTAGTTTCTGGGTCAATTAAATTTAAATGATGTATTTTATGCTTCGTGACCAATTAAATTAATAGGTTATTACAAAAAATATTATCATCTTTTTTGATTAAAGAGCTGTGAGTACAGTATATTTTATAAGCAATTTTCATTAGTTCAAAACTGTTCCTTTAGGCTAGATTAAGCAGCTATTCATTGCTAGAGCCTTGAGACCTGATTCCAAGGTGTTCGGCGCATTCACAGCGCGCTCTTACTTAGAACTAAAGCCAATTGAACCTACTTAGCAATAGCGTATGCCTTTCACCCTTGATGATTATGGAGCTTATAGCTCTCCGAAACAATACACCTGTCAGTTCCCATCAGCTACAGCAATCCAAGCAGAAGGCAGAGGCCCACGGAAAGCAGGAGGTTTTATTGTTTTAGGTCCAATTTTTTTCTCGTTCTCCCAAGCCCACTGAAAGGTTGGCTGAGTTGCGCGTCTGATACTGTCGGACAGAAGTGAGCGGGGGAAAGAATTAATTGATAACTGCTATTGGTTTTTTTTTTTTAAAACGTGTTTAAAAATACAGGTTTGATTTAACGATCGTCCTTAGTAATCCTATCCATTTCGGCTTCATACGAGGCCTTTGCTCAGCATTGGACGTGCTTGCCGTATAGCGCCTGATTGAATGGCGCAGAGACTTGAGACGGATTCCAAGTCATCGGGCTTGAGAGCCAGATAAATAACTGTTGATAAACCCCGACACCGATTTAACTCCTCTCGCCTCCCAAACCCCTCATTAGCTACTGCAGGTTCCCCGCCTTGTATTCCCGGCACGCTTTTACCAGCGGGGAGATGAAGGCGGGTAGCTGGAGCAAGGCCACGCGAGATGGAGCCCACCTGAGCGCCCTCCTCGCAGGGCTTCCCCGGCTTGGCGCCGCCGCCCCGTGTGACGTTGGTCGTCATCGGACGGGCTCTGCCTCCAGTTGGAAACCTCTCCATCCCATACGTTCCTAACCGTAACAGCAGAAAGCGGTTTTCTCTCCCAAAACTCTGCGTTTGGAGGGGGGGAGCATGTTCTTGGGGGCTTTTTTTTCTTTTGACCTGGGAATCATTCCCGTGGCCGTCGTTGGGAGTCCGTACGTGGGCTCGGATCCCACAGAGGCAGTTGCACTCGCGCACCCGTGACTCCGCGCCCCACCTTCGGCGCGAGCCCGGCCTTCCTGTGCCCGAGCGGAGGAGCGTCGCGGCCCGATGTCGGTAGTCGATCCCCACCACTCACCGCCGCCTCTTTCTCTCCGCAGGGCTGCAAAGTATGCCAGGGGATTATGTGTCTCGGGGTAGTCCAATGGGTATGAATATGGGACAGCCAAGCTATACCCCACCCCAGATGCCCCCCCATCCCGCTCAGCTGCGTCATGGCCCCCCCATGCATACCTACATTCCTGGACACCCTCACCACCCAGCGATGATGATGCATGGAGGACCACCCCACCCTGGAATGCCCATGTCAGCATCAAGCCCCACAATGCTTCATCCCGGCGAGCCGGCAGTGAGCGGACAAGTGATGGACATTCATGCTCAGTAGCTTAAGGGAAATACGCGTTGTCTGCAGCGACGGTAGATTTCAAACATTGTCTTTCTGCAATGACTATGGAGTTCTTGGCGTCAACTTTGGACCAAGGGACGTTCCGATTCTTCACAGGGACCCTGAAAAGCAGGAAAACACCAACCGAAGTCAACTTCTGGGGACATGCTAAATACCTATATAAGACATTAAGAGAACAAAGAGTGAAATATTGTAAAATGCTATTATACTGTTATCCATATTACGTTGTTTCTTATAGATTTTTTAAAAAAAATGTGAAATTTTTCCACACTATGTGTGTTGTTTCCATAGCTCTTCACTTCCTCCAGAAGCCTCCTTACATTAAAAAAAAGAAGCCTTACACTTTTCCTGCAAATGACAGAAAGGGCTTATTTGCAGGATTTTTAGAGCATTAAAATAACTATGTCAGGCAGAAGAATCTTTCTTCTATCCTAGGATTTCAGCCATGCACACTCTCTCTCTCCCCTCCTCTCTCTCTGTCTGTCTTTCTTCCCTTTCTCTCCCTTTCTCCCCGTCTCTCTCCCTCTCTCTCTTTCTAGCCTGGGGCGTGAATTTGCATGTCTAATTCATTTACTCACCATATTTGAATTGGCCTGAACAGATGTAAATCGGGAAGGATGGGAAAAACTGCAGTCATCAACAATGATTAATCAGCTGTTGCAGGCAGTGTCTTAAGGAGACTGGTAGGAGGAAGCATGGAAACGGAAAGGCAGTGTATTTGAAGCCTAATTGTCACATCAGAGCATCCTTGTCCCCATGCAGCAACCACCACCTTGTACATCACTTCCTGTTTTATGCAGCTCGAAACATGGACTGAAGATTTATTTTTAATATGTTGACTTTCTTTCTGGGCAAGACATCAGTCATGTGTGCATTTTTTTTTTTCCCCCCCCATAGTCCCATCATGGAGCATTTATGTATACATTGTAAATAAATTTTGTGCAAAAAGGACTGGAAAAATGATCTGTATTATTGCAATTTTTTGTAAAAGTAGCAGTTTGGTATGAGTTGGCATGCATACAGATTTACTAAGTGGGATAAGCTAATTATACTTTTGTTGTGGTTAAACAAATGCTTGTTGATAGCCTTTTTCTATCAAGAAACCAAGGAGCTAATTATTATTAATAATAATCATTGCACACTGAGTCTTAGAGTTTCTGATCGAAACAGTTTGGATTGTATAATAACTCAAAGCCCAGTTGTAGTAGTTTGAGTGCAGTAATGAAATCTGAATCTAAAATAAAAACAAATTATTTTTTGTCATGGTGACTCTACTGCTTGCAAAATTTGTTTCCTGCCCCCCTTCAGTATTTGTAGCCATTCCATCCCAAACTGGGAGCCGAGCGGCTACAAAATTCAGCTAGCTCCAGAGACCTCCCCATCGTTTTGCTATTTAAGTATCGGCTCCGTATTTAAAGAATGTGAAAGTAATGCAACGCTACGTAAAAGAAACTTTCTCAGAACTTGCACTGTGAATTGTCAGGATGGGAACTGTTGCCTATTAATAAATGTAACATTGTAGGGCATGATCAGAGATAAATTTGTGAATAGTATTACCCCCCTCCCCGCCCCCAATTACAGATCTCATACCCAGTTTAAATTATTTGAACCACTGACTTATGACATTTCTCTCTGGAATTGAACATATTAAGGCAAGAGGAAAATAAAACTCGGAAAACATTGCCCGGGCGATGCATATTTGTGAGTAAAAGACGTGCTGGTGCGAGGGGCTGCGGGCCCTCTGCGAGCGGAGGCTGGTGCAGGCCGTCCTCTCCTCATGACCCAATTTTCTCGCACATCTGTATTTTCTGCACCGCGCCCGGCGAGCCCGGGTAGGCCGCCATACCCCCCCCTCTGCTTTCCCTAAAACGGCAGCTATAGAAAAAAAAAAAAAACTTAAAAAACGCCAACAATCCAGGGAATAGGAAAATTACATAAATGTCTTTATGAAAGGCAAAATCATGCAACAGCCCCCCCGCCCCTGCCAGCCACCCCCCGGCAGGCCCGTGTCCCAGGCTGCGGGGGTCCCCCCAGGGGGTCCCCCCCGCCTCCTGGGGTTGGGCAGGGGTGCAGGCAGGGCTGGGGGCAGGCAGCGCAGACCTTTCCGAATTAAGCAAGCCACCAAAACGCGGTCTTCCCCCCACTCTCCCCGGCAGCTTGGACCACCTCCCCCTCTTTCTTTTTTCCCCTTGTAACTCTCCGTTTTCTTTTCTTTCTTTTTCCCTTTTTCCCCCGTTTTTTTAAACGGCCGCTGTGCCGCCAAAGGGGATGCGCATCCCGGCTGCCGCTTTGTGAGCCCGGAATAATGACACTTCTCTGCCAAAACGTGAATGAACGGGGCTCGCTTTTTGCCTTCTTGTTTTGTTTTGTTGTTGTTTTTTTTTTTTTAATGTTTCTTGAAAGACAAAAACAAACCGCCCTCTTGCATGCGAGGGCACACGCGTCCCTTCCTCCTCGAGGTGGGGCACAGACCTTCCTCCGTGGGAGCTTTTTTTTTTTTCTTTCGGGGGGGTGTGCCCATTTCAACTTAAACCCGCTATTCTATCCCAAGACATTTAATCAGCTGTAATTATAACACATTCAAAATGAAGAATATGCCTTGACAGTATTTTTATTGTTACTGTTCATCGCATGATGTTAGACGGCTTCGGAGGCACAGGAAAGAGAAGTAAACGGGTTACAAATAGGGAATTATCCCTCGTTTAGCATTAAAATTCATTTAGATAAAATTGCCACAAACATTTAAATGGGGAGATTAGTTCCCCCTCACGCCTTATTGCACTCTCTCAATGGCTCCGTTAAGAACATTTTACACGTTGGAAATTCCGCCTTTTCGGGCCGATCGCGGTTTCCTAGCGACCCGCCTTTCACCGCACCGGGGGGTGCGGGGGGGTCCGGGGCGGGGGGTCCCCGGCCGCGTCCCAGGGCCTCGCCCCGGCCCCGGGGGCTGCGCGTCCCGCCGCGGGGTGCGCTCGGCGCTGCGCGGGGGGCGGCGGAGTTCGGGAGCGGGCGGGGGCGGGGAGGGAGGCCGCGGCTCGCAGCCCCTCTGTCCTGCCGCTGCCCGCCGCGGAGGAGGAAGAGGAGGAGGAAGAGGAGGAGGAGGAAAGTCGGCTTCGACTGCCATCTCTTGGGGGCTCGGGAGAGTGCCGCGGGGAGCGGGGGGGCTCCGCGGACGCCCGCGCAGCGCCGCTGGCATTGCGCACCGCCGGCCGAAAGTTTGTGCGAGCCTCCCCCCGCTCTTTTTTTGTTTTGTTTTGAGCCGCCACAATTTCCCGCTTGCACCTTTTCTTTTTGTGCCCACCCCGCCCCGGGCGCAGCGTCCCGCGGAGGCTGGTGCGCGCAGTGCCGCACAAGGCGGGCGCAAAGCTTTACTCCCCCCACGCCCCGGGGCAGGGGGGGGGCACAGACTCGTCAGCGCGGTATTTGCGCGCATCGCTGCGCGGGGTCGGGGTGAGCACCCTCACTCCACGAGGTTTTTTGTTGGTTTTTTTTTTTTTTTGAGGGGGAGCAGCAAATCACAGCGAAGCTGAGCGGTGGGGACCGAATCCCCACGCCGGGCAGCGGGGCTCGCGTGGGGGGTGCCGGCCCCGCCGGTCCGGTCGTGCCCCCCGCAGCCGCAGTACTTTTGGGCTCAGAAGCGGCACTTTCCGGACACGCGGTGAAGATTTCCATCCCCCACGCTGTTGCGTGGAAAGTCCCCGCTACCGGGGCCTCGCTCCGCGCGTCCTGAACCCGCGTGGAAAACTGTAGGGTGTTAACTCCCTCCCCTGACCTTGCTGTGCCGCCCGGGAGTATAAAATAGATATATAGAAAGCAACGTTTGCCGAGGGCCGAGAGGAGGCGGCTGCCCCCGGCCGCGGGCAGGGGCGGGCGGTGCGCGGCGCGGCGGCGATCACGCGTGGGGCGTGGCGCTGCCGCCGAGGTGCCGCCTGGCGCTGGCTGCTCCACCCCGGGCCGGGCCGCTGCTTTGTGTGTGCCGGGCGGCAAACCTTCCCCGTCCCTTTCGTGCGTGTGGAAGCAACTGCGTGCCTGGGTGGCAGCTGCTGCCAAAGCCCCAACTAACTCTTTGGGAAGAGCAAGGGGGAAAAGAGTGAAAGGCGAAAGAAAGACTGTTCATTTTTTTTTTTCTTCCTTTGGTGCCATTTTGGATGTCATCTGTTACCTTGGTGACTGTGCTCAGCCCCCAAAGCCCCTGGATTGTTAGGGGGAAAAAAAAAAAGAAAAAAAAAGCGTGCTATTTCTGCACCGTCATTTATCACTGTCACCGCATAATGATTCCCCTCGCAGCTCCTTATTGATGTTTGTAATTGCATTATCTCATAAAGGGAGGGGGTGGCGGGCCGGGATGATCAATGGAGCCGCGCCGAGCATGCCGGGGTCAGGGGAGGCGGGAGGCGGCGGGGCCCCCTCCCGGTCCCTGTGTCCCCCCCGAGTCCGTGGGTCCCCGCCGGGTCCCCGCCTGGCAGACAAGTCCCGGGCACCCCCCGGAGCAGCCGGCGAGCAGGGCAAGGGAAGCTCCCGGGCGGGGCCGTCCTTCTGGGACACCCCGATTTTGGGGGGCCTGGAGGAAAAAAATCAGGCCCCATCGAGGGAAAAATTAAAGTGGGTTTCATACGATTTGGGTGGGAAAAAGCACTCGGGAAATTCTCCCCCCCTCCACAATCCTAAGCGTTTGGCCGGGTACCTGCCTGCAGGGCGGCGGGGCGGGGCCGGGGGGGGCTGCGCTGGGGCTGCGCGGCCCCTCCGCGGGGACCCCTTCCCCGGCAGCATCCCTGTTGCCCCTCCGAGCCGGGCCGCGGAGGATGCGCGGGGCCCCGCGGCGCCGCGGGGAAGCACTGCCGGCGGTTTCGGGGGTGGCCGGGGGGGCCGGGAGCCCGTCGGCGGGGAGGGCGCAGAAACGCCACCCGTTTCCCGCATTTAGTTGTTTTTTTGGTGGGTTTTTTACCGTTTCTTCTCACCGCGGCGGAGCGGCGCCGAGCGCTCTATAGAGAGGGCAGCGCTGCTAAAAACCCCAAACCTGAGCGGGGTTTGCTCCCCCTCCCGCTCCCCCCGCTCTGTACAGATTACCAGCGAGGTGAAGATTAACCCCTTTCCTCTCCTTCCCCCACAACACGAACTCCACGCGCAGCGCCCAAAAGTTGTTGGTTTCCCCCCCCCCCCCGTCCATTTTTCCCGGAGGATGAGCCGGTGCACCCCAAAACCCGGGACCTGGGGGGACCCAAAGCGGAGCCTTGTGTGAGCCAAGGCAGAAAGATGCTGAGTTTGGCACAGCCACCCCAGGCAGCCCCGCAGCCTCCCTTTAACGCGCAGCGCTAAACCGAGGGGAGAGAGAAATCCCCTCCCTCTCGTCCTTCCCCGCCTCGATCGGCTTTCTCCCCAGGCTGCCCCCGCCTTCCCTTGGAAATTTAGCAACCCTTTGGTTTGGAAGTAACACACTTACACCCCAAGTGATATTGTTCTTTCCCCTATAAATATATATATATTTAATCTTTCTGTATTTCCTCTAGGAATGAGGGTTGGCGCTACCGTTAGCCTTGTAAAGAAACGCCGGTTGTCTGCTTTTACATAAACATTCACGTTTCCAAATAAACTTTATAAGGTTTTCAATTGGAAAGTAAAGCAGTCGGCGCTGCGAAGCAATGGGGCGAAGACATTGCACTTGAAATTTAAAATGTGAACTAATCCAACTTGGCTATTTTTTTCCCCTTTTTCTGGTCTGATAGTTTGCAATCTGGAGTTCCATGCTTTAAAAAAAAAAAAAATTAGTGCCATAGCCCACGGTTGAAATAGTGAAAAATTAGTCTCGTTTCAGAAATTATTTATTTATAGAACGAACATGATTAAAACATAAAAAACACACAAACTGCAGCTGCAACAAAAAAACCCCACCGTGATTTACGATTATTAAATCTTTGATTGCCATGTTAATGTTTCTTTTTCTACCTTTCATTTGCATTTTAATCTATCGAATCTTTACAATTTTGCTGCCTCCTACTCGAATGATTGATTACACATCTGAAAGAGAAAAAAAAATACTAAGCTTTCTAGACGAGCTTCTATTTTTCCTCCCCCCTTCCCTTTGCTGGTTAGCTTTCTGAAACCTTCCTCAACAATGTTAATGCAAGCAGGACAAATTAATTATGCTCTTTTAAATGTCAAAGGTATAAATAAAAATGTGTGTCCCCCCTCCTCCTTTTTCCTCTCCTTTACCCCTCGCCCCAAATGGGAATATTTTTCCAAGCCGCTTGTTTTAAAAGCAAGAAGGAATCACCCTGGTAAAATACAATTAAAAGAAACATACGCGCAGCATCCTGACTGCAAATAAATATTATTGCGTGGGCATTTACCTATGGAATAGGGGAAAAAAAAAACAACCGGGAGAGGTGGGGGGAGGCAGGGTGGAGGGGAGGGCTCCCGGCGCAGCGGCTCGTCCTCAGCTTTGGGGTACTTTCTCCCCACCCCCCCAAAAAAAGGGGGGTGTGTGTCAGGGAGCAGCACCCGGGCAGAGAGGAACACCCCCGTGGGTTCCTCCTCCCCCGCGCCCCACGGGCCCGGGGGGGTAGTGGAGAAAGGGGGGAGGAGGTGTATTAGCGCCGGGATTGGGTCCCACCTGCCGGGGATGCGCCCCACGGGGCCGTGGGTGCTCAGGCGGGGATCGCCATGGGGGGACACCCACCAGGGGGCTGCCCCACGGGGGGACGCCAACCTGCGGGCTGCCCATAAGGGGACACCCACCCCGGGGATATCCCCTCGAGGGGATGCCCACGGAGGGGCACCCACGCGGAGCAGCCCCCCGGAGCAAGGGGCTGGAGGCATCCCGCGGGCAGGGCTGGCACCTGCGGGGGCCGAGGGACAGCTTTTTGGGGGGGAATCAGCGGGAAAAGCGGAAAGGAGCGGGCAGGGCGGGAGGGGCGGAGGCAGCGGCGCGGAGACTGCGCACCTGCGGACGGGGAGCGACCATGCGGGCCGGCGGGCGGACGGGGAAGATTTAGAGGTGAAGTGAAGGCAGATGATTGTTAAGAAAGTAATAGTAAGGTATCCCATATACTACAGTTTTATTGTGGGGTAGTAACTACTAGATTTATTTATTGCCGAGGCTATATAATAAAGATAATGACCGCAAACTCAAGATAAATGCTTACGCCCATAGCTGGTCAATTCTTTTTTATTTAAGAGGGTGATCCGGAGAGGTGAAAGTCATCTTCTCCTGACCACAAATATCAGTCTTGGTTTCCACCGGGTTATAAACATGACATGCAAATAAAAGCAGGGGCTGCCGGGCGCGGAGAGTTTGGGCTGGGGGGCGCGGGAGGGTGCCCCCGGGGGGTGTCCCCTCCCTGTGCTTTCTCCCTGGCCGGAGCACCCGCAGGGGAGAACACCGAGATGAAACGGGGGAAAAGAGCCGCCCCGCGGAGGGAGGGAGGGGTGATAAAAATAGCACAGACCCCCACCCCCCCAGCCCTTGGGGAAATGCCCCTTTGCGAGGGGGGAGGCCCGGGCGAGCGGCCCTGGGGTGCCCCCGCCGCTGCCGCCCCCTCGCCCCTGCCCGGGGGCGATCGTGGGCTCGGCCCCGCCAGAAGCGCGGCCGCCGCCGGGCGCCCCGGGCGGTGGGGAGAGCCCCGGCGGCAGCGGGGCAGCGGGGGAGAGGGCGCGGAGAGCCGCGCAGCTTCGTGCTTTGCGCGCAGGGTGAAATCCTGAGGCTGAGAAGTGCGAACGACCCTCCCCGAGCGGCACCCGCGCCCCCTCGGCCCTAACCCGAATCTCTCCTGCCGGCCGACCGTGAGTTACAGTTTCCCCACCCTTCTTCAGCCGCTCTCCCACGCGGGACCGGCGTCTCTCGGGCAACTCCGGGCTCCGCCAGCCGCGGCTGGAGCGCATCTTCTCCCCCCCCGCCCCTCCCCGGCCCCAGGCTGCTTGCGCCGGTCCTTGCGCGCCGCGCAAGCAGGGCGCAGCGCCGCTCCTTCTCCTCCCCGCACGACAACTTGTCTGTCGCACTTCAAAGGGCGATAACCTGATTGCTTCCAGAGTTTAAAAGTAATTAAGCTATATTAAAGGAACTTAAAGAAAACCGGTTTGCCGCGCACCGGCTCCCCCGCTCCTTCAGAGGGTAAATAGGAGCCCCGTTTCTCGAAGAACTGCGTTAAAAATCGTGCATTTGTATAACGTATGTGAAAAATGTAAACAGATTTCGTTTTTGAAAGGGTATGGGTAAAGTGGTGGTAATTATATATAATTAATGCTGAAGGGAAAATGAACACATAATAGGTTCCAAAGATTAAACCATCTGTAACTATCAGGGGAACTTTTAAAGTTTTTCTTCTTTTTTTTTTTCTTTTAAAATACATCTAGTTCCTTTCGCTAAGGATTTTTAGATGTAAAAATTCAAGCTAATGTTTGCTTCTCTGAAGTATTCTGATTCGAGAAACAAATCCCTAAAAGGTTTCAGCGATTCTCAATTTACAACTTTGAAGATCATCCAATATAAAAATAAATTGAATGGTAATTTTAACCATTATTAATGTTTGCGGCACTTAATTTAGCTAGGTGCTGGCTTTCCATTTTTGATTACACCATAAGGAAGTTATTTTACTAAGAAATGTTAAGATAAAGTATAGGCATTCCCACACATTCTTTATATTTTTTCTGGCATGTATTTATTATAGTCTACTCAATCTATTTCAATTTCTAGGTAATGCATAATCACTGGAGCCAATTTTCTTTTTTTCCAGCAACATGTTTGCAAGGGTAGGAGCAGACTGTGAAGATGTAGGTCCTGCTTATCTGTACGTGACATTCAAGGCAAGCGGCTATAAATTTAAATCTGTTTTTCCTGCTCTCTCGGATGGCGTTCGCAGAAGTAAACCCAGCGCCTTTAACATTTGCAAAGTTAGGACCGGCTCTAGCTTTCGCAATGCTAATAGGTGTTGAGATGTTGTGCGAGTTGTAACTTCTGTCAGAGACCATGCCTTTTCGATAACGCTAATTCGTCAGGTGTGAAGGCAGAGCTGTTAAACCCCATGTGCCAACGGACCCGTTGCCTGCACAGTGGTTTGCAGGACTGATGCCTAGAGAAAAGAAACGTGTTTGTGCAGAAAGAACAATTGAAGTTAACAGGAACTGAGGCTTAAACTGCTCTGTTAACTCTTGCGTCCGCTTGAGAGGTAAAAATGAATCTGCTCCTCTCAGTCCTAACCTCAGGGCTGGTTTCTGGCTGTTTGCGATTGTGGGGGATGTTTTCTGCTGCAGGAGGGAACGATAGATACCGCCTATGGGGAATTCACCAGCTGGCAGTTCAAGACAAGGTTTAGGTTGTCACTCCCACTCCCCAATTATTGTGTCTAGCTTGGAGAAGCAAATTTTTAAGCAACAGGACTGCTTTTTGAAATCCACCACACCGCAGAGGTTTATACACAGCGTAAGCCTTCAAATTAATCCCCAGATTCTTTCTTTAATGCAGAAGCCAAGCAGCTGAGTTTCAGCTTGGCATTTCTGGCAAACCCAGGTGGAGATGCTGAAGACCCTGCAGCAGTAAAGGGGGTTTGCTCTTCAGGACTGACCTAGTTTAACCCCTGAAGCAGCTTTTGTGCCTCTCACTCCTCAGCCTACCTGGAGGAGGACGAGCTGATGGCGGATCCCAGCCCAATGACTCACCCAATAACTTTTCCTGAACCACATCCATGTTGTGCAGAGATCAAAGCGAGTTGCTTGGGCAAATGTACATATGGGAAGGAGGTGGAGGAGAACAAGGCTCAGATGGGGATAGCAATCTCGGAAGCTTACTTTTTGGGGATGAAAGTGGTTGTAAGGCCCAGTGCGAGTTGAGTATACTCATAGAAGCTATAGCGTGTTTTAGAGCTATAAAAATCAGTTTGCTACCAAAATGCTCAGCTGTTTGCTGGTATCGAACGAGGGCAGTGTGTGCAGGCAGGTGCAGCGATCCTTGGTGTTGGCCAGCACCTAGCCACAGTGGATTTAGCCGTTCCCGATATCTCACACAGCACCAGAAACACAGACTTCAGCCAGCGACTTTTTCCCCAAGCCTGGGAAATCCCCTGCAAAGCCTCCTGTGTTCAGAAAACCCCTTTCCCCCCCTTGGTGTCCTGGATGGAGATAAAGGACAAAAACCCCCACGTTTTGTCACTGTCTTTTACCAGAGTAAATTAACAGCATACTTCCCTTTTCAATGCCTTTTGATGTGCTAATCCTCACTCAGCCCGACACAGCCACCTTAATCTTTCAGGGTACCTAATGTGTCCAAGCGCAAGCTGAACGGAAAGTCAATGGGATTTCAGCTTCCGAGGGCACTTTTGGGTGACACAGAGCCAGGGGTGGGCGATGCTGCCTGAGGGGAGGGCAAACCGCCTCGGGGTGCCTCAGTTTCCCCTCTGATGGAAGGTGCTTGGTGGCTTGCTTTCTTCTCGCCTGACTTGTTGAGGTGGGTTGCTGCCCAGGGTTTCAGTTGCCACCACTGGCTGCTGGGAGCATCAAGCTGGTGATGAAAAAGCAGGCCTGGTTGCTCCTAAAATGCTGCTCTTACAGTCCTTGTGAGTGGGATTTCCCCCCCTCTTCCCAGCCACTTCCCACGGAGGTTTTTTTTGGTGATGCATGGCAATCAAGCTGGCCTGGCGGAGCTCCCACACACGCTTGGGTCCCAGCATGGGAGTGAGACTCAGCATTTATTTGCTGTGAGCCCTACCCCAGACTACAGCAGAAATGGAAACCATCACCTAAATTCTCTTTTCCGGATGGATTGCTCTTTTTCTTTTTTTTTTTTTGCTTTATCTTTAAATCCCTTTGCCCAGAGCAGAATTAACAACAGGCCTTGTTAATGAAGGGATCAGCAACATCTTCCCTGATGGAATTAAAACCTCCTACCTGGCAAATTAGTCCTCCCGCTAACCTCCTCCTCCTTTTACAGAATGTTTTCTCTATTGGAACTTGTTAGCGGTTTGTGACTTGCACTGATGCCCTTTGGCAGTAATTAGGGAGGTGCTGAGGAGGCAGAGACTGGGTTTGGACCCAGATTTAGCTTTCTGCTGGGTTTGAGGAATTGCCTGGCCGCTGAATCGGAGCCAGGACTTGCATTTCCACGGGATGATGCTGAAAGGCAGTCAGTGCTTGTTGTGGGATTTTTGCCAAAAAGTGACCAGCTCTTCTCCCGAATTGGTGTCCCCAACCTGTACCAGAACAGGGTGTGAGCCAAAATTGAAAGGTAAGGGGTATGGTCCATTTAGCATCTGTCCTTGAGCCTCTGTGGAACCTGGCAGCTGTGTCTTGAGAAGCGATTGACCTCTCCTTTGGTACCACCGTGCTCATCTAGTGGAGGGCGCGGTCCCATGGCAGCTGGAGGACATAAGGGGTCTCCTCTCCTCCGCTGGCCGGTACCAAGCTACCAGCTCAGGCAGCTGCTGGTGGTGGTCTTTATCTAGCTTTGGGATCACGGATAGGGAATGACCAAAATGTGTACGTCAGGCTTACGGTCGGAGAATCGCCTTTTTCTATCGTTGCCACGTATCTCCTACTTGGTGCCTGCCGGGGACGGAGCTGTGGTGCTTTACCAAATGGGTCTGCCGAGCAGAGCCGTGTGGCTCGTGTAGGCACCCACCGGCGCAGGAGCTACCAGGTGCTGAGCCTGCCGAGATGGAGGATGTTCAGCAAGAAGCATGTTGTTTTACACCAGGAAAGAGCAGACAGCGGTGCCTCATTTTGGAGCGGAGAAAGGTCCCTCCAGACCCATGGAAGTGGCAGCTTGAGGCTCTGCTACACGCTCTTTGCAGGGAGTCATTGTCGGAACGAGGAGCTGGTCATGGCGGGAACAGCCAAGGTGGAGATCATTGTCCTGGGGAGGAAGAAGGAGCCCTTTTAACCTCCCTGTGCCCAAGGCCGTGGGCAGGTTCCCCTCCCAGCTTCCTTGCCCCTGCCCCGGCCGCAGGCTCTGAGGGCTGGGCTGGAAGGACACTTTATCTTGTTTGTATCATGCGAGTGCTGGAGGGTCGGCTCTTCTCCTCGGCGAAACGTTCTGGCGCCGGCGGCACGCCTTCTCCGCGAGAGGCAGAGCGGTTACAGCTCAGGCTGGTCTCTTTTTGCGGGGCGGGGAGGGGGGAGACGAGAGAAAACGGGCACAGAATAAAACAGGGAGTTGCAACTCTTGGACCTGGGGCTATAACCGGGAAGTGTGGCTGTGTGTGCCGGGACGGCCCGGCAGCACGCTGCAGCTGGGGGGTCTCGCCTTCCCTCGGGAGAGGCACCCCAGGTTCTTCCCAGCACGAGGGCTTGGGAACTCTTGCAATGAAGCAGCTGAGGACAGAGAGAGTAAGAAAAACCTGTTTTGTTGTTGTTTTTTTTAGGTGGCCTTTCTCGGCATCCAAACCAGGAGACACGTAGCCAGCCAAAGGACCTCCTGTGTCAGAGCAGACGAAGGTCCTTGGCCTTCGCCACCCGCCAAGCGATGCGTCCCCTCACCTCCGACCAAAGCGGACTAGACACAACCCCACCAGCGCTAACGAACGTCTCTCTCAGAAAAGCCCTGTCCAGGCAGGCGAGACGGAGGAACGCGCTGTAAACCCACCTCCTCGGGGGTGTGGGCCGCAGCCTTGCGACGTACGCGACCCCAACCTGCTTCAGATGGGCTTTTTACGGCCTTACGCCATCGCGGCCTGCCCCACCTGCCTCCCTTCTCTCAGCCGCGCTAGCCCCTATGTAGGCAAATTGTGAGGCTCATAATCGACGATTTTTAGTGCATTTCTTGATTAAAAACGCTATGGCTCCTGCTTTATAAAGTCCCGACTGCTCGACTGACGCGTAGCATAAATACGTGTATATATATTTTAGGCCATCTAACCATGGGAATTCTCATTATCCATCTAAATGCATTTTGGAGGCCTCCAAAGCTCTTCAAGTCTGTGCCACTGAACTGTGTTATCATCTGAGCAAGGGAAGCGAGAGCTTTCAGCACAAAGACCCTCAGGAGTTATTGCTTGAGCAGTTTGTCATTCTTTGCCAGCCTTTAGGATTAAATACCTTTAGTTGTTATAATTAGAAAAGCCCTTCAATAATAATAATTTAAAAATTTAAATTATTGTTATTTTTATTATTTTTAATAGTAATACAACAGTTTTTTGCTTTTTACTTCTTGAAAATATCTTTATGGACTAAGTTTTATGCAGGCACTGTTCAGTGTCAACAGGCAAGATTTTCTTCCCTGCAAAATTGTGGATGCTGATATACAGAGCAGCAGAGCTGAGCTTTCCAGGAAAGGGCTCTGACCTTGCTCTTCATATTCTCCAGGTGGAGAAGCCCTTGAATTATCTCAAGTCCCAGTTTCAGAAGCAATGAAAACGTAGCCTAAGGTTTGTCAATGTGCGTATCCAGGTTGAAATACCACTCCTCAAATCTTGGCTTGGGAAAATCCTCTTAGACCAGAGCAAAGAGGAACTTTTTGCTTTCTAAAAAAGGTTGACCCTACAAGTGTACAGGGGGGTGAACTGTGCAATTCAGACTACAGAAATCGCTGATTTATTAAAGCTCTCCAAGGCCTACAATCCTTAATAAAAGGAGACTTCGTCAAGGCTGAAACTTCTGCAGCTAAAAAATCAGAGAATTTGTATGTTGGTTGCTCTCCAGGGCCTATGGATGGCTGTTTATTGTTGTTCGGAGACGAATTCAGCAGGAAATTTAAAGTGGTCCCCTGGAGTAAAGGGGTAACCCCAAATTAGCCTCAGCGCAGAGGAGAGCTGAACTTGGTGATAGATACGGGCAAGTATGAAAGGCACATAGTTGCAATAAGACATTAAGCATCCTTTAGAAAAATTGATTTCTTATTACTTATCTTCCCTCTCTTCCTCATCTTTGGCTGCTCTGCTGGGCTCAGGTGTGGACGTCTCTCTACTGGGGGTGTAAAAACCCCCACAAAACGGGGAGATGTGTAAGAAACAACTTGTAACTGAAACTACTCACTCTCTTACAGTACACATAATCAAAGAAGGTTGGTATTAACTTTATGGTTAGATGAAAAAAGGCCTTTGAAGGAGTTGAATGGAGCTGTTTGTTTTCCCTTTTGGAGCCCTGTTCCTCCAAGGCATGCTGTCATGCTCACTGGACCTGAGTTTTATAGGTTGGACTGGAGCCTTTGACAAAACTGAATTTGCTTTAAATGACTGAAATTAGATACTTATAATCCAAAGTAACAGCCTAGGGGCTCTCTTGTGTATTATCCTTCACTCTCAGTCCTTTGCTTTGTAGTGTCAATGGAATAATTTGTTAAGAAAGTAGAAATATAAAGCAATAATTCTGAAACCAAGAAGGAGCACGGACTAACCCTGTATTTTGCTGATACTTATTATCTTCTTACCTAATATGACAGTGCCTCTCCCAGAGGTAGTCACTTGAGAGCACAGTTTTGTCAAATTTCTGCTTTTGAAATTATGATTCAAATATTATTTTGTTCTTTGAGTTATTTAAGTGACACCGCCGCTTTCCTTCTCCCCCAGTGAGGCGAGACATCCATGGCATGAATAGGCATTCAGGTTGGAGAGCAGAAGAGAGATTTCTTCCTACTTATGGTGAGTGCTTGGATGCCCACTTTCCAACCAATTTTTCAATGAAATTGAGGTATCTAGATCTCCGGTAAGTGCTCAACAATCTTCCCCAGCAATCTCATCACATGCTGCACTCTTCCAAATCTCCGGGTCAGATATTTCAACTGGTCTAAATCAGGGCAGTTTTATTGGCTTCAGAGCCAGTTTATATTAACTGAGGATACAGCCCTTTGTGTTTCTAGCTTGGCAAGGTAAATAGCTTCCAAATCCTCCAACTTTTCCTTCTCTTGTTTATAGCATTTATTTGTGCATGTGTATGTCCATAGATGAGGGAGAGTTCATGGTTTTTTCCCTATGTATTGGCATGTGCACACACACAGACTAAACTGAACATGAAATGTGTTGGGTTGAACGGATCCTGTAAAAATGGCAAGAAAAATCTTTAAACATACAGAAAATATCGGGACTGGCTTTCCAACTGGGCTGTTCTGCTACTGTTAACGGAGCATTTACTTGGGTGGCGGTGTACACCCTGCGCCCGTTTCCCATCGATTGACAGCAGAAAGTCGCACTAAGGTGCTCACTGAAACCACCAATGTTGTTCACATGGTTCAACAGAAACCCATGAAATTTATGCCGTGGTTGGGTTTTGATAGATTTAGACTACTTAACAGCAATTCTCCATCATCCCACACTTGAGCGATCTAGCCCTATTTATCACGTTTCCTGATGTGCTGCTTCAGGAAGACCTACCTGCGTTTCTCTCTGTATCTCTACACAAGTATTTAAGGAATTCCATGAGGATTATTATTAACAGAGTGACTTTCACGTGGGGGCAAAGAAACACCCTTACACTGGTTTACACATGGGCTACGCTCCAGCCTGTAATCCGGTTTATGCACTTCATGCTGTTAAAGAAATGGGTTTGCTACAGGACGCAGAAACATGGAGCTGCATAGTTTGGAAAGGAAGTGCTGCCTTGAAGCCTCTTCTTTAGGGTGTTGTTTGGGCTGCCGGTGTCTTGGTGATGAGGTTGCTGCTTTCCTGTCAGTTTTAGGAGAGTAACGACCTTTGGCTTAGGAGACTGTGCTTTGGGCATGTAAAGAAGATGTAAATGTTTTTTGAAGTGATAGAGCTGACAAGATCAGGAGTCTCCTTAGTACCTACACCCTCTGCAGTAGGACTTGTAACCTACTTTTATGAAGGGAAAAACCAACGTATTAATTTACTGCCGTTGCTACATAGTGGGATTTATGCATGCCTTACTGTTAATTGGAGATTATCACATCAGGGCTCTCCTATCACTAATAAGAACAAACCCCTAAATCACAAAACCTTTAATTGATGCCAGCTGAAAGGCCTCCTTCTTCTTTGTGCTTGTATCGTGTAGCTTTGTAAACTATAAAAACCCCAGGGCAGCGTCTGAGAACGGGCTCAGGCACCGGCACGGGATGGGGGATGTGGCTGGAGATGGACGTTACCAGCACATGGGAGGGAGGGAGGGAGGTGGGAAAAAGCACGTCCTGGTGGGATCCGTCCTTTACTTTTCTCGCTTAATGCCACCTGTGAAAAAGTGGGCGCTGGCTCTGCGTCCCCGCTGGGATGGGGCAGCGGCTGCCTTTCCCGTGGAGCAGCAGCTTGGCCCTTTCCGCCGCCCGGGGAGCGGAGGGAAGCGTCGCGCGTGGCTCCGCTCTCCCCCTCCTCATCCCGAGCCTTCCTGCGGGGCGTGCCGCAGCCCCGCGCGCAGCCTCCCCAAAGGTGAGGAGGTACAGGCGCACTCCGGCCCCGGCTGCAGAAAGCGGGGGGGGAGCAGCTCTTGCCCCTGAAGGTGCCCGGCTGGGTTTTGTGGTGGTGGCTGGACATCGAGGGGCTGCCTTCTTTCACTCTTCGCTTGCCCCAAGAAGGGACTCCGTAGGCTGCTGCAGGAACGCGTGTTTATTTACCTGCCCTTCCTGAGCTGGCTCAAATATCTAGCGACTAAGAAACTTCCTCCGAGTCCGGTTTTAAAACTTTATCTTTTTGTTAAAACACAGCTCCGTAGGCCAAATTTAGCACTGAGGAGGCATCATATGGATCCTATGGAAGGCTGGGAATAAAATTAATTAATGCATGGATTACAATGACCTATAAATGTCATTGTTTCATCTCAAAGATATATTGGTACTGTAATTTTTACTTAACTCTTTCAAAGGACCACATGTGAGCACCACTGAATGGATACGGAAATTATTTATACAGCATGTTAAGGGGACATTAAAGCGTTTCGTAGCATGTGGTAGGCCTCTCAGCGAGGCGAAAGACACAGATCAGCTATGCAGCTGTGGTGTGCTGCTTTGGCTGTGCCAAAGCCACCAGATGATGTAGCTTTCCTGCCTGCTTGCCTCGAAAATAAATGTGAGCCGCATTCCCCAGGAAGGGGCTGGATGCAGCGGGGTCCCCACCTTTAAATCCACAGAGGGGACAAGGGCAGAAGTTTCATTTTTCAGCTTTTTTGCTGCCCTGTTTTGCATTTTCTACCCCGGGGTGGTTTGCGCCGTGCCAGGTAGGTGCCAGTCTTTGCACAGCCTCTTTGTTCAGGAAATCCAGCATCCCCCAGAGATCAATGACTTGTGGCTACTGCCCGCTTCAGTGATTGTAGTGGTTAGGAAACCCTTTGTAGCTCTGCCTCCTCTGCAAAATAACAATAATAATAATAATAAAAAAAAAAAAGAAAGAAAAAAAGAGCAGGCATCCATCCTGTATGGGCTCCAGCTCCCCAGGGAGGTGGCCAGATCCTCTGCCCCCCTGCTGTGCTTCTTCCAGCCTGGGGTACCAGCCCCGCTTCCCCGGCTCTGGCCTCGGCTGTGATCACTGGCTGCAAACAAGGTTATGTATATAGACCATATACACACACACACACACAAATTATATGTATAAGTGAAATACAGATGCAAATTTTATTTTTTTGTATATGCAAAATACATACACTACATATATGCAATACTTATATGGAAAAAAAAAAATCTGTATACACATAGAAAGAAGGCTGATGTAGATGAAAGCCCCGTGGGTACGTAGGTGCATACGTGCCTCCTGTTACAGAAAATAATGACCGTGAACTATGGCAGAAACACGGAGAAGCGTTCTGGTGACATCATAAATTAGCTGAGCTTTGCTCTCCGGGTTTATGATGATGTCATCAGAATGCCTTGACAGAGAGTATCTTTAACCTAGCAATTCACACTTGACCATCATTTATTTGATAATCTATACGCCGGCTGACACCGCTAACCGGTGTGTAGGCTGAATTCAGAGCGGTGCGTGCGGTCCGGCACCGCCTCCCCCTCCGTGAAGCCTTGGCAGGGGCTGGGGAGCAGAGCCTGCATTTTTGGTACAAACCTGAGTGCGCGTTTGATTAACGGCTTGGGCCGATGCGTATCTTCAGATGTGTCTAAATGGCTCGGGAGATACTTTTCTGAGGGGAAGTAGAGTGATTTTTGATGATGCTGAGATATCGATGCCCTGAGCGGTACACGCAGGATGGGCAAAGGTGCTTGCGGTCCAGTTTCGGTCCTGGTCCTAAAACCCAGCGAGGTCTTAAAAACTATGTGCAATTTCAGGTACCTAAAGAATACCCCCAAAAATACGGCAGTAGGTCTATGGAGCCCATAGTGGCTTTTGAAAACTTGACTGTGGCTCTGTTGGACCTTGGGACCCCAATCACATCAGCCTTTTGGAAAATCATATGCGATGCGTATTCCAGCCAGCCTGTACCAACTGTGTGCTCAGCATATACAAGATCACAACCACGGCTGGAAGGAAAAACTTGGGTAACATTTACCAGGACGGCCACGAAGTGATGTTGGGTAACATGTTCAGTAGGATTAAAAAAAAAAAAAAAAAGTGACAGCAGGACAGTTTATATTCAATGCTTAACTGTATTTGACATTGTGATTTTCTTATTTCAGATTTACACGCTGGAGAAGATTGTAATGCAACAACATTGCTGCTGTGAGTACCCTTTGGCTGGCACCTTTGCTTTTAAAGCAATGCGGTCAGATTGATTTTTGTGGAAGATTGCAAAAATTATAAACAAGGCAGGGACATGTGCAACGTGATCTGACTCTTCTGGTGGCAGCAGTAAAACAAAACTTGGAGTCGGTGCAGGGATTTCAAAACAAAGCAGGTTTTGGGTCATCTACCAAAAAAAACCAAAGAAAAAAGAAAAAAAATTTAAAATCATAATAAAAAAATACTGTGTAGGTACCTGGGAACCATAGGTTCCTCTCTCAAATTCCTAGATATTAGTAGGGTATAAAAAGGTATCGGTTTCCAAAGTAACCATAACAACATGTTTTCATGAGTTCCTGTTGAGAAGCCAAAAACCTTTGTGAGCAATAAATCAACCAGTTTATATCTCTGAACTTAAATCTTTTATTGGTTACTGATTAACTTAACTGTGCTGCCTGACAAATCTTCATAATAAATAAGCTAACCAGCAAGCACTTAAAAATCCAGCTAACTTTGTTTAAAGGACTATCACTGAAACATGCTCTCGATTACAATGAATTTGGCAGTCAGCATGTGGTCATGTGCACGTTTCAACATGGATCTAAACCCCAGAAATCACAAGACATGGAGTTATAAAAAAAAAAAAGAATCCCTCTGCAACTACTTTAAGTGAATATACGTGTTGATATTTATCAGCGGTGTTGCTACAGGCAAAATAATTAGTAACTACTAATTAGTGCAGTCCTTCTGACGGAATATAGTGGGAAAATGTCTATTGACTCCCGGTGCCGGGGTTGTCGGTGCTTAAGGTGACGTGATAACAGCAGAAAGTTATACAGTGGATTGTGGGATTCTAGGTATTTGCTTTGTGTGCATCCTGTAAATATACAGCCTTCCTGAGATTCGGGATGTTGGTGGCTAAATTTTGGGAGGCTTTTCTTTTTTTCTCTTGGTTTTTGTAGAGGGTTTATGTGAGTTGTTGGCTTCCACAGTAAGTCTACATTTAAATTAATTAAACTGTTGACAGTTAAATTGTACCAAGTAGCTTCGATATAAAAGATGATTCCCAGATTTTTTTCCATGCAACTTAAAAAAAAAAAAAAAAAAAAAAGAAAAAAAAAGAAGAAGAAAGAATCTGAGGAACTTCGTTCTAAACATCTGTCCGGGCAGATGTCAAAATGCAGAGTGTTACTGCATTATACTGTGTGAGTATATGACACCATGTTATTACTCTTGGCTTAAATATTCACAATGGATTTTATGATCTATTTAAAAGAAACCTTTGATGAGAGTGTAAACTCTTATCTTTTGTCATACAATAAGCACCTTTGTGTAACTAATTCTAAAGTAAATATTGAAAAATAACACAATGTTTTCTACATCTTATTCACAGTGCATGAATATTTATACAGAGGGAATTACTGATATGTGACGGTGGAAAAGGTTTGGCAGATTTTCTCTGAAAATGAATTTTGGTGAATAAACTCCTTTTGAAGTAAGTTTGTATTGTTCCGAATTGCTCTGGATAAAATCATAAGCTTCGAGCTGTGTGTTAGCCAGCTGATTATAATCTAGTACAATAATCTGCATTTCTTCAAGAAATGAGAGAGAGACAGTGTCAAGGACATTACAAATCCAATAGTAATTTAGGGAATTGAGCTAGAACGAGGCAATGCTTATAACACTAATATTCCAGAGACACGTTGTTTAATTTTTGTTTCCAGATTGCATATATTAACCCATTTTATTAACCTGTCTATAGCCTTGATTCAATAAACCATTCCTATTCAGCAGAGCTCTAAAGCATATGTTTGCCTTTAAACACATGCTTAAATCCCATTGACTTTTTAATGCTTAAAGTTAAGCATGTGCTTAGATGTTTTTGCTTGGCTCTGCAAAAAAAAAACCCCAAACCCCAAAAAACCCCAAACCAACAAAAAACCAAAAACACCAAAAAACCTGGGGAAAAAAAGCAATAAAGGGTGAAATTTTAAAAAGCTTAAAACAAGAAAGCAAACCCGCAAACTGCTCTTTTTTCCCTCCTTACTCTCAAGAACCCCCAAACTATTTTTAACTGAATACCTGAAACAAACATGCCTTATTTTGGAGCATACCTGGACCTGAAATCATGGAGACTGCCAAAGAGACGAACAATAGTGGGAATATCTCGCTGTTTGCTTAATGAGCAATGAGTGGAAGTGTGAAGGTGAAAAGACAGATTCTGGGTTCGAGAGTGAGAAGGTGAGACTGCTTCTTTATCACACCTTTCTTTTTTTAAACCCAAGCATCATTTTCAAAGCAGTAAAAAAATAATAATAATAAAATAAAATCTGTGGCTGGGAATTGCTCCATAGCTTGCAGCCAACTGATTCGCGTTTGCTCCCATTGCTTGCTTCATGGGAAATGTCAACTTGCTACAGAAAGTTTTAATTGGTTTATGAGTGATATATTCAAGCTGCTTATTTCCTAAAACATCTGTTTTTGTTTTAGTTCCCCAATGTCAAATGGTTGCTGATATCCCAAGGTAGCACGCTGTTTCCAAGTCATATTTCCTGGGGTACCTATCAATAAAAAGCCCCTTAACTTGAGCGTAATGAAATTAATGCAAGGTAGTCAAGAAGTCTCCAGAATCAAGATATCAAAACGTCCCTATTCCCATTATTTTTTTTCCACATTGCTTGTGATTGACTGCTTTTGGGGCTTGGAGGAAGAAAGTCATGAGAGTTATGGCTTATTTCATCTTTTTCCCCCCTACCTCTCTGATGGCCTTGAGCAAGTCTAATTTGTATTGTTATGGAAATTGGAATTAAGCCAGGGGAAGCACAAGCTTCGTGCTGCACCCGATGGCAAAATCCAGTCATTTTTCTACTTGGTGGACAGGGAGACTACAATTTGTTTGAAGATCTGTCTGCTCCATGTGACAACAGGAGTCCTAACGTAAACAGGCAATTGTGAGCGCTGAAAATGAGCCAAGCATTCACAAGAGGTTTTCATCTGCATGCAGACACACACAAAAAAGTCCTCAGTTTCCCACCACCCTGTGGCTTGGGCCAGAAAGGGAAAAAGGACGTTTATGAAGCGGTTATCGCTCCCAATACCTGAATATATGCAGGGGTCTTCTATTTGGATCACAAAAGAGGGTAGTTTTGCAATATTCATCTACGAGATGTCCCCAATGCCAATCGGCTCTATTTTCATCCATCATTTATTGTGAATTTTGTTTTTAAGCTTTTGGGGAAAGGAATACTGGAGAAATTTTTTCTTGGGTTAAAGAAAGCCAATTTGAAGCAGAGGCGGTCCGACTGAAATTGGCCAAAACAAAGCCCACCTCAAAAGTAAATCAGGTGTTACCTATCAAAATAAGCCTAAAAGCAGAAGACAGGAGAGAGGCAAAAAAAAAAGTTTGCAGATTAACTTTCTTACCAAACTCATTTGCGCCCGAATGAAATGAAGTTATAAGGATAAAATTCTCAGCAGATTTGCACAGCACAGTAATAGCCTTTATGCTTGGAAATTTATGGGCCATGGACAGTTTATAAGAAATGATGTAGTTCATCAGAGAAGCAGACTGATGGAGCACATGGGAGCATTCTGCGCAGGAAGTTGGGTTTTGGAATAATACTTACTTTGATAGAGTTGTTTTGTTAGCTAAGTAAAACAGTAGGGAAGCCAATGGCCACTTAGGCTTCAAACATAAATATATATTTATAAGTCACCCAGCTGCTTAATTGAGATCTCTAGTGTTTTCCCTAAGTATATCTTATCCAAAAAAACAGTAACACAGAAAATAACAACAGCAGCAAAGACCTGCTGTACGCTGAGGTTCATTTAATCAGCTAGTAGTAGCGAGGGGGAAAATGGAGCATTACTTTAGGGGCAGATTCGTTGAGATTCCTGGAGGCTCTTCAGCCCACGTAGCGGCTCAGATTGGGCTCACGTTGCTCTCTAGCAATTGCCTCCCCAAGAAGCAGCAGGATAGTGCCCTTGCCATACTTCTGACCTCTCTCGGTGGCTTTTCCTCTAGAAGAAGGGTCCAGTGTAACTTGTGTCTGAGTAGCGTTACCAAGTACTTGCAACGCAGTTTGGAAAGATAAATGCTGGGGTTCTTGCCAGATGCTAGCTGTGTTGGCCGTGGAGGGGGAGGGAAGTACATGGGGCTTCAAAATGTTCTCCAAGGGAGGTTACACAGGGGATGGTTCATTAAATTTGAGCAAAGAACTGGAAAATAAGATTTCACACTCCTAGGCTCGAGCAGCCTGGGTGAATTTGGGATCCCTGGAAAATCTTGAGGAAATTTGGCAAGTACTGGGGAGCTTCAGGAAGTACTCTGGAGGTTTTTGCAAGGGTGTTTTATTCTTGGACCGCACCTCCGAGGTGAGGTAGAGGGTAGGGCCTCCCACTCCGAGCACCCTGGGGTGCTGGCCAGCTCTCAAAAGCCACGTCTGGCTTTACTTGTGGAGTCCAAGGCGGGTGGACATCGGGGTCTTGGGCTCGGCATCAGCAGTCCCACAGTCAGAGCTCTTCTCAGTCCTCTGATTGAGCGCAATGGTTTTAATCCATGTCTCCTACTTTCCAGGTGCCTATCCTAGCTTGGAGGCTGCTGAAGAGATGTGGCTCTTGGTCTTTTCTAATGCAGTTGTTTCTCCCTGTACAGGCAGTTTAATATCGATTGCAACATTCTTTGACATCTTTGACATAGATTTGAGTTTGAGGCTTGGCCTGAGCAAGACTTGAAGGTTGAGTTTTCTCCCTCCCTCCCTCTCATCAGGACATAGGGCTGAACTGGCTTTGGTGTGACTCCTAGTTCTTATGCACCTATCCCTTCCCCTAAGAGGGGCACCCACATCCTCTGATAAAGTCTAATTTTAGGAAGATGTCTCTGTTCAACCAAAGCTTTGAGCACGGGCTAAGATTTAAATACTCACTAAAAGAATCTACTTAATTGGGTCCTCAGAAGCGTTAGAGGGCCTAAGTAGCAAAAATGGAGAGATTTGTGGAGAAACACGATGGATGAGTAATGTTAAGGACTGCTTGCTAAGCACTGAACTATCACAAGCATGTCCAACCTATCCAGCATCTGGGGGATCAGGGTCTGCTCCTGCAGCTGGTGGTTCTGGGACCACCCCGTACATTCACCGCAATGCCCGATGGCTGGAAAGACGCTCTCAGCTGGTCGTCTTCAATTTCCCCTTATCCCCCTGCCCTGGCTCTCAAGCACATTTGTGTTCAAACCAGGGTTTGCTCCTTATCATGCTCGCAGCCCATTTCCTCCTCCTGTTTTATAGGCAGTGAAGTCTAAATGGTAAATTAGTGACATCTTCATTTTTATGGCAGTAGAGTGCAGTGCCATCCTGATGCTATTCCCCGTAGGAGCGAGCAGAAGGAGAAGTTAGGATGGAAGCGATAGCGATCGTATTCCAGTATAAATATCTGAAGTGATAGCCAAAAACTGCTGTGCTGCTCTCTGGCTTTTCCTGTAGCTTTGTTTCGCCAGCTGAAAACATCTTGGAGAACATTCGATAGCTTCAAAACTGTCCCCCTTTCTCGAGGTGCAGCTGAGTTTATCCATAGCTGCCAAGCCACGCAGCTGGAAATAGAAACGGGTATTTCGGAGAGCTTGGCTTGCTGAGGGGGTGGACTTGAAGGGAGCAGCTCTCCAGATTTGCAAAGAGCTCTTCCATTACTGTTCACACCTTCCCTGGGAAAGATGCTGTCAGTAAAAATGCCCCAGCACTTACCAGAGAGTAGGAGCCAGACGCTGCGGTGATTTGCTGCTCTTCCTTTCTCGTGTGGAGCAGGGAAAGCCTTTCAACATTGGGTTGTTTGTTTTGTTTGGTGGCACTTGCCCACAAAGGAGGGAGGGGAACCTTAAATAATGTTGTGGTTCAGGCAGCTCAAAGGTGTTGAAGAGAGCTGCGTGAAATCACTTTAAAGCATTTTAAAATGCGGTTTTGGCAAAGCCAAGCTTGCAGGTTCATTTCCCATCCTACTGAGGCTTCCTTTGAGTTTGTCCAAAACCTCAACCTTTCCGTGGACATCAGGAAAACTTTGTCACTTCTGGAGTAAAAGCGGGGGATTTGACAGTTGTCCCCTCACTTTTCCCCCGGGATTTCCGACTCCCACGGGCACACTGGTAAAGCTCCTGAAACCTGTGCTGAAGCCTGCCTCTGCGCTTGCGCCAGAAAGGGGCGTCCGTGCCACGCTTAGCCCTACTGGCGACCTGGTCCTTCCCGTGAGGAACTGGGGCTTGAGCTCTGTTGCTCCTTAAGGCACCATCATCTGCAAAAAACCCCGTTCCCAAACTCAGGGGAGTTTGCCCTTTGCAAAATTTGGGTCTCAGTTTGCTCTGGGACAGATGACACGCATCCTGTAAGTTGTCCATCTGAAGGGATGAGCAAGTAAATGAATCAACTCTGGTTCCAAACGGCTTGGTGAGTTGGAGGGGTACTGGCGGATGGGAACAGGGCAGCACTGCTGAAGCGCATCCCAGGGACCAGCACCGCCGTCTCTGCACTCGTAGCAGCAAACCCACATCAGGTACGTCCACGCAGAGCTGAGCCGTGGACATGGTGCACGCAGACACCCACACCCGTGTGCCTGTGCCTCGGCACCGTGTCACTGAGCAAAGCTGCCTCCTGCCTAATTTTATGAATTTACCTTTTTGAAGTCGCTTGTTCACTTATGGTTTGAAGTCTATAGTTTTGACTAGATGCAAGTTTACTTTTTAAAGTCAGAAGTGGGAGAATTTGCTTTTCGAACTTTTTGCTAACTTAGAATTTTAATTATTTTTTTTCCTTTGAGTTAGAGGTCTTATTTTAATTATGACCTTAATACTGTGCAGCTTGAACAAAACTTTAGTTTGTATCCAGAAGAACCACAGATTTATAAAACCAACAAACAAGGTAAAAAGAAAAGAACTGATCGTTTCTAAGGAGGAAGACCTTTGTGCCTAAAGCGCATCACAACACTGCTGTTAGTGTGGCTCTGTCTGACGGCAGCGCTGATGTGTCAGTCACTCAAAACCAGGAAGCAAAACAACCTATATTTAAGCAAACCAGATGATGTTGGTAGTGATATCATCCACTCTTTTTCTTTCCTGTCCCAGGATCTCGTTTTTAGGGGTGCTGCTCTCTGCTAAGTGGGAGTTGCAAAGGCACCGGGGGGTGCTGGCAGTCTCCCTCTATGGCCCAGCTCCTGCAGTCAGCCCTCACCCCGAATTTCCCAAATCTTGCTCCTATTCCCCAGGAATAAGTGACATGACAGAGGGTCTGGCGGTGGGACAGCTGGCACAGCTCAAAGGTGCTGGAGCTGTTGTGGTGACCATCTGACCCAAGGACGTGTTGTCTGGCTCTCTCTGCCGCTCTCGTGGCCTCCTGCTCTGCTTTCTCCTCATGTGGCATGTCCTCTTCAGCGTATTCATCCTGCCTTTGGTGTGTCATGGCAACTGTGTCAGATGTTTTATTAAGCACTGTTTTTCTTTTACCCTGCAACTGAACCCAGTCTCCTGGGAAATATGGGCTGAGCCCAAAAGACATTAACGTGCCTGCCAAAATGTCATTTTTTGAACCTATGGAGGAAAGGAAAAAAAGAAAGGCAAAAGGAAGGATCATCCCGTCCTCGGTATGGCCACATTTTGAAAAGTTCATCATGTTTATAAGGTGGATGTTTCTCAAATGATAGGAGCTGCTGCAGAAGCAGTGTTGCAGAAGTCATGGCAAGTGATGCTGGAGTAAACCTTGGGAGGTCACCAGGTCCAGTTCTTCACCTACACAGAAGTAGCCATTCCTGGACTAGACCAAAAAACCAGAGAGGACTGAAAGCTGGTTTGCATGGTCCTTTTTGGACTCCATGCCTCTAAACTCAGTCAGACCCAAACATTGAAAAAAAAAACCACCAGAATTTTTATTGAATGGTGTGCTCTTCCCAGAGTATTGATCTGTTGTGTTATCATCACCAAGCCCAGTAAAAGAAAAAATACCTAAGTCTCCTTTTTTATGGTCTTTCTCAGTTTTGCAGCTTGCACTGCGGCCATGATACCACCCAAGGTCCACTCTTTCAGCATTCGAGAAGACCATGTTTGTTCTCTGGGTGGTTTTAAGCCATGTTGGCTGGTTTTCCTATGGACTTTGCTGGTTTCTGTAGGAGTGCTGGTTTCTGTAGGAGCTACTCAGCATGTACCGATGACCTCCCATCACTGAGCACCCGTTCATTGGAGGTGGACAGAGTTTTGCAGGGGATGGGGAGAACAGATTTTGATTTTTTGGGTCTTTCAGATGTGGCAACCTTAGGGGAAGTCCAGAGCTTGCTCACATCTCAGATCTCAAAGGGGCCTTCCAGGCATCCCCACCGCAGGTGTGGGATATGGCAATCAGGAGTGGAGAAATGTCAGATGAGTTACTAAATACATAGCAGGCAACATAGCTTCCTGACCAATTTGCCAGCCAGGCACTCCTGGCCCATCAGGCGTGGGAAATTGCAGCCCTCGGGGTGATATCCCGCAAGTTTTGCTCCTCTGTCAGAAGAACTTGTTAAATGCCAGGTTGGCACCAACTTGAGTGTTTAGCAAGTGGGAGAAGAGCAGGAACTGAAGCTCCTGGAGGTGGCCGTGGTAGACTGCTCCAGCAATGGCGGCACGTGCTGGGGGGGGGGGCAGAAAGAACCCACCCCTGTTTTCCAGGGAATCAAATTGCTCTGAGTGGTGGCTGGAGGGGTCCTGCAATGCATTTCACGAGAGTTTACATAGTTCTGGATCCTCTACCACTTAGAATGGAAAAAAGAAAGGCAATCTGTTTGATCAGGCCTCTCCCACTCGATATGTGTATTGGATTCTACATTAAAGCTTTTAACAGTTACGTACACATCTGAGCTTGAGCTATTGTTAGCCCATGTGATGGATTAAGATCAAGAATGTTAATGTTATCCAAAGGAACGCTTTTTAATGTATATTGCGATTGTATAAACAGGGTCACCAGAGCTAAATGGGATGTCAATGACCTATGAAGATCATAAAGTAAACAAAAGATCTTAAAATAAGCATGTAACCTGAACACGTCGGGGATTGTTGTATATCAAAGGCATTTGCTTATATAAAGTAAGGGAAAATTACTTACGGGTAATGTTGTTTGCCACAAGTCTACCTCTTGCCTGCCTACAAAGGAAACCTACCCGGAGGGACTGGGGTATGTCTCCATCTACCAGGAAGCACCGAGCCCGCAGGTCCCGACCCAGCAGAGCCTAGCTTTTGTACACGCGTGGTAAACATAGGCTCAAATCCCAGCGAGCAGTGGTAAGGCGTTATTCCTGGTCAACAGCAAGGCTCCTCCTGCCCTAATCAGAGAGGGAGGGAGGATGACTCCACCAAATGCTGCTGCCAGGTGGGTTTTGGAGCCCCGGTGACACAGGGAGATGATGGCAGGTCCATGGGGCCAGGCAGCTGAGTGGGAATTAGCGTAGACCAGATGGTCGCAAACACTGGGAAGAGACTAAGAGCTTTTTTTTTTTTTTCCTCTCTTTAAGAACATTAACATTTCCCTCCTTGCTTCCACACTGTTAGGATTGAAGAGTCAGGGCTTGTTTTGGCTTGTTTTTTCTTACTTGGTAGCCCCTAAATTATTGCTGTGGGAGGATGAGCCCCTTGTTCTAGATGCCCTAACCCAAAGGGACTTAAAGAATTTCTTGTGAGATAGCAGGGTTAAAATCAGGGATTTTCCCTGGAAGAAGGGGATCCTGGGGTCTTCCTATTCTGTCCTCAGCGCAGGTGGTTATCCTGCCAAAGTGCAGAGCATTTCATTTGTCCTTGCTGAATTTAATCATATTTTCTCCAAGCAGTTTCTCCAGTTTTGAGTTCTAATCCTGTCCTTACCGCCCCTCCCAGCCTGGTCCCCTCTGCAAATGTAATGAACATGTTCTATCCCATTAGCTGGAGCACTCATGGAAATAGTGGCCAGGACCATAACTGACCGTGGAGAACGCTTTTGCCATGCGAATGGGAACCATCGAGAACATCTTTCTGGGAAAGGCTTTAAGAAATCGTTTTACACTTAGCCCAAAATAGTTTTACCAAGACCATGTTTTCCTCATTTGCTTACAAGAATGTCGTAAGAAACAGTTTACTGAAGTCATGGTATGCGATACTTAACTGCTTTTTCTGTACAGGCCGTTACGTTATCATAGGAGGAAATTCTGCTAGTCTGATAGTATTTGTTCTTGTAAAAAGTCTGTGCTGGTTGTTTTCCGATTATTTACTTGTTCCATTTTTTTTTTTTCCTAGCAGGTTAAATTACTGGTCTAGAGTACCCCAGCTCTTTAAAAAAATAAAACAAAACAAAACAAAGGAAAAATAGAAACAAACCCCCAAAAAACCTTCACCTATCCACCATGAGGTCTCAGATTAACCTTTGAGAGATGGCCACAGCTAGTTCCTTAATTGCCATCAGGTGATGTTCATCAAGCCCAGCTGAGCTGGAAGTATCTAGTTTATTTAAGCTCTCTCTGAGCTTGCAGTTTCTCTATCTGCTTCTGGAATTACTTGTATGGGCTCCTGAGTTATGGTTGATCTCAACAAGGACCGATGCAAAGCAGAGGTGAGAGCAAAGCAAACTGGAGAAAATGGGGGATTAATCAGTGATTTTTTTTCCTTCCTGTGTGGTACTATTTTGCTGGCTCTACAGAAATCCTGCTGGACAGGAGAGCTCCAAGCAAGAAGCTAAGGCTGTGACTTTATTTCATTCTTTAATTTTGGTCACTTTTTGCTAGAGTCTATGAGCTTAGATATCCAAACGTCATGCTAAGTGGTAGCGTAGGTGAAATGAAACTTGGTGCCTGTCGTAGGGCAGGTCTAAGTTCTCCTCCCTGAATAGCTGGGCCCTGGGACCCAGGGAGATGACTGCTCCCGGTTGCCGGTGATAAGCGATCCCTTTGCGGGCGGCCCTGACCCCGATCCTCACCACGTGCATCCTACCGCGCAGCCCTTGGCCGGGGCTGAGCTCGCGCGTGCAGCCCGGAGGCGGAGCGACGCTGCCGCTAGGGAGTAAGGGACTGCGGCGCTTCTGTTCCCTCTGGCTTCTTGCTTTGTTTCACATCTAGTAGACCGTTTCTGCGGCCTTTCTTTTCCCTTTCATCAGGGGTAGGGGTTTGGTGCCCTGAGCTATTCAGGGGGGCCAACATCCAAGAGCTGTTCCCACCGCTTCTGGGCGTTTGCTGCCACCTCAGCTGCCCCAGACCATCCATGGCCTATGCCTCACATGTGCCATGACCCTTCTCCCTTTCCCAGGGGTAGGAGAGCGTGTCCAAGGCAGAGGAGACCCGAGAACCAAGTTCTCCCCTCTGTTGTGAGCATAAACCTTCTTCCAGCTCTTGGGAGAGAGTTACTGGTGTTCCAAGTGGTTGCTGTGGTTGACAGCTGCCCAGCAGTATCCCTCATTGTTCCCGTGTTACCTCTGGGGCTTTCTTTGTTTTAGTGTAATTTGGGGTTTTGTTTGTTTCGGAGAAAGTTATTTTCCATTTACCTTTGGGAATTTTCTGTTAAGCTAATGTGAACTGGAGTATCAGTGTTTAGAAGGATGACATAGAGAAATATGGGATTATCCCTTGGCTACTGGAAAAAACTTCACAACATTGATAGATCTTCGCTTTTAGGTGCGGGCATATAGTTTTGTTTTCTTCCTGATACACGTGTACCAACGCACCACAAAGGAATGTAAATCACCCATGTACAAAATGGTCCTTGCTACTTCAGCAAGCTCTTCACAGCATGCAAAAATTCAGCTGTTCTCCATTACTGATATTACGACAGTAATCAGCAATTTAAAACTCTTTCAATAATTGTTAGCCCAAAAGGTTTTGTTTATTTGTTTACTGGCATCGAATGATGGCTATTATCAGCTTTGAATGACATTCAGCATTCATTTTGCAGCTCTGCCTGTTTTCAAATATTTGGGGATGTCCTTGTTAGGATGTTTTCAATGCAATTTCATTCACAGCAACTCCAAAGCACGCGCACTGTATGTGATCAATTAATTGCCACTTGTAATCAAAATTTTTCTTAATGTGCGGAAACACAGACAGCAAACACGCCTTAAAATGTCTTTGTTTTCTCAGGAAACGACCTCCCAATGTGCTTTAAAGTATGTAAATAGGTTGGTGCTCTATGATGAAGCATTGCTGCGTGGCTTATCCGAAGGCTTCCCTGCAGAAGGGCCACAGTGAATAGCGCTTTGCGTAGCTTAATAGTGGGGCTGGTGTCTGTGTGCTCTGGCTTTGGTCCTCCTGACTTCAGGGACTCTGGCAGTGCGTGTGGTAGCTACTGCCTTGAGTTTTCTGGCGGGTACTTGGGGCTGGAAACACAGCAGGTGCTCAGGAGGCTTTGCAGGGTTACTGGAAGAGGAGACCAAGGAAAGCTCTCAGCTGATTGAATTACTTCCCTCTCTGGCCAAAATTAAATGCATTTTTTTTAAACTGGTCCAAGTGACTTTGGAACAATGTTCATGTGTCAGTGGAAGTGAAACATCAAACCTCTTCAGGTGTTCCTGTCCACCCCAGTTGGTTACTGGGTGCTACTTCTGCTATGCTTCGCATGATGTCTACACAGCCTTTTTTCTTGAGAAAGTAACCACTTGAAGTGGAATAAACCAGCTTAAAGCAGGAGGTGAGTTTTGGGGTTAAGGTGAAGAGCTGTTCGGGAGAGATTAGATTATCCCCTATCTGCCCATCATAGGGCTTTTCCTGTTTGTTTGTCTGCGTTATCTCCCAAAGCATCTGGTCGAGGTAGCATGATCTGCAGGTTAGATCCTGTGTGGTCTTGTCTGTCGGGAAGAAAGGGCGTTTGGATAAGTTAAGTAGCTGGGAGTCACAGAAAGGGCTGGTCTTGAAGGGACTTTTCAGCTGAAGATGGATGAGCTCTCCATGAGCTCTCCGTGAGCTTCATGGGCCCGTTCCCCCGTCACCTGATTTCTTTATGACATGCTGGCAGTTGCCTCAGCTGAGCTCTCGCTGCGAGACGGTCAGCACCGCACTCACAGCACTGCAGGAAAAATAAACCCATTCAGACCAAGCAAAACACTTGGAAAAACACACAGATGTCTTTTTGATAGTTGTGTGTTTTGTTTTTTTTTTTCCTGGGTCCCGAGTTGTGCTTCCTCTTAAAACTTTGCATACAAAGAGCTTTTTGTGAAGGTTGTCAGCCTTTGCACTAGGTTTGGCAATTTTCTTCTGACGCCACTATCATAGAGGAGGAGAGAGGAAGGGGCTGTTGACAGGAGTTCATTAATTAAAATTAGATAGTTTTAATTTTGGTCACTGTCTTGAAACTGTAGCAATAGCAAAATGCCTTGGTCTTTTTTTTTTTCCTTCTCCACCTGATTAAAATGAGAGAGGTCAGGTTCTTCCCTGTGCTGAGCCACCATCCAAAGCACCGAAATAGGGGTATTAAGAGATCTGCTTAGGCTTTCTGGATTGTCCAGGCAGATTGATACCATCTGGAAGTCTGGCTGGGGAGAGGATTTGAAATCTGGACCCTGATACTGGCTTTTTAGTCTTCCATTTTTCTAAAGTAGCTTTTCAGTGGGAGTAAATTGCTCTAATTGTATTGAAGGAGCTTGACTAATTCGCACCAGCTGAGGGACTGGCCCCTGAGGTCTGGGCTGGCCTGTTCTTTGTGACACTTTTTAAAAATCCAGCTTTTTGGATAATAGTGTAGAAATGGAAGTCCTGTCTGCTTTGTGTTCAGTTTGAGATGCAGCAGCACCTTCTGGGAAGAGTGTGTATTTCCATGGTGGCTCTAGTCAAAAAGATGTTTCCTCTTGTGGAACTGGACATCATTTGATGACTTCCACCTCCATCCAGGAAAGAATGATGAGGTGGTAAGTTGAGGCTCTGGCAGCACGTGGCTGATGGTCCTTGTTGAGATGGTGTAAGATGTTTTGGCCTTTTGTAGAAACAGGATGAGCAGGAGGCAAAATACAGCTCTCCCTCCTCCACTTTTGTGGTGGTTTTAAGGTCCTGGGTTGTGAGCTGGGCTGGCAGGGTGCTCTGCACCTATCTGATTGTGCAGGTTCTCCTTGGTGGACATTAAACCCCAAGCTGGGGGTGCTGAAGCTGGGAAGCACCCCTGTTTCTCTGATGCCCCAGCATGGTATAGGTGCAGTCTGTGTGCTTCATTCCCATGGAAACTTCTTGGAAATGGGCTTCCTCCGCTCCAGGATGCGGTAAAATCCCGGGCTTCTGAGCTTGTGTAGAGTAACCTTAAGTTTTCTGTGATTCAACTGAACAAAGCGTAGAAAGATTTGCATAATTTTTTGCGTAGCTGAATGTACAGAATGTCCTTTTTCTAAGGTGACCAGAGGAAAGAACACTGCAGTTCAGGTGTTAATACTGAACTGCATCTTTACTTTGGTCCTTTTTTTCTTTATTCTGCTTTAGTTGTAGAGTCCTTTAAAGGAGGGAGGAAAAAAACCCTCTCAGATGGTATTAAATGATCTTGCTGTGAAAGAAGCTAGTTCTAGGTAGCAGCTCTGAAGCTTTATTGTTCAACTCCCATCTTGTTTGCTCTTAAGGCCAAAGGAATAAACAATACAAATGTACACAAATAGAGAAGAAAGGGAGGGGAAAAAAATAAAAAGAAGGGTGAAAGATTAGAAAATGCAGCTTCTGACACTAACGGCTCACTTGCTGGAAAAGCAGTTTGCAATATTTTTGCTTGTGTTGGGCTTTAAACGAATCAGAACAGATGCTCAGCACATGTAAATCTTGCTCTGTTGTACCACTCTATACCTGGCCTGTTGTCTTAGCTTGTTTCCAATCAAGGACTTGCAAAAGAGGGTTTTTCCGTGGCTGAGCAAGCCTGACCTTTATTAGGCAGGAGGTGAAGAGGAGAGAAAATGGAAAGTGGAAGAGATGGACCTAGAGTGACTATTAATAGGAATTCAGGTTTATGTCTCAGGTGTTGCTGAGGGATTCAGCTGAGCCATATCCTTATCGGGAGCAGAGCTGCCCTGATGAGCATGCTTCTTGTTTCCCTCCCCTCAAGTGGTTGGGTCAGTGTATCTTTTAATATCTGCAGGCAATGTAACAAGGAATGGCCAAGTACCAGCAGGCAAAGATGGCCAGGATGCTCTGCAAAATCACTTGCCACCCATTGAAGCCTTTGAGTTGTAAAGGGCTTCCTAGCAAAGCAATCTCCCAAAAGCATGGACACCTTGTTCCAGCAGAGCTAGTCACCAAAAGCAAACATCTGTTCAACCTGGATGTGGGCTTGTTTGTGACTATCTTTATGCTATGCACTTCTCCGGTGGTGAAGGTGAGACTCTCCTCAGCGCTTCTCATTACTGCCATTTGTATTTGCACCAGGTCCTTCCTCATATACAGGCAACCTCCTCCTTGTGATCACCACCTTGGTGTGGCTAAGATGGTTCTCTGACCTCACTGCACATTTCTCAACAACCATGTCGTTTCCTCCAGTTGAAGCCCATTAAGTTGTCATTACTTACTTGGGTTTATTTTTGCAAACCATTTTTACATAGGATGTATATGTACTGAGGTGTCTGCCTGCTGCCTTTCACCTGCTTGGGACAAGGAAAGACGTCATTGTGAACTTCAATACAGCGGTTCCTCTACATAAATATTTTTATAAAGCTCGCAAGAGTCCTTTGGGATTGGGAATGATTTGTCCCGTCAATTCAAAACGTTACCTAATACCAATAAATGCTAATAAAGAGCTTGTAGCTGGCATCTTATACCAAAGCACTACGCATTCATTAGGAATCACCTATGCAAGTGCAAGGCCAGCCAAAATAATCTCCTAATCAGTTATAAAAAGTCTACAGTACTTGTCAGGAGCTCAGTGTGGGGCAATAGCATTGAGAGTTGTGGTTTCTGGCTGAGGCACTAAATCTGTTGCACATGGAGACAAGCCAGAGTAAGAAGGTCCTCACTGGGACCCAATCTTTCCCATGTTTGGTGTAAGGGAGGGGGGATTTGAATTAAGAACAGTAAGTCTTCAGACAGTTTTTATTCTGGATTTATCACCATCATAAAGGGAAGAGTGTATGTCGGAGGTCTACTGTTTTGTGGGGGCACATCTGTAAATATTTTCCAAAATACCAGTCTCCTCCAGTATGCCAGAAGTCTCCCCATGTGTCACTTATGTGCATTCAATGGCATGTGTGACTTGGCACACAGGAGGCTGCATAAGGGATATCTCAGGGTGGTGTGTGTTTTTCAAAGGTGGTCCTCATACTGTGCATGAGGTCTTCCCATGTGAGGAAAATCTTGAGCTTGCTTGTTGAAGTTGCTTTATGGCTCCTGGCTGGTAGTGGAAAGCTTTCGCAGAGAGGAACAAGCCACTCTGTCTTCCATGTTCCACCTAAGTTAGTATTAAAACTTTATTTGATATGTCCGGTGATTTAGGACTTTAAAGACCCTTCTGGCCTACCATCATTCATGAGTAAGTATGTCATCTTTCTGTGCACTTAAATGGAAAAAGTTGAAGTCTCTCCAAAGAATATATTTTTGACTGGAGCTGGAAAGCTTAAATGGTCACTTTTCAGGCATCTTTTAATAGGAGCTGAAATCAGGAAATATCAGAATATGGCTCCTGGAGTGCATTCTGTAATCAAAGAGGAACATTTTTTTCTAAATGTTTTTCCCGATTATTGAGCTTGCTATGATGATTAGAGAAATCTCTTTCCAGAGGTTGCTCCATCTTAGAGTGATAGATGGATATAGGGGTCAAATCTGTACTGCATGGCTATGTTTGCTCCTGAGGGAGCACAGAAGTCCATGTGATGTGGTGGGACTGCTAGTGCTATTGCAGAGAGCGTGCCAGGCAGCAGAGGACAGTGGCTTGTGTCTCAGTACTGATGATGTTCCTTAGGGTCAGCAGCAGCCTTGGCCTTTTGAACATGGGGTGCCTGTGCTGTGGCTCAAACCCAGAAGAAGGTTTATGTCTTGCAGCCATTTTCTACCGCTGCTTTTCCCTTGGGCTCATCAGACCTGTGCTTGGGAGCTCATGGGCTGATAGGATCTGTCTAGCTGTCTTCAGCCTTCTGCCCAGTGCCCTGCTTGCAAAGGTGCCATCAGGTGTGTGTTGGGAGCCCTATTTTGGTGATGCTTCAGGTGCAAGTCAGTGCGTTAAGGGTGGTTTGGTTGAACACGCCACGTGGCAAGAATGGTTTCGCCTATCTGCTACCAGCTTTCATCCTGGCTTCGGCCAACAGCACAGCTCTGCTGCGTCTTAGAGACACAGGAGCTTGACTCACATGCCAAGCTGTGTGGTCCTGACAGTAAGCATTTGGGCAGGCAAATTTTGTTGGTTTGGCATTTTTTAAGCTGTACACGTGCTTACCCGGCAGCTGAGGCTGCCTGAATGTTCGAGTTGTAGCTGCTTTGGCTTTGCCCTTCTATAAATATTCAATTATTGTGATTTTTTTTTTTTTCCTTGGACCAACAAGCAGAAAACTAAAAAATAGTATTTTAAAAATTGTCTTCAGGACGACAGCGCAATACTTATGGTGTAGGCAGTCCCACAAACTAGGATGGGTTGAAGTATGCTTAGCCCCTGGTTTGAGACCAAGGTCAAACATGACATGTTTCCAGATGATGAATTGTCAGGATTTCTTTGCCAAACCATGTTACCAAAATTCTAGTTCTTTGTGCATCAGCACTGTATTTATTTGGGTTGCTGTTTGAAAGTGCTAGGATGAAACCTGCTGCATCTGCTGTTTTGCTTGATGAGTGTAACAAAGCATGTGGTTGGTGTGACTAGATACTGGCTTCTGTGCGATTGTTCATGTTTTGTCTTCATTTTCTTGAGTTTTTTAAATTTTCTTGGAGAAAGAGGCTTGGAATATTTGCATAGGTGTCCATGAGTGCCCAGCAGGAGAGGTACCTTGATCCTGGTTCTATATATGACGATGCATGGGTGGGATCACTGCCCCAAAAGTCGACAGTTAAGTCACAGATGCTGTGAATCCTTAAGGTCCACAGGCTAGGACACACATGTAAGAAGCTGGGAGCACAGCTGTATTGAGCAAACTCTTCTGCAGTTAAAATACAGACCAAAATACTTCCTACTTATTCAGCAGCTTCTGCAACATGCTGTGGAAGTGGCATTAGGTCCGTAACAGGACTGTACACATGGAGGTCCTGGACTGGGTCTAGAACATGCACCAATGTTGCTTGGACTTCCCCAAGTCACCAGGCAGAGGATGTCTCCTACCCTTTTAACACTGACTCCACACTTCTTACCTTCTTCTTGTGCTGGATTGGGCAGACTGGAGCCAACCCATTGCCATTTTCTTTGGGAAAATTGGCCAAGTTGTCTGATAGGTAAGAATGACCAGGATGGTGCTGTGTTATCAGATCAACACATGAGCAACCCATTGGTGTGAAATGAGGACATAGAACAGGAGTAGAAGGGGTTTTTCTTGTAACTTGCTACAGGCTTGGTCACTACACATGCATGGTAGAGGTCTCATTCCCACCACACTAGTGATCCATGTGTTTTTTGGCTGATTCTTTAATGACAGCACATGAGTTGATGGTCACTGAGGTATGGTTTCCCATGCTCTGCTAACACTTCACTTCCAACCAGGTATCTTAGTACCAGAGGACTTCTTAATTTAATTGAAATCGCTTTGCAACACCATCCGGAGTAAATACCCTAGACAACAGAACACGGTTGGTAATACGGAACATGTGAATTATTTTATTTTTTTAACAAACTGATCTGGGAAAATGTTTCCACGCTGACAAAAACAGAACAAATGTAGGTCAGTGTCTGAAGGAGATGAAAGAAGCCAAGTGTAATGAGAGCCTATTGTTTCATGCTGACATATGCAGGAAGCTTGTGGAGAATGAACATCAAACTAAAATGTGAGGGGAAAAAAAAGAATAGAAGGCATGAAAATCATCATACTCAAGAAAACAAAGAGATCAGAAAGTTAAGGGACATGCTTAGAAATCTGCACTAGGAGGCTAAATAAATGAGTTTCATATTTCCCCTTCTTCCTTCTCTTCAATTCCGGGTTTCTCTCTCCCATTTGCCTACTAGGTAGCAGCCTCTTCTTCCTTCCAGGAATACTTTGATTTTTTTTTTCCTTCCTATCCTGCAGATGCCAGGCCCTAGAGAGATCCAGATGGCAAGCAGACCAGCAGAAAACGCCTCTTCACTGTTTCACTTCTCATCTTCCTCTCAAGTTAAAAACACATGAAAGATCTATTGAAAAGAACAGAGAAGTCTTATTTACTTTTTAATAAGTAAATTTAGTTTACTTATTTAACAGAAGTTAATCCACTGTTCAAACAGCTGGAATAAATATGAAGAAGCAATTTAGAGACTAATTCTTTACTTGCGTTCACCAGTCTTACACTGATGTATTTTCTCAGACTTCAGAGGTGTTTTCCTGACTTGGGCAATGGGCATGAAGAATTGGACCTTCGTGCTAACTATGTCTGCCACCCATTGTCATCTGGAAACATCTTCCAAGGCTCTGGCCAGTCAGTGCCTTCCCTAAAATTTCGGAGTGGCTCTAGGAGACTTGAATCTGTTCCCAGCTCAGTGTAGAGAAAAAGTGATACCTTAACCAATGGGGCTGCACTGGAATAAAACTGCTGCGAGAGGAGAGAGTTATGGCTTGGATTTTTACAAATGAGACACCAGTGCATTTTTTTCCTACCAACTGTTTGCTTTTCATATAGCATTTTTTACCTCTGGTAATAGAAAAACATCTCGGTGGGAAAACTGTCTGCCTAAATCCTGTGATACCCCATTGACTTGAGCCGTGTCATCCTGGGACTGACCCAAGGGGGACTGCCCTGGTGACTGTGCAAGTGTTCCCAGGATTGCCCCTTCCCATACCCTTCCTTAAAGAGGTGGGACGCCAAATTTCCACCCTGTCAGTGCCGTGAAGGACTCCTGTGACAGCCTGATGGATGCTCTGGGTCTGTTCCTTGTGAGCTCTAAATTCATGGCACCATGAAATACATCGTCTGAGAGGTGTTACTGGGCCATTGCTATTCCTTAAAAGTTCAATAGTTTTTGACAGTAAAATTGTGAGCCCTAACAAGAACAAAAAAATCTCCTATCTGTCATCCTTACAACGCATAAGAAAGAAGCCCAGACTTTTGGGTTATTTTAGGGCACAGGCTGCTGATGACTGTTTCAATGCACTTAGTGATACATTTAAATTGGTGATTTATGCAGCCTGACATTGACTTTAATTTAGCTCATGTTACAAGTAAAGTAATTCAGTCCTTAATGAAGTGCACTCCATATGACATATTGAACACGGGATCTGACAATCAGTGGTTGAAAACCAGCCTAGGTTACATTTGCTTTTGTCACTGAAAGTGGGCTGACAGTTCATAAACTTAAACTGGGGCATGCTGACCTATCACTCTCTCTGAAGTATGGTGCTGAAGACTGAGACCTGTAAAATAAACTTTTCTCATCCTTTGAAAAGGGAAGGAGGGAAAAAACTTGCACATGAGCTGTGTTATACAGATGAGAACATTATAACATGTGTGTATACACACACATATTTATTTAGGTTTTGGCTATGAGTGTATAGAAAAAGGGTTGTTAACAAAAATTTGCTCCCTGACCTGTGCAAACCTTTGGACTGCGTAGTATGAGTGGAAGAATTTAATATATGTGGTCTTGAACAAATGGATCCAACTCTGAAGTAGTATAAATTATGCTTACATCAGCTCTTACAGGGGTTGAGAATAAGGCTCTTGGGTAAGCCATGGGAAGCGCAGCCCGCCTGGCTTTGGGAGCGGTTCGTGGGGCTTGATGTGCCTGCATTTCAAAGGAATTAACAGAGCAGATCTGAACTGTAAATATGCAAATCTTTTTAACATTCGTGTTACGAGATTTGTCCTTCTTTGCCTACAGAGAAGGAAGCAAAAGTTTTGAGTGATTCCAGGAGGCAACGTTTAAAAATGAGAAAGTCTGCTGCAGCCTGGGTTAAGTCACAGCTGTGTTGTTTCTCAGTGCAAAAAGTTGACTTAAAGTAGCACGGCAAGGGCTTTTTTTTGTGTGCAAGGCTGGGTCAGACATCGACATCATCTGCTTCTTTCCTTCTTTGTTTTAGAAAGCTGTAGAAGGATGCTTTTAGTATTTGAGTGTGGGATTTGGGGGAAAGAACGGAGGCAAGCAAGGGGCAGTGGCTTCTGGGCCAGTTGAAAATGATACATTTCCTCTTTAAAAAAAAAAATAAAAGGGGGGAAAGGACAGATGTTATGTCCCAGAATGTTTTCTGGGAAGAGGAGGACAAATGAAAGGACAGGAATAAAAAGTTGTAGTGAGGGAGAAGTTGTCAGCTGAAAGCATGTCTGTGCTGCAAGGGAGGAGTGTGGGAAAGACGTTCGTTTGGGTTAAAATAGCACTGTGACTGGACAGCCTGGGTTTTAACTCTGCCTAACATGAAATTATCCCAAACTCCCCCACCAGCTTGTTCCCAAGATGCTAATCTAAGTAAACCGCTCCCCTTGCCCTTACCTTGATTTTATTGGTATTTTACCCCCAGGCGAGGTACCCACCGCAACCCGCCTGCCTTACAAGTTAAGTAGTTCGCAGCGTAGAATATTTGTGCCAGGGAAAGATGGGGTCACGGGCGCGGCGGTGGGAAGCAGCTTGTTTTAAACAGGGGGAGAGCAGAGGAATAAAGCTGGCTTTTCACCAGTGAGGAGCCGCTGCCCGTAGCCCGAGCAGCGAACGGCGGGTCCCAGCTTGCCTGGTGCCATGGGCGGCGGGTTCAGGTTTAGGGGCAGGGTCACCGGGTGGAAGAAACAAAGGTGAATTTATTTAAAAAAGGAAGCACAACGTCCATTTTTGTGCTTAGCCCAAGTAACTCTTGATTTTTTTTTTTTTTGGGGGGGGTGGTGCTGAGCAGCCTCAGCGCTTTTTGGCTGGGTAAGGAGTAGGATTGACACTAGGGAAAATGGGCAAAATCATCAGCTTGAAAATATTCCAGGAGAAAGGAATACTTTAACAAAAAAGAAAAAAAAGAAATCCAAAAAAATACAGTGAAGGATCCTCGCCTTTCAGGGTTCTACAAATGGTTGTGAATATCCATTTGATCTTTTGCCTTAGGATGTACTTAATGCGGTATATCTGATAGCTTGCTGTTTTCATAACTCTGCCTAAGAAATTGCAAAGAATAGCAGGGGGCAGGGAGGGGGGACCCAGCCCCAAGAGTGTGACACTTTATTTTAACTTTGGGAACGGCATGGATTTAGTTTTCCTTTCCAAGAAGAAAAAGGCAGTATCGTACATCAGTACTAAATTGGAGAACATTTTAATCACTAATATTTGAAGTATTTGTGCACTTCTAACCAAATAGCTGATTGATCAAGGGAGGGATGTTTGACTTTTTGGTGGAGAACACGGTAATTAAGTAGAAACAAAATACTTCACAAAAAATAAAACAATCTCAGGAACAGACCACATAATCATGGGTTCCAGCTCAGCCCAACACTATACAATTTCATATTTGATTTATTATGTTTTAGCCTGGGAGCTTCAGAAGTGTCTAAGAGTTTGATAGGCAAACCCCAGTGAGATTCTCCTGGCTCCTTTGAAAATGGCAGGAATTTTCTATTTACAGCATCACTAGTGATCAATGGAATTTTTGAGACAGATCAAGAAATATTAAACAGGCTGAGTTTGCTCTTTATGAATTAGTCTGGTGTTTATTCAGCAGCTCATTTTTCATTGAAACACAGCATTAAAATTTCACTTGTTTGTTATAGGGTTGTCAGAATGAAATCTATTTCCAAAAATATACATTTCCATCTTCTTGTACCCTTTTTTCCCCCGCTGTAGCTAAGGTTATGTCAACACTCCCAATATAAACCCTCTCATTTCAAAGATTAGTAATGCTGGCATCATTGGTCCAGACTCGAGCATAGCAAAACCATAAAATAACCTCTCTCGGAGCACGTTTTGAAACTAATGTTTTCAATGCCTTTGCCTTTTGTGTTAAGCATCCTCCTGTACAGAAAGCAGTTGCATTCAGCCTCTGTTGCAAAGTTACCACTAAAAGAAGGAAAGCGTAGTCCTTCGTGTCGTCATTATACCGCTAAAGCATTTGCGTCTCAGAGGTATAAACTGCCTGCCCTGCTAAGATTTAAAGATCAGCCCCTGCTCAAGCTCAGTAACATTTTCTGTAGCGTTGTTCGCCATGCATAACCGTAGCAACATCACAAGGGTCCATGCCAGCGCTCTTGGATGGCGCAGTCTTCCCACTTGTTGCCATATCTTGGGTCCTCGTATAATATATACATTTAAAACAAGTACACAGCTATACGTTTGCTTAATCTGGAAATGTTTTGGCATGTCCCATGATAAAATAAGAGCCAAACCCTGGATGAGGTTTAGGACACAGCACAGCGTGGTGCTGTGGAGTTCATCATTCATTCCTCCTTCCCTGTCTGTCTGGCTTCCCATCATTGAATTGGGCTGCGCTGGAACATGTTGGAGATCGGCATCAGCTGTGCCCCCTTTTTGGTACCAGCCAAGTGCCTGAAAAAGCAGCTCTCAAAACATTGCAGAGCCTCTGAAAGGATCATCTTCACAATGCACTAGTCGCACTTCCAAATGTTTTTTTTGTGAGCTGGAGGGCTCAAGGCTGGGCTCGGGTTGCCAACTGTTATAGGTGGCAAAATTGGTTTATGACACGGCTCGGTTTGGTTTACGTGCAAGATTGCATCTCAACTTCCCTGCTCGACAGCAGATCGCCGCCCTTCCCTGCCTGCCGGTGGTAACTCATTCTTGGCTTGTGGGCTGAAGGAGGTCTTCTCCAGGCAGAGAGCCTGGTGCTCCCATGCTCTGTGTGTGGACAACTGTTCAGCTGGATTTTGTGCAAAAAAGAAAAAAGGTTTAGAAGAGGCTGGGAGGGTGGAAGGAAATACAGCGTGGTGACAAACAGGCCAATGATTTCTAATGCTTCTGTTGCCCGAATTGCCAACAAGCTGGGGTCACCCTGTTAGTGCAACAAGAGCTAGGGTAAAGAGCACCTGACGCTAGCACAAACCTGCCTTGACCAGACACAGCAACTCTCAGAGCTGAGACAGCAAACTTTCATGGACCTCACAACCAGGTCCTGTCGTGGCACTAATGACTGGGACAGCAGGTCTTCCCCCTGCAGCCCCTGGCATAAAATAAGATGCTCGTTAAAGACTGTTTCACAAGTTGGTTTTAAAGGAAGAAGCGGGGGATGATAGTGGTCTCCAGTGCCATCAGCGAGACTTGAAGAGGAGAGTGGTACGGAGAAAATGACGCTTCGTGTCAGAGGATGGCGAAGCCTACCAGGCAATCCTGGTCTTGAACACGTCTAATCAGCAATACTTGGAAAAATGATGGAAACTGCAGGTGAGGCTTCTCTGAAATGCAAAACTTCCCTGCGAGTGAGGGAGCAGAAACAGGTATTTCAAGGGGAAATGGGAATGTGTAATCACATAACTCTAAAAGCTGGTGCTGCAGGAAAATAAAACCTGGGGGCTCAGAGAAAAATAATCACAGGAGTTGGCGATTCAAAACGTGGTTAACTTGTATGGGGCCTTTGGTTTACATGAAATCCCCTTTTAGATGGTTAATCTGAAGAAAGACAAGGAGGGCAGAAGCAGCCACCTCTGAGATTTGCCACCAAGGAACCAAGCAGGGTCAGACTTCGTGGTGATGTGGACCTGTGTCTATAGGCACTGGCCTGAGCCTGTCAGCTCATACAAACGTGCTTCTGAATGCCGTTTTGAAAGCCAATCTGGTTTTCAAACACACTTTTTTTGCTCTCCTTTCTTTCATTGTGATCGTTTTAAGTCGAGGATGCCATTTCTAGATGTTCTTGACTGATGCATACCCAGTGTTTTGAATGCTGTGCCTGGAGTCTCTGATTTTTTTTTTTTGCATGACAACAGGATTACATTTATACAATTAATTAACGTTTGCTTGACCACTTTTATCCAATTTCTTTCTCCAGCACATAAAAGAAAACCTGACATAAATTTCTCTTTCAAAACAATTGACTTAGCAACTGCTGACCTTCTGTTCTGTCATTCTGAGGATTGATTGGATATTGTTGAATTGTTTCATTCTGCAGTAATTAAACATAAAATTAATTATGCTAGTAACCTATTATTGCTTTGAACCAAGGACTAAGTCATTTGTTTTTGCTTGGTTACTCTGCGGGTTCTGACATCAGACAGCAAAACCTTGCTGTTACAAACAAACTAAACAGCATAAAGGGAGCAATTTAATAACCAAAATATAATATAAAGACTTCTAATTTCCGTATGGTTGGCCTATTGCATTAGGTTAATATAATTTGATCTATAAATCTTTTAAACCTTGTGATTTTGTAATTTAAACATTTCCTGGATGGCTAATCACGCAGGGAAAGAATAATAAAAATAAAAAAAACCCCCAACCTAAAACAAAACATGAGCCAAAAGTATACCTTTAAAAGTAGATTAAAAAGATTAGATAGGAGGAGCATTTGTAGAAGACTCGGTGAGCCCTAGTATGGCTGAACGTTTCTGGAGCTTGCTGCTTTTACAAGTCTGCATTCAGTCTGGTGCTGATGCAGAATTTCCTTTGTTATGATGAAAGCGTTGTTAGATATGTTTACATTGCTAGTATTTGGTGTAGAAAGGAACGTCAGAATGACAAGTTGATATTATCAAAATGTATGCGCTCATGGACACCAAAATAGTATTTTGTGGTTTTCATTAGCATGGGCCATATTAATTTAATTAACGTGATTGAAAGTTATATCATGCCACGAGGCAGATATTGAGCCCTGGCTTATTACTCACCCATGGGCTATAAAATGCTACGGCTGACAAAAGGGATGCATGTTTGTACGTGTGTGCGTTCCTGGTTACAAGTTCACCTATGTGTTTTACCCTCAAGATGGTGGGACGATAATCGCGTAGAAGTCACAATGGGGGGAAAGATAGAAATGGGCGACCAGATGGCTCCGGCAGAAGGTGGCCTTTTCCCAGGGCCAGGTACCAAGGTCCCTGTGGGCGGTGGTTGTTCTCTTCCAGGCTCACCAGCCTCTTCCTGGGACTCTCCCTCCAGCTCCAGCATCACCTGGGAGGTTTTACACTCCAGCTTGGAGCACTGCAAACAGAAAACCTTTGGTGTTTGTGGCTACCGATGAGAGTCCTGGAGAGAGCTTTGAAGGTAGGCACTTTACAGCTCTGACTCCGGTTGCCATCAATGGGGCCACCAAGTCAGGCTTTGCAGCTATGCAAGGGGAAGGATGCCTGGGGAAATGCTCCTGTGCCTTTGTCTCCCTGCTGTTTTGGGCAGCTACCTGCTTTGTTTGTACCCAGAGCCAGCTGTGGTGGAGCTCTCGTAACATCTCCAGGATGCTCTGTGTATGTGTGTCTCTTTTTTCCTCTCCTTTTTCACCTCGGAGTGATTTTTTTGCTAGTAGCCATCTCTTCTCAACGCTTGAATCTCTCTGCTGTAGAGCTAAACTCTTCTGCTGTGACAAGGCATACATCAGAGATGTGGCAATCTTGAACATAAATGACTTTTTAATTGTATGACTCCACGTAGCCCGTTGCTGAAAGATGTGGTGAGCAAGAGGGAGCGATACTTTACAGGCCAAACACAGATACCAACATATGAGCCCTTTGTTCTCATTCCCCTGCCCTAAGGCAAGTAATACACTCAGGTCTGTGGACATCGAGCCTAATTTGATCTCACTTACCTCAGTGAAATTATATTGACTTCGGTGGAGACACTGCTTTCCACTGATATAAATGAGAGCTAACTAGTTCTTCAGGCCAGTGGCTATTGCCACTCGGGTTAGGAGCGGCGTACAGCAGTGACGGCTGCCTGTTCGTCATCGGCTGAGGAATGTCTGCTTCGTGGGTATGTCTTCCAAGGCTCACTTTCCACCGTGGCACGGAGGAATTTTGGCTAACGAGTTGTGTTTCGAGTGTCTTGGCATTTCTGCGGGAGTGGTTTGATTGGAGTCCTGCCATTAGCTCATAGTTCAAGTGTGCCGTCTCATTGCCTTCAGGAGTAATGGGGAAATATTTCTGGAGAATTCTGTTCCCTGATAGCCTGTGTTTTTTCAGGACTTCTACCATCTATACTAAAGGCTCTTTGGTCTTTCCTGAGCTCTGTTGGTTCCCATCTGTTCCAGTCCCTGAGCTCTGTCTGTGTGGATGCACCTTGCTCCCGGCTTTTTAAACTTACAGCTTTATCCGCAGCCGCCTCTTCAGGGTAGCCTCAGAGATGATGTCACTCTGTAACTCCCCATTTGCAATTTTTCCTGTGGAAAAGACTGTCCTGGACTCTTTGTCTGCCTGCAAAGTCACTGTTACTTAATTCAATAAATTTGATTCTCAAGCCTTTTCCTTATCAAGAGAGAACTGCAGGGACCTTTTCTAGCATCCTTGGTGGACATAGGTATCCACATTTTTCTCCTCAGAGGCTTTAAGTATTTTTTAACTTGCTATCCCCTGCAAGTAGGAAAGCTGGGAGCCTCTTGAGACAGTTTAAGCAATGTTTTTTTGAGATGTGATAGGTGAGGAGAATATTCTGCAGCTGTTGCATCTCCAGTATCAAGAGCCATCTCTTATGCCTAGAAAACCTCTTACGTGACCAAGCTTTGTGGCACGGGGCTGTGAAGGTCTACATGTTCTTTTCCCAAATAGCATAGCCCAGACGGTGGTTTTCTTCACATATTTGCAGCCTCTGGCCTTGGCATCTTGAAGGCTATGACCCTGATGATCCCTTCCGCTCTACCTCAAGCAGTCAACCAGAAGGGTATGTAGAAATGAATCTTGTGTACCCTTGTGTCCACCTGTCCTGCGTGCTCTCTTCCACACCAGTCTGCTCCAGCTGCATGTAAACAGCTTAGCAATGAGTTATGCTTTCCAGCTGACTACTGTTGGTTATAAACCTTGAGTTATTTTTCATGGCCAGACCTTCTAAAGCTGCTCTTGGTGTCTTACTTGATGATGGGAGGAAGAAAATGTGTTAGGAGCTTCCTCACAGGGAGTCAAGTTGCTGCTCCTTATGGAGCCCTTATGGCTTTTAGGATAAAAGTCCTGACTGCTGCTGACCTGGCCCTGATTAGAGGGGCTACTCTGGATCCTCTGGAGCTCTTCCAGGAAGCAAAGCTTGAATGAAGGCATGCACATTGCCGAGGACAGAAATGGAGGAGAACACAGACCACAAACTAATTTTTGGCAAATATAGATCAAAGTAGAACTAGGTAATAGTGCATACAATTCAATCCATGGACCTCTACAGCTAAACCTCAAAGGCACTGATTGATACCAGCAAGAAGAAAAAGAATAAAGTCTACTAAAGTGAAAACTACCTCGTTTTCCCCATCTTTCTGAGTTTTTATATGGCAAAGTTCTGCATCTTTGGCCAATGCTTTATGGGCAAAGTTCTCCATACCTCATCTCCCACAGAGAGGATGGACTAGGAGAGTGCATTGGGAAAGTGTTGCTGCTGTCCTACACTTCTGCTCTTCCCTGGCCAACCATGTCTGATTACTGCTGGCCAGGCAGACTTTTGCTCACACCCCTTCAGGGCTGTGTTTTTACCACTGACTGAAGTTGGGACAGGGCGGTTAAAACTGGCACTGGCAAAACAGTGGGGAAGTGGTAGGAGAGCAGTAGCAATAGTAGGAGGCATGGTTGAAGAGCAAGTAAGTGGTAACTTCTATAACTTTTCTAGCAGAAATTGGGACTTGATTTTTGTTGTTGAAAGGATAGCAGGTCTCATCGTGGCCAGTTTTTTTCCCCCTGAGTTTTATGTAAGAATGATGTCTACAGATGCACATTGTGGTTAAGCCACCTGGTGTTTACACTTCAGATCAGGCGTTTTGCTTTCTGACTTTCTAGACCCGGTTTCCTTGCTCGTACCGGTGGGAGTGCATGTTGCAGTGAACTTGAAGCTGCTGTCGTTTCTAGCCTGACCTCTGAAGCGTGCAGTCAACTCGGGCAAACAGCTGCCGCATCCCTCCTCATGGTTCTCGTGATGGAAAAGCTCGCCTTATGTTTTACCATCCATGTTTATGGAGGTGAAAGCCTGTGCCAGTTTGTCCTTCTCTTGCTTTGTATTTAGTTTCTCATTGGGAATGAAAAGATAAGGAAGAAAAATTACTTGGACGGACCTGCTCTGAGAACAAAGCACCTGGGGTTTCCCTCTGATAATAGGCCGCTGCAGAAAAAGTTAGCTCCAAATCAAACATCGATGTCAATGGGGCTCTATGGCGGACAAAAAGAGACCTCAGTGTTACCATGTGGTGTTGGTGTTTTCAGATTAAGATGGGGGGGGATTAAGGAATTTTACCCAGCAATTTGAGATGCTTTGTTAAGAATGGAGGAGATTTGAGCTGCTTTGTTCTTAAACCACATGTTAGTGAAAAAGCAAACAGGCACTTAATCCTGACAGACAGCAGAACTTGACATCGGTTTGTCCCTGGAGAGGTGACCAGGAGTTCCCCGTGCCCAGCTAAAACGGTCGTTCGTTCCTTTTTTTTTAGGAGCCCCGTACCAACCCTCAGACGCAGGGCGGTGCACCTCCATGCACCGTGCCAAGCTGCTGCGGGTCTCTGCAGGAGCTCCCCAACAAGGGTTAGCATTTAAAAGCACACACAAGGTGCCAAAATAGTTACTAAATGGGGCTAAAATATGTTCTAACTTAAGGTCATGCCTTTAGTCTTAAACAAGACCATGCCAAAAAAAAAAAAGCTGATAATTTTCCTGTTTGGGTCTTTGGCTGGTTTCCTGTAACAATAAAAAAATATAGCAGTCGACATATAGACAGCTGAGTATACACATGCTTGTATACTGCCCTCTGACACAAACATTAATGTCTTATATAGATCTCTGAGGTTCTTTTAAACATCTAGTTACATTTTAAGGTCATGTCCTCAGAGGTCATTGATGTAAGTGTATTTGTAGAAAGAAACAAACAGTTCATTGAATTTGGTTTCCCGTTTTAACATACATCAGTTAAATTAAATACGCAATGTTATAATGTCTGGCAACAAACCCATTTTCTGATGTATAAAATTTGACTTTTCCCCTCTGTGTTTATGTCATAGCTAATACACAAAGATAAAGTGCATATACTATACTCTGCATATTTACTGAACTTTGGCAAGTCACTAAGAGCCGATACTCAAATCAAATTAGAACCACCCGATTTATAAAACACCCTTCTAAACTGATCTTATTATATTAAAAAGGAACTCTAGGCTGATACAAAGCCAATCAATAACTCATGCTTCCCACTGTGGAGCAAATATCAGCTATCCCTTTCTAATCTTTGTGTTTTGCCACCATTGCAAACCTGTTGTGAAAAGCTGCCCTGGTGTATTACTTAAATAAACAGCGTAAATGCACCCAAACAAAAATAATTTTGGTACATGCTTATTTTCTCTGTAGGCACTGCGTGTCAGGGGGGTCTTAGTTTTGTAAAGGCATCTACTCCAGGTAATACAATTGATCTTCTAATTTGTTTATATTCAACTTGTAGCAGGCATTAATTTTTTTTGGCATGATTCTGCATATGCCAAACCCGCGTGTTCCAATTTCAGTGAAAGGATTGCTTATATTGGGAAAGCAGGGATGGCCTTTGCTTAAATGTTTATATTCTGAAAAGATCTCCCATGTTCCTTCCACAACTGCATTTGTTTGGGAATAGTCCATAACCTGTGCAGGGCTGATTAAATGCTTTTTGCTCTTCCAAGTTTTTGGAGAGCAATAGGAAAAAATTAGTTAATTTTGGGGGGCTGGGAGGCTTAAAGAAAAACTTGACCCCTGCCTTTTAAATTATCGTGTGGAAAATTAAAATGGTAATATACAACTTCAAAAGTCTTATTGGTATCACCATTTTTTCATTGTAAACAGCACGGGAAACCTGGCAGTGGTGTAGTAGGTTCCAAATAAAAGAATAGCAATTTACTAATTCCCTTTTAAAGTCTAACGGAGAGTTCCCAAACACAGTTTTGGCACACTGCTTAATTCAGTTGCTCCATGCCTCTATGAAGGTTTATTGACTATATAAGGATCAAATAAGGGGTGAGCTGAAATCAGAAACACAGCATTCATTCACTTAACTCTGCTATAGTAGAGCAAATTCAGGGTGACTCAAGGGACACAATGTCTTGTAAAACATATGTACTTAATATAAGGGTCATAAAACTTATTAAATTAAAAGCTAGGTTAAAAATAGGAAGAAAATTTATGCTGCTGTCTAAAATAGCAATAATTTCCCTTTGGCCTTTCCCTTTCCAACTAATATGGGTTCTAGTTTTTAGAAAAAAATAGTCAACTGGTAAAATCTTCATTCTTCACAAGTGAATGCAACTCACTCTGTACCAGGTGAATTGTATGACAGCACAATAAATAGAGAAGGGGGGCTGCTGCCAGCTTGGAGGATATATTGCTTCATTGTTGACCGCACATGAAAACCTGTAGGTATCCATTTACTGTTTGGGAAGGAACAGTGGGTCACTCTTGGCCAACTGTGGAAAGCCTTTTTGGCCACGAACGAAGGCTGACAAAGGCAAAAATTCCCTTTCATCACTCCACAAAGATGCCTCATCGCTGGTGGGATGCCAGCCAGGACCCTCTTTCCTGGTGATTCAGTTGTCGGAGGCTGTAAGAAGACCCTCTCCTGTGAATGTTGACGGGTTACTTGAGAAAGTGCTTCAGAGGCTGCAAGACACCAAGAATCCTCTCCTGTCCTTGACAGGCGTATCAGCAAAGCTGAAGTGCTCGGATGGAGTCAATGTAATTATCCTGCAGCCCTGCAGAATGACAGCAGAATTTAGTTCCTTCGATCAAGGCAACCATTTTCTATTAGAGTTGTTGGGGGGCTGGGGTGGAAAGAAAGCATTGTGACCTAAATTCTTCTCTCTAACCTCACAGAAATCAAAACGATGCTGGGCTATTCTTGGCTCATGACATTACCCAGACCATTCCTAGCTGAGAGTCCCTGTAATGTTTGCGCAATGGCGTAAGTTGTTAAGGAAGGATGTGAAAAGCTCGTGTGTGCTGGAATTTAATGATATTTTTCAGTCCTTTCTGGTCTCTGAAACCACATCATCATGGTTTTTCTATTTTCTGAGTTAAAAAATTAAATCCCGGAAGGCTGAAATTGTTTACTTTTTAGCTACCACTTTTTCTGTGCTGGCCAAGGTGAACTTGTTCCTCACCCATGCCTATGGGTTTTGTCACAGTTCCCCATCCCCTCTTGCCTTGCTATTTGAATGGACACTTGGCAGGACAAAGGCCACCCTTTTTGAGGTGTTTTTGCGCTGTGGGTAACACAACCAGCCTTGATTCCTGTCCCCTGTGTGCTATGAAAACTTTTTTTTTTGCATGCTGTTTAAACAGTTCTGTGCCCAAATCTGTCACCTGTGACCTCATTAAGTTGCATTTAATCTCACAGGGATGCCCATCAGGCCTAACCCTATCATTTCCTGAGGAATTTTCCCCTGATTTACTTAATAGCTCTCAAGTGCTAAGCAGGAGACCTCCGGGTGCTGCTCCCTGTGTATGTGGGTTACTGGCATTTATGCTGTGTTTTAAATAAACAGTGTTTTGTAGGCACGCTTGTTTTGAAAAATAAACTTCTGGACAGAAGCAGCTAGTTCACATCAGAGCCAGACTGGTAGCGATTTGGCTTTCCCCAGCAGATGGGAAAAGGTCAGGCTTCTGGGGGTGGGGGATAATTCACCCTTCCCCAAATAATAGCTAGGATTTCACACCCCCAGGGAGAAGAAAGTGGCCTGAAGCCCAAGTGCTGGCTCTCCATGAGTGTGCTTTGGGAAGGATGGCACAGTAGCACGCCTGCAGCGTGGTCCTGGGATACCTCTGCAGGTGTCCCGTACTTACCGTGATCTCCAGTGCCAGGAAGCGTGGTTTTGTCTCTTCCTCACCCTTGTCTTCTGCTGGGAATGTGTTGGCCCACCACCTTTGTCTGCACATCAAAAGGCTTTCAGAGTGGTAAAGGCACTGCCCTCTTCCTGCCTATCCGGCCAGCATGGTTGCCTACTCCACTGCCCATGAAAATGTTTAACTTCTGGGATGGGAACCCTGAAAAGGCAAGAGAGGTTTCTGTCCTCTTGGGCAAGGGTCTTCTGCGTGATTTGATATTTTTTCTCCCTAAACTGAGGTTTTTAGAGAGGTGAAGGTAGGAAGGCTCATCGTGGGTGTCTGTTTCTTTCTAGGACTCCCCTTCCTACAAGATTATTGTAAATCGTTTGACACTGGCAGTAACAAGGCCCCTTCGCCAGCCCCGCGATGGGCTAATCGAGGACAGACGTGGGCAGCGGTGACGGTTTGCTGGGGCAGCTAACCTCAAGGTCGCTGCCATTTCCCTACTAATACTGGGTTGGATTGGGGCTGCCTGAGGTGGAGCTGCCCTGCCAGAAGGAAAGCCTGAGCAAAGCTGTGAAATGGTGTTTACAGAATAGTTGTCTGAGGAGCATTAGATGAAGATCCTTCATGCAAGACGTGACCAGGTAGGACTTTGTGCATATATATATAAAAAAAAAATATACATATGTGTGTTGCCCTCTACCTTGTTGTCCCCTCTAAAACCATAGAGACAATTTATTAGGTGGGTGAGAAGAAACAATATCCAGTTGTTCAATTCTCTTTGGTTGTTCTCAATAGCTGGCATTGTCTAAAATTGCTGCTGAAGTCACACCTGCCCTGTGGTACCTTGGGAGGAGGTTTGTAATGGTGGTCCTGGTGAAACCAAGTGGGTGGTGTGGGTGCTTTCGTGTTTATCGGATCAGAATTGGTGTGTCAAAACCGGATGTTCAAACTTCTGAAAAGACAGTTCTTTGAAAGCCCTGGGGCTGGGCTCCAATACAAATCGTTTGTCTATGGGAAGGGTCACCAATTAATTAGCAGTTTTATTTAAAAAAAAAAAATTAAAGTGGCAGCCCTTCTGAAATTTAAGCACATTGTTCATGGTGTAATTATAGATGAAATATTAGAGAAGTGGACTAATTACACACAATGCACTTGAGCCCAATTAAAATAGCATCTGCAGTGAACGTAGGGGTATTCTCTTTCACTAATAAGAAATACTTTCTTAACAACAGAAAATAAAATAGCTAAATTGGATATGCAGTTGAGATTATAAATATCCTATTAGCATATAAAATGAGGATTAACCTTATTTAATCACTGCTTGCTTGATCATCAAAAGTCATGTTTCACCTCTATAATGTAGCTGTATCCTCTCTGAAAAAAAAAAGGCAGCATATTAATAAATTTAGCTAATTAGGTGGTTTTTTTCATCTGCTCAACGGAGCTGGTGGAGCAAACTGGCTGCCCCTAAGCTCTTGGCTCTTCCTCATCTTATGTGAAGTTTAAGCTTATTTTCCATTGGTGAAGATGCAGGGCTTAGCGTATAGATTTGTGTGTGGGGTTCTGGGCTGTATGGCTTGGTGGGAGCAATCATATATCAAAGGGGACTTGGAGTTGTGAAGCTGATGGGGAGGAAAAAAGAGATGGGGAAGAAGAAAAGGCCTTAAATTATGGATTTTATCCCCTGCAAAGTAAAGCTCTGCCTAAATATCGCCATGCGAGGGCCTATTTTAATTTCAGCTTAGTGACTCTGGGGGTCAGACCGACTTGGTTTGCTGTGGGTCTCTCACCGCCAGCGTCCCCGAAAGCCAGCTGGTGCTCGGAGGACGCTGCGCTCCCGGCGCGGCGGGGAGAGGTGCTACCTGCCAGCTGGCGACCTGGCCGCGCGGAAGCCAGCCGAGGGGGGCCGGCGCGGCGAATGAAACGGTCTGACCTCCAACCTCTTCTATAAATATTCAGCCGATCTGGTACGCACAAAACGAGAGCCGCTCTAAGCAAGAAGAGGGCTTTGAACCGATTATTTTGGAAGATTTTTTTGGCGATGCCCCATAGGGAACGAGCCTTGCGTTATCCTGTCTGCCGTACCCGAGGATTGCTTGGCAGGTTTCAGAGCTGGTCTTATTTACAGACCTGGTTTGCCTCCGGCTCCATCGTGCTGCCCCTCCGCCGGGTCCCTGCGCGGCAGAAAAACGAGGCAAAGCAACGGCGGGGCAGGAGCAATCCCGCGGAGAACGCGCACGGCTTGGCCTAAACGCACGCAGCTCTGCTCCCTGGTCGTGTCCCGTTTCCATTAGCGTCCGTGTGAGTTTTCCTGGCACGAGGGCCGGTGGCTGATAGCTTGCAGAAGCCGAGTTTTAAATGTTCCCGGAGGAAGGACTTGAGCAATAACCGTCCTGGCTGGGCTGAAGCAGGACCCCGCAGCACCGAGGGCACGAGCTCGAGGGCTGGTAGCTGTTCCTGGGGTCCTCGGCTTGAGGTGAACGTTACGCCCCGTGACTTGCCTCGGCATCCCCCCAGCCCGGGGACCACTTCAGCTTTGCTTTGACTGTGTGGGTTCAGCTTTGGTACAAGAGAGGACATTGCTATTAGGGGGGGAAAAAAACCCCCACCAACCCCAAGAGCCAACCCAAAACGAGTGTTAGCCCAGTCTCTCAAAACGCTTGGTACTGCAATGCTTAAGATGAATAAAGCGGTTGTCTCATCCGTAGCAATTGTGCAAACGGGGACGGAGGCACAGAAAGTCCCGTATTTGTTTGCAGCTCCTCTTTGTGAATTGCTCCCACCGAGCGACGCTGAAGCATCAGCTGGCCTCTGTCCTGACCCTGGGCAGAAGTGCGAATTTTCCCCTCGCTTCCACAAGCGCTCGTCAAGTGCACCGAGGGACGGTGGTTTTATTTATCGTATTCAAGGAGCCACAATTGGATGTTTCGCAACAAACTGGGCTCAGCCTGTGATTTACAGTAATGGGGAAGAGCGCTCTGCTGGCATGGCCCTGGCGTTGCCAAGTCTTGTGATGGTTGCAATGATTTTTCCTCGCTGCCACAGCGCCTGGAGCAAAGTGTTCATAAGCGTTTCAGCTTTTTTTTTTTTTCTGTTGGTAGTGGCAGTGGAGGGCTTTGTTTTCTTGTATTAAGAGCAGCTTTCCATCCCCTAGGGCAGAACAAAAGAGCTTGGAAGCATGTTCTCAGTGTCCCCACAAAGACTGAAAAGGCGGTAGGAATTTTTTTATTATTATTATTATTTTTTTTTATTATTATTTTTTTAAAGGAACTCCAAATTTGTTTTCCCGCAATTGGTTTAAGTCACTCTGGCATGAGTTCCTTTCCTTTCTTGCCTGATTCATGGGTGCTGGAGATGGGCAGGAGTACCAGAAGCAGCAGCCACCTCCGTGCAGCTCCTGCCGAGCTCTGAAGCGCAGTGGGTGGGGGAATGTTACTGAATTAGGTCTGCAGAGGGATTTGGGCTGACATGGTAGCCATACACCTTCTGTTGCTATTGTTCCCCTCTTTAAATCTCGTTTGTTATTTGTGGTTTTAGGATTTCATAGCAATTTTTCTCTTCCCTTAACCTTGTTCTACCAGGTAACTGAAGTGTGAACATAGCTTGAAATACTAAAGTCAAACTCGAGGTCCTATTTCAGCTCTCTTCAGAACACCCACTTCCAGTCACTTTCGGCAGTGGCACTGGCCACCTTCTCATTTGTGGCCTGGCACTTTCCCCCTCCTTTGCTTTTGGTCCTAGAAATCACGTTCAACTCAACCTTTCACAGAAACATGGGAGGAAAATTGAAAGTGACTGGGAATAAAATAGACTTTGCCACACGAGGGGATTTGAGGTGTTGTACTGTCAGGGAGGGCTGTGGCTGAAGTGACTGAATCCAGAAACATATGGAGAATGGAAAGGTCTGCGGGTGATCGTAACATCAAAAACGTGAAATAAAGTCGGCTGCCCATGGTAGAAATGCAAGTTCAGGGACTCTGCTGCAAAGAAACGAAGGGAAATACAAAAGGGAATGCAAAACATTTTTCTGGCTTTCATGGCTATTCATACCACGAGAAATCTCCTTTTGGGCTCCGGTTTTAAATTGCTTATGTTTTATTTCACTGCTGCTATACCCTTAAATCATGGTAATATTCCTGAGCGTAGAAGAGATAACATGAGGGACTCTAGTTGCAGTGGCAGGGGAGTTAAACGCTGCTTTCAGCGTAGCGGCAGCCAGAATCCTTCTTTTTTTTTTTTTTTTCCCCCTCCCATCCTGAGTATCAATGCGTTAGGCAATCTCAACCTAAATAACAGCTTCTTGCCTTGTCAAGTGGGCCAAAGAGTTAAACCAAAATGAAGCTGGCAGTTGACTTTTACCCTCTTAGGTCCAATTAAGAGGAGCTCTCGGCTCCTCACGAGTTGTTATTCCCTGCAAAGAGAAAGTTTGGAAAATAAAGAACCCCCGAGTGCCACAAAAATGTTAGGTTTGGGTGTGACCTCCCAACAAACGGCAGCTTGCCTTCAAAGAGATTATTCATCTCGCTTCCCGCTTCGCCATCAAAACCGAAGCGGCCGGATTTCCAGAAGCGCTTGGCAGCCGGCAGCTCCCTTCAAGATCCTTACCCCGGTGCGCTCGGACCCTGGAGCAAGCGGCGCTGCTGCCCCTCCTGCGCTTGACGGTGGGGGGAGAGACTTGACCGCTTCATTAAGACGCCTAAATCGGGCTTGGTCTCGTTCGCAAGCCAGGCCCCGGCCACCGGGGTTGGTGGCTGCTTCCGATCGTCCCCTCCGGTTCTTCCGGGGAGGTTTACACAGCAATTCAGCTTCGCCTTGGAGCTGCCGCACGATGGGCAAAGGGTCCAGTTGCGACACAGGGTGGTGGTCACAGGGGAAAAGCAGGAGCCACGATGCTTCCACAGCGGAGCGGGGAGGAATAGGTCTTTCCTGAGAAGATCAAAGGAGCGGAGAGGAGGGGACTGACTTTCGGCGAGAGGAGAACGGGGCTCATCTCGCTGCCTCTGCGCTGTAATTCATGACTTGTTTTCGAGACCCATCATACGATTTGTTCCATAACGGGGCGGGGGGGAGCGAGGGGAGGACTTGGTTAAATTGTAAATGAGAGTGACTTCAAGCGCGCCGAGGAAATATGTTCTTTCCCCATAGAGCCCATACGTTATTTCCACGTAGTTACGGGGCCTCGCATTTCCTGGAACTATCATCCAGACCTTAATTCTCCTCAGACGACAACCCTTTAAAATTGTGAAGCTCTCTTAATCAACCTTTGTATCAGCGGCAAATTTGCAGTATGACCTAATTTGAAAGATGTCTCAAAATGCTGACTCAAGGGGTTGGTGAATAAAGGCCAGTCATTGCCGCTGTGACATTAATGTGATGCAAAACAGAATTGAGTTGCATCAGCTGAACGTTAGTTTGCGAAAAATATTAGTGATTGAAGCCACTCGCTGGTCATCTTTTATTTATACTTATGAGATTTATACTTTTTGGGGTCTGAAACAGCTCTAAAACCAACTTCTGGAGGAGAGGCACAATGAGAGTCTTTAATGGTGAAAAATCCCAGTCGGATCTATACATCTAAGCTGCATCATTTGCACTTCATAATCTCCTCTCTTTTATAGAGCAGGAGGCAGACACATTATTTTAGAACTTTTATTAAAATATTTATACAGCAACAGATGAAAATTCTCATCCTAATATGTCACTTTGCATTTTTCCGTAACGTTCCAAGTCTTTATCTTTTTTCCTTCTCTAATTGAAACGCAGCCGATACTCCTTCATTCTCTGGATAAGTAACTGTTTTAAAATGACTAGCAATTACTTTGGGACTCAAAGAAATAAAAAGGAAAGAAGGGATTTGGGCCAGAAAGTTTATGGGGGAAAAAAAAGTCCCTCAAAAAGAAAAAAACCACACAAACCCAAACACCTCAGCATAGTTATATTTAACTTCTTAAAAAATAAAAAGTGAGTATAAATTATTGAGGGTTTTGCTAGGATTTTATGGGGGCATCATTTCAATTATTCTTTTCCTTCAGTTTCTCTTTTCCATGCTTTTTTAAGGAAACTTATTTGAGCTAGAACAACCTAGCTAGAGAGGAGCAGAGTGTGTTTCTTAGTTGGTTTTGTCAAATACCGGCTGCTAATTAACACTCAGAAGAGTTACTTAAGAATCAGGGGTCTAGGGATGAACTAATTTGGCAGGAACTATTTTTCCCTGTGCTTTTTTAATACTATTTTTAAACTGAAATGTCAATAATGCAAATTATCTAATATGTGCTGATAAAACATCTATGACTTTGCACTGAAGTGGCTGGAAACGAGACACACACACACGAGAACAAGGGAGACAGGCCATTAATTTAAAATTTAGAGGACCAATAAGTTTTTGATAGCAATGGGTTACTGCGCTAATGATTATTTAACTCGCTTCATGTTGGGTTAAGTATGTATGGCTATGTAAAGTGTAATGCCTTATTGAAGTGCAACAATGAGACTTTTGCCTCTGAAATGTTATATTCAAAGCGGGGGGGGGGAAGCGGTGAGCTTATAAAAAGCAGTTACTATAGGATAGCACATTTCAAGCAGTTGTGAAGCAGGAGCTGCTACAGTTAAAGGCGGCAATTTTGCTACTGCAGGAAAAAAAACCAACATACACAAACCCAAAATACTTCTATGTTTCCCCCCCTGTTCCTTCTTAGTCTGTTGTATTAGCATGGCTGTATTTATCGATGGTTGCAAGCACAGAGAGGAGAGCATGGCTGGATGTTTTACTTGCCAGTTAGTCTCCTAATTCTTCTCATCCTTTTTCTTTTCTTCTTTTTTTTTTTTTTCCTTGAGGACTGTATTTCCATGATAAGGTACTGTCGGGTTTGGGGTCTGTGTCTTTTGAGCTTGAAAGGACACCTGTATATATTATTCAATAAAATACTGATCATCTTTTTTCAAGTAAAAGGCAACGCCATTTCTAAGTATGGAGAGCAAGGGGGAAAAAAAAAGGTAAGAATAGCAATAAATATTTGATTCCGTGTAAATGATTTGCAGACTTTTTTTACTCCATCATTCTTCAAGTACAGTACTGGGTTTGTTACTATTTATTTTTTTATTTCGTCTTGCTAAAGGGATTGCACTTGCTAAACTCCCCATTTCGGGTTGTTAGTGCTTGTTCCAGCTTCTCTCCATGTGCCGGATTCCTTAGCAGTTGTATGTAAGTGCTGCCATTTGTGAATATTTTGCGTCCTCCAGCCCTCCTAGGAAGGTGTAGGTAGAAATGCTCTAAGCCTTGTAATAGTTGCCTATGGGGAGAGAATGGCAAAGTAATGGCTAATGATCTGGAAGCCAGCTGGAATTCAGAGACAAATACTAAACATAATCAATATATATATATATATAAGAGAGATTTTTTTCTTTTTTTCCTAAAAAAGAAGGGGGGGGAGCAATGAAAATTTATGACCTTAACATTCCTTCAGGGTCAAGCAATTTATCAAATTCTCTCACTTTCTGGTTTCAATTACACAGCTATTGTGGAAGGAACTTATTTTAGCAGGTTCATTTGCCTCAGTAGGGAATACAGGACTTTGGCCTAATGCTTCACCTTTAGTGCAGGCCATTTGAGCCTTAGAACAAATACCAATCATCACTCTTTGGGAGGAAAAAAAAAAGAAAAAAAAAATCTGCATCGGCGTGGCCTATTGGAATGGGGTTTCTGTCAAGGTAAACGGTTGTCGGCAATGACTGTGGTAGAGTGGCGATAAATCCCATTTTATTGCTGAAAAATTCCAGCTTCTCTCCATGCCTGACAGCTCCCCACATTCTCGTACCCATTTGGGCAATTTCTGCACTATGTCCATCTGGTTCTTATTACCTCTCAACCTGCCAGTGTCTGATCCAGAAAAAGTGCAGGTCAAAAACAGGGGAAAGAAACCAAGGTGATGGACAAAACAGAAAGAGAGTGATTGAGGGACCAAGCCACGCTCCCTGTTCCTCCCTCCCCAGCCAAAACAAAACAGGTTTGGGGAGAATAAACGAATTTAAGGGAGGTTACTAGCTTAATTATGAAATTGCCAGCAAGGTCCTTACAATAGAAAATTAAATAGGTAATAATCGACACGCTCCGAACTTCGATAATGCCGCTGAGTATTTGATATTTTCCCAGGATACTAATGACACCTGCCTAAATAAAACCCTTCAGAAGCAGGAAAAGTCAAGTCTCCAAGCCCTTGGGTTATAGAGGTCCTGTTGTGCCCATTCCTTTGGCTTTCAGGAGGGTGAGATTTGCTTCCAAAGGATCGCTTTGGGTTGCAAATCATTGCAGGAGGTCAGCTAAAGTACAACTAAAATGTCATTTGAAAAAATAAATATAGAAGTTAGGCTAGCTTCACGTGATTCACTTTTCTAAGTGAACAGAAATAAATATCTTCATTTCCATGCGAGTTTTGCGCATGCTGCTGAATCCAGACCTACTTTAGGAAGTTCAGTTTCTTCTCAAAACGCCCTGTAAGAAGCAGGGGGAATGTCTGGCCTTCTTTTCAATTGAGAAAACCAAACATATTGGCCCAGGACAACTGAAGTGTTATTAAGTCAAAACAACAGAACACAGGAGCACACTCTTTCACTCTTCTCCCGGTAAAAAACTATTGCGTGGTATTTGTCAAGGACCCACTAGTGCTCTTGGAAGACATGCCTTGATCCACCAACTCAAACTCCTCCTTCGAGGGAGCCCAGCGAGTTCGATTGCCATTCCCGTACTTATCCTGCCTGACACACCTCGTATTCCCTCCAAAACGCTGCTTGCTCTTTTTCCCCAGTCGAAGATCACTGCTCTGGACCTGTGGTCTCGTGTTAGCTTTACGCCGCCTCTTCCCCCCGTTTCCTGAAGACGCAAGGGAAATTACACCCAGCTTTTCGGAGCTGCCTCTTATCCCAAAGGTCTGCCCGAATGCCCAACAGCAAGAAATTGTGAGTGTGCCCTACGGTCTGCTTTGGTGATCCTTGGTGATCAGGGCTCTTGAGCGTCCCATGGTCGGCATCTCATCTATGGTAGGACATGCTGGTAGGTGTTAACAGTCTGATCTAGCACCAAAAGGATGGAAATTGTGATTGTGGCGTTATCTTAGCAATTACGTCCCCATGGCTCGTAGGGACCTCCTGGCTCCCAGGAGCTCGAGCTGGGGCTCTGGCAGTGAAACAGCAAAGGGGGGTACAGTTTCCAGTGGAGCTGCAGGAACTCATTAAACAAGGCATTGAACAAGAAGATAGGACAGACGATGAGTAGGAAGCAAAAGGTGGGGAGAGTTCAAGTTCTTACTCCAGAATGGGTCACCCAAATATGCCTAAAAAGCAGCATCCAGCTCACTACCCATCATCACAACTTCTGCCTCCACTGTTGGCGCATCCATTTAAAATGTGAATTTGGGGCGTTTTGCACTGACGGGAAAAGGCTCTTCTCTTTTGGTGTCAGTAGTGGCACTGAGATCCGACCGCCTATAGCTCGTATTTCTTTGCATTTGTCATGCACTACAGAATTAGATTTTTTTTAAAGTAGCATTTTCTGCACGCCTGTTTCTTTATTCAGTTGGGGGCGGGGGGGGGGGAGCCGTGCAGATATATATGCCAAGCTATAAGACCAAGCTATAAGAGCGCGGTTTGAGATGCCTACGGAAGCCTTCGCTGGATGAACCGCTCTCAACCACCCCCTTCCCTTCGCTTGCGAAGCCACTGGAAACAGGAGAGGCTGGCGACAGGGGAAGCCCCAACTTCAACAATAAAAGCACGTCAGCATGAAAATGGTTAACGGTGAGTATTACAGCTTCAAAGGAGCCCATTGGCTACCCCTAAAGGATGCCCTGCGATTGTTAAACTCATCAGATGCAACTACCCCTCCTCAGCTCGCCCTTACATTTGTCTGGCTAACAGTAAAAAAAAAATACTATAATAAATCGGTAACATATGTTGCCAGACAAGAATAAGTGATATAAATAAAGAGTCAAGAGACATAGCCCCTCAAGAACAATGTGTAAAGATTTAAACTTTCAATGTATTAGTTAAGCTAGGAACATTTTAGGAATAACTTGAAAGCGGTGTACTGTTTGTTTATACCATTCCTTCCTTTTGCTTTTTTTTTTTTTTTTCCTTCTCTTCAGATTGCATTTTAAATCAAAATGTTCTCCATGACTGACTGCTTTGCAGCACTAGGGTAAGTCCCATTTTTCCACAGCTTAAAGAGAAATATGCCTAAGAAATCTATGCCAGAAAGGCATTTTGTTGGGCTTTGCTTTAGGAACTAAACACGATGTTATTGGGAAGACAGGCTCTTTTCTTTTTTTTCTTCTGTTTTTAAAAATCCAAATATATGAAATTGTGCATTTGCAAACAGAGCTACTATCAAGAAAGCCGATTCTTCGTGAAGGTGACAAGTCTCCAAACTTGTAATAAATTAGCAGCAGCAGCAGCATTAAAAAAGAAAGTATAAACCAAAATATGCTTTGAGACTTGGCTGGATATTTTATTTATCTTTTCCTTTTATTGAGACATCCTTTGAAAAATGGCGTAAAATAAATAGTTTTACAAAGCAACAATATAATCAATCTCTAAACGAGAAGATAAATCAAGGATTTCATTAACTGCTGGTAGCCCGTTTAAATTGTAGTCTTGTCCATAATGTCTATCTATCTATGTATGTCCAAGTTATATTAAAAACCTTTAAATGGCTTTGTAATATCAGCTACATCTAGCTATTATAATAATTAATGATACTGTTTTATAAATCAATATATGTATTCTTGATAAATTCATATCCAGTTAATGGTGTAATTTAAATAAAAAATTAATGTAATAAAGGACATACTGGAATAGGCAGGAAATCTTTAAAGGTTAAGAGGCAAATTTGTCTAAATTCTTTTCTTTGTACCTATTTTTTGAGAAAGCCTCCATTGAAATTCAGCGGATAGCAGCCTGGCTCTTTGGATCGCACTCTCGCCATTAGTTTTGTATTAACAGTGCTCGGTGAGTTTTTGCAGCCGGAGGAAAAGGGGAAAGCTCCTTCGGCGAAATGAACACTTTCCTCCCCGGTTTCTCATCCTGCTGCAAACAAAAAAAAAAATCACCCCAGCATTTGGCCAGAAACAGAAATGGTAAAAATGCCCTTTTGTTACCGTTCCCTATTGACTCCGTATTTGTAGTATTACAAGGATATTTTGCTCGTTCTGTACGGTGTCATTAAAAAAGGTAAAATGTGAATATTTTGTTCCAGGCATGAAGCGCACTCGGAGGAGCGTGGAAACCCTGCAGACTGCTCAGTGTAATAAAAAGCTGTTCTTTATCTCTTGTTTTAAATACAGTTAATCCCGTTTACTCAGCAAACACATCTAAGAGCAACTCGGAGGAAAAAAAAAAGAAAAAGCAAAAGCTGGAAATTGCCTTTTTATACTTGCAGTGGTGAGAAACCGTGGCTCTGTTCCTTTGCTTTTATTTATAGTGAGTAACCACAAAATGTATCTCTAACAATAACAGGGGATTTTAATAGGCAATATTAATTGTTCTTCCCCTAACTTTTGATCTTAAATGTTTCAAACAAAAGCCCAGTGTCTGTTTATACACCAAAACCGTTTGAAGGATATCCTTGCGAAACGACGCAAAACACGACGCTTTGTCATCCGTGCTGACATGGTACAGAAATGTCATTTTAATCCACCGAGATTTTTTTTGGGGGGGGGGGGGGGGGAGGCTTTTTCTGAACGTCGCTCTGCCTTATTTAGAGCAGCGGCGATCGGCGCGGTTCCTTTTGACGCTGATGGGTATTTCAAACCCCTTACGCTGAGGGGAGGGAGGGAGAAAAAGGAATTTGCTGCCAGTCACTGCGGCCATCCGGCTCCGTAAGCCGCCGTTTACTTGCGAAAAGTTTACATTTCAAATGAGCTTGAAAGGTAAAGGTGGGTTTTCTGGACGTTGGGGCTGCGTTTAGGAACGGAGGGAGAAAACAGAGAGAGGACGGTTACGCTCACGTGTTAACATCTACCGGAGTACTGGTAATATAGCCATTTAAAATGTACTTTTTTTTTTTTTTTTCTTTTTTTTTCTTTCCCCCGATGCAGCTAGGAGCAGGAGACACGCAGCCGTTCCTAGCAGGCTTCATTTAGGCTTTATAGGAAAAACATCAAATGGCAGCTTACGGTAACGCGCTGAAATACATTACACATTTTAAATATCTTCATTTGGAAACGTGCGTTATCCCCCCCGGCCCCTCCTGGGATCACTAACCTGCCTCTCCCCAGACAAAGCAAGGACAAGCCCCATCCTTAAAAATTATCTGCCTTACAGATCACGTTCCCAGGCATGTTCCCTGCTTTTTATTACCGCGGATAACCTCTTAATGCTATCACAATTTTATACTTGTTAAGTGGACGTCTTCCGTATATTTAACTGCAAACAAAGTGACTTCATTTCGGGGGGTGGGAGGAAGGAGAAATGCTTTGGGATGATTAGAAACATAAGTTTCTATCTTCTGTCACACCAGCCTATCAATTATTCAAAACCCTGCTAAATTTAGACGTCGGTTCCTAAAACGTTGTTTGCACTCGTTTCCCTGGGAAGATGGAGGCGGCTGATAATTTGGCTAAATTATGCGTTTGAGCCCCACGGTTACAAAGGAAAGACTCGAATTTGGCAGATTTATTCGCCGCTGACCAGATTTCTCGGCGGCGACGATTCGGACCGACTCCTTCAGGGAGTGACTGGAGGGGCGAGGCGGCGCCCGCAGGTGCTCACGGGGACCAAACCGCGTGGCTACGGCTACTAAAATGACGGGCCGGCGACTGGGCGGGAGGTTTGGCCGATGGGATGGGGACCGGCTGCAGGGGCCCAAGTCCCCGAGGCGCTTCCTGCCCCAGGTAGTCGTTACCTGAGCGTAAAGACCCATAAAGGGGAAATTTTTGCTGTTATAAGACGAGCTGCGAAGGGCGGGTGACGCCGGCTGGGGCAGGGTGCGACGTGCTCGCCCCGAACCCGCGCTGCGAGCACCCGCGACGCGGCCCGGCATCTGCCGTGGTGTAAAAGAGCCTCCTTTCGGAGCGGTGTCAGGGCGCGGTCGGCAGCGAGCCTCCGCCGAGCGTGGGCATCCTCGCACGCGCACCAGCCACGGGAGGCCAAGGGGCGATTTTTGCAAATTTTTGTAAATTTTAGAAAATTTTTGTAGTTTTTGTAATTTTTGTAAAATTTTGTGAATTTTTTGTATTTTTTGTAAAATTTTTGTAAAATTTTGTAATTCTTTGTATTTTTGTAAATGTTTGTAAATTTTTTGGTTTTTTGCAAATTTTTGAAAATGTTTGTAAATTTTTTGTATTTTTGTAAATTTTTGTAAATTTTCTCTATTGTTTGTAAATTGTTTGTATTTTTTGTAATTTTGGGGGGGGTTTTGGATTTTTTTGGGTAATTTTTTGGTAAATTTTTTTGGGTTTTTTATTTTTGGTAGATTTTTTTAAAGAACAACCCACCCTCCCTCATTGCAAAGCCTTGTTAGCAGCGGTGCTTCGCAGCAGTGAACAAACGTCTGCTTGGTTTATCAGTGGCAGAACCTCCTCTCCTAAAGGAAAATTACCTTTGTGGTGAAGGAAATTCTGCTGGTGTTGCAATAGCTCAAGGGGCCAAAAAGCCGCAGACCCCGCAGCAGAGTGGCACTCGGGGGTTTCGTGGTGCTGAGCGAGAGAAGAAGAGTTGAAAGAAAGGCTGCCAACTATGAAAAGCAATTAAAAAGATTTTTAATAAAATAAAAGCCACCCAACAGAAATACCACCCTGTCTCTTGCAATGACAGTCAGTGATTGCCAAAACACAGACAGCCTTAAGGAAGAAGAAAAAAAATAATAAAAAAATTAATTTATATTTAGAAACCAAAACATTTCAGGCAAACGGAAAGCAAATTGCACAAGCCCTTGTGTCATCATCGTCGTCCCCCTGTGCTGCCTCTGAAGTCGTGCAGCTAAGAAATGCGTTCCTATTTTTACAACTCTGGCATAAAGGCAGGCAAGTGGGGAGGGGGAGGGAAAAAAAAAAAAAACCCAACCCAAAAAACCCAAACCAAAAAATCCAAAACAAAGGACATGCGGGCGCTTTCATTTATTTTGATAATCCTCCTCCTGCTCCAGAGCGTTTTGCTGTCTTTGTCAAAGTGAATGACAACAATTTGGCCAACTCTCTCTGAGCTGCACTCAACAGTGACAGGCAAATTATCAGAGGCCCTGCACTCCTTATTATCAGAGGAGAAGTCATCAGGAGGACGTGCGGAGGATCCCTCTCCCCTGTCACTATTTGTCAGTGGGACAAGGGCCACTGCTATGGGTAGCTGACAGGTAATTTCAACAATAACAATTACTCCTATTACTGGTGTCATAAACAATTCGCCCAAGGCATGACAATAGCAAAGCTTTATAATTCAATGCCATATAAATAAATGCCAGCAGGTAACAAGTAATTTAGCTCCAATCAGGCCTTGGCCCTGGCATTAATATTGTTATTGCAAGGAAATGGAAAATTGAAAAAATTCAATATGTTAATGAATTAAGAGGAGTTCAAAGGCTAAGGGAGGGGAGGAAAAAACCAAATCCAAAGGAGTCAAAACCAGGCTTTCGGAACCGGCGCAATACTTGTGTTAGTACAACCTTATAACCAGCTTTTGATATAAAACGTGGTCTTGCTATGCTGCTTTTCGGGTCGGGGCAAAACACACGCAGGAACCTGAATCCCACCCCTTGCCTCCACGTACCGCGCTGCGAACGACGCGCGTGGAAAAAAACCAGCCGAATTGAATGGCTTTGTAATAAACAGAACCGTATTTGAAATGTTATGCAAGACACAGATTTAACAAAGGTTAAAGGTTTATTTGCAACTCCGTTGCTTTATTGTCCACTTCTTGCATTCCTTTAATGCTTTTTAAACAAGCTCTGTTAAATCATTGATTCTTATTTATCGAGAAGAAGGATTTTATTGTACTTTTTCTCTCCCCAAACGCCCTTCATAGGCCACAACAACCCCAACGCTCCTATGAAAATGGCGATTGGCAGCAAACGAGCCCGAGTCCAATATCTCCAAGTCCAACTTCTTGATCGACCCAATCTGCAATTTTACTATTTGTCCGGCAAGACAATGTGGCATCAGGCTGACAGCAGTAAAAGAATTTGAAAATCTCTAATTAGGAGAGCTGCGGAGCAATTAACGCATGTCAAATTTCACTTCATCAAGTGCCACTCTAATTTTCCCACTAAAAATTAATGGACTTTTTTTTTTTTTTTTTTTTTTTTTGGTGTGTGTGTGTGTGTCCCCTCAAGGCAATGTTGATTCAAATCTGCTCAAGACGCAGCGTTGCACAGCTAAGCATCTTCTTGATTACAACCCGCCACACTTCTAACTGCTTTCATTCTCTCTGCCACAGATACTTTGTCAACAGTCAAATTACGCCATGCTGATAACAATGCATAATGGTCTTCCTCAAAGGAGGCTCCTGTCATGGAGCAGCCTTTCATAAAAACCGACCGGTTCCTTCTCCGGCAAATAGCTCTGGCTGAAAAAATGAAGTTTTTGTGGTTTCGGCATTGGTTGCTATGTAATTAATTTTTTTACAAATTTTTTTCCTTTTCCCCCCCTCCCTTCTTCTCCCCTCCTCTCTCTCCCTCGTGCTACAATTTATTTATTTTTGAGCTCATCTGAAATTATGGCAGGGAACTGTTTGAAGAGCTGTACGGAATGGAAAATATTTATAGACACTGTTTGTACAGGCTTTGCTTAACCACTTTGCTCCAAGACATCTTAAAGAGCAACATCCTCCTTCCAACACCACTCATTTCTTTTTTCTCCCCCCCCCCCCTTTTTCCCTCCTTTCTTTCTTAAGGTACAGGGCAGCATCCCTCACTCTTTGCATCACCACAAGCCCCGCTGACGTCAATGGGCGTTTTGCCGGCGCGAGGGCCGCGCACCTTGGCCCGCTGCTGTAAACACGTTGGGACTTTCTCCGTTCACGGACAGTGTTTAGATTCTGCGCGGGGCTTGTTTAACACGCGCGCGTGCCAGAGTCCTCAGCCATCGTGGGGCACGCAAGACAAATTGCCTTTTTGTCCGAGCGGCGCGGAGGGCAGGAAAAAGCACTGAGCCACCCCAGCCAAGTCTTTGCCTTCCGCTCCCTGCTCCCTGCTCCCCCCTTTTTCTGGGAGATCAAGAACCGCAAACCCAGAGGGTGTCACGGGGCAGAGGTGGAATTAATAACCACAACATACTCCGAAGATTTTGTTGTTGTTGTTGGGTTTTTGGGGGTTTTTTGGGGGGTTTTTTTTTGGTGTGTGTGTTTTTTGCCTCTAAGTCCCAGAGTTTTAAACACGGGCGCCCGCGCACAAACGCGGGGCGACGGGGGCTCGCACCCCCCGCCCTGCCTAGCGCCGCACGCGCGCCGCCGCCCGCCGCCCCGCCGCCCCCCGCGCCTCGGCCTACGCGCGCCTGCGGCCCACCGAAGGCCGAAGCCGCACGTTGCCCTTTATCTGAGCCACCGTCGCCCTCGACAGCTTCTTTCCTGCCGCAGACGGACGCTGGACGCTGCGGTGCCGGTGCTTATCCTCCCCCCCCCCCCACCCCGGCCACCGTGCCCTCCCTGTTTACAGCCGCTCCCCCCCTCCACCCCGGGCATGAACATCCTGCAATTAACTCCCCGTGGCCTGTTGAGAAATGCGAGATTTGGGGGGATTCGGTTGCTGAAGCCTTGACGCTCCCCTCTTTGCCTCCTCCAGCCAGGACGGAGGAAGGCGCCTTCCCCACCGGCGCGGCCCTCAGGCATCCCCAGGCCCGGCGGCACGGCAGGCGCTGGGCCTGCAGGTTGATGCGCGTGTCGGTGCGCTTTTTGTCTTTCCTGTCCTTCCCTAGGCTTTAAAAATTATCACGCTGCTTTTAAACATAGCAGAGTTTATGTACTTTGCCTCCACACCCCTGCCTGGGTTTTGGTTTTTTTTTTGGGGGGGTGGGTGGGGGAGTGGGGGGAGGCTCCAGAAAAATACTGTCGTAAAAATAATGGGCAGGCTTGTAAATTAAAGAAAGAAAGAAAGAAAAAAATGCGATTATATAACACATCCTGCAGTAATCAATTTTACCTCCAATATCTGCTTTTGTTTTCAAAATGCTAAATAAACAATACATAATGCATCCCTCATCAGCCAAAACCATGAGGGCTCTGTGCTCAAATAACAGGAAACATATTCAATTTTCCTAACAGAAGACAGTTCATTAAGCTGTGCCACATCAAATAAAACTTTAATTTCTCCAGCATCAGAGTCGCAATGAAAGCAATTGAGGAAGATGAGCCATATGGTACTTCTATCAGCAAACACATATTGCTCATTCCCCCAAAGTTTTCTAATTCTGCTCCCCAGACCTGTGTAATATAGATAATGTGCTCTGAGCGCAGCAACCATGAGCTATCTGGTGTACACTTCTAATACTGTATTTAATGGGAAATAATGAATCATAAAAGCCTGCAGAAGACGGCTTTTGCTAACCTAAATCTCAGCTGTAATTTCATTGTTCTGTGCCTAAGATGCTGTTTGCCCTTTTCAAACAACAGCAGTCGAACGTAATTATGCTGCTACAAACCTGGGCTGCGAAAAGAAAGCCTTTCTAATATAACCAAGTTCCTATTAACTCTTGAAATCCTGAGCTTGGGGCAACTCCCGTCTGCCAGAGCGCTGCCTGTCAGGTTTTAGGGTTCATTAAAGCACGCGTACGCGTATATCCTGATTTCCAGCACGTAGCCCCACAAATTAAATTGATGACTCCCACATCGGGCCAAAAATGCAACAGGAGAAGTCTATGAAAAATTAGGAAATCTGCTTGACATTGGGAAATCCGACACTTGTCTGCTCTAACATCTGCAAGTGCCAAAGCCATATAACCTAGTAAGAGGGGGATTTTTTTTTTTTTTTTTAAAAAAAGGTAAGTCTATTTTTCTTCTTCTTCTTGCCAGATATAAAAATTGCAGTTAGTGCCTTGACTAAAGGGCCCTCTAAACTTTATAGTGTTTATCCGCCGTTTATAAAACTGTAATGATCTATTTAATGATATCATAAGGTTAAAAGTTAAACAGTACTGTATTTTCACTGCCTTTTTCTCCTCTGCCTTTTAGAAAGTAACCTGTGTATCTCCGAGAGAGGATCTGGGTTCTTTTCTGAAGAAGCCTATAGGTAAAGATTCAGAAAGGCAGAGATGAGAATACAAAGGTACGATTTTGACGTGACGAGCCCTGCTTGGAAAATGTCTTCAATTCATCTGAAGTAAGCCTCTTTCTTTCCCCCCCGCCCCGAATACAGGGCTAATTTAAAACATTGTCTAGATATGCTACTTATACATATTGAAAACATATTTTAGTGGCTGTGTTTGTTTTGGCAATATATGAACCAAACAAACCCAATTAAATTAAAAAGAGCGACTTTTAAAAGTTAGAGATTGCCTTTTAAAAGCTTATTAAAATCAGCATGTTAGATGTCTGTCTTTGAATTAGCTCAGAGGCTTGATTGCTTTCATTAAAGCTGCCTGTTTGGGTGCTGCTCGGTGAATGTTCAAGTCTGGGTTTTTTTCCCCCCTTTCTCCCCCCTGCCCCGAGCTGCTTCTCACTACTTGTCAACTTGGATTTTCCCTCCAAATTTTGAAACCAAAACTCTGATTATTTTAGAGAAGCAACGGCTACCCTTCCTGCAGAACATCACGACAAAATCCACCAGCAATCTGAGCCAGAGAGAGACCAACAGGTAAAAAAAAAAAAAAATTTAAAAAGCTAGAATAAAAAAGACACCCCCAAAATACACACCCTGACCAAACCAGGCCCCCCCCCAACCCCCCCCCAAGCCACCAAAGAACCTAAGCTATCGCATTGCTCACAGCCCATGAATGCCTTAAAAACAAATGTTTAAACAGTTTTTTTTGGTGGTTTTTTTTTTTGAAGCGGCAGCAGAAAACCTCTGCATGCTCCGATGGGTTACAATAACAATGCTCTATTGCAATGTAAAACAAGCTGGAGGAGAAAAAGGTGCTTTTTGTTACCATTTTATCAAAGCTGTTCATCTTCTAGCTGCAGGCAGCATTTTGCTGGAATTGCAGATATTTCTCTGTCCGGGCTCCTTTGTTTGTGCATCTCATTTGCATATATTTATCTCCAGCTGAGGGTGCTTTCAGCTCATTAAGGCCTCCCCTCGCATTATTTCATAAGCCAGCTGCTAGGAGGGATTTCACCTGTGGTGACTGAGAAAAGAGGGGTGAAAAAACCAAATTCTTCATTGAAAAAAACCAAACAAACCCCCCAAAAACCCAACCCACTCACCCCCCCCCAAAAACACAAAACCAAAAAACAACAATCAAGGAAATCTTCTGACTCTCTTCCCCTATAAATGGGCACCATTTGTGTTAAACAGCCTCTTGTCATGATAGATGCCTCCTGGGGTCAGGGGGGAAAGTTGATTTGAAGGTCAGCAGTAAAACAACAGACAAACCAGACGCCAAACTGGTTCCTTAGCTGTCGGTGGGAGCAGCGGTACAACCAGGTCTTGAACCTTTTTCAACCTCTAATAAAACAGGGGAAGAATCTGAAGTGGAGCAACCAGGCCCCCGAGGAAAAAAAAAAAAACCCAAAAAAACCCCCCAAAAACCAAACCCACAAATAATATCAATATCGAGCAGCAACGGGAAACAACGGGGCAGCTCTCGGCGTTACGGGCACGCTGCTATTGTTTCAAGAGCCGGGGAATTAATTCCACTTATTTATTTAAGGCGTGTCAACTCGCTGCCTAAACCTGTTTCGGTGTCAAGATGAATAAAACTTTTATGGCTCATAAAATAGAGCCATTCATCTCAATGGTCTTTGTGGTGCCTGTGTTGCCTTCCCCCCCCCCCCCCCCTCCTCCTGGCAGGCTGAGCTGGGCCGAAATCTTGGCGTCCCGGCGCTACCAGCTCGCTCGTAGAAGCAAAGAAAATTTGGACAGGGCATCGCGAGCTAAACTTCTGGGTTTGATTACAGATGGTAAACGTTAATTCATCATAATCATGCGCGACCCCCCCGTCCCCCCTTCTTTATCCCCATCCTAAAACCTACAATGAATTTACGTCATCTATATGGAGCTTTGGACCAACAGGTAATAAAATACAATAAAGCACGCTTTTTATCAGGAAAGAAAAAAAGATCCCATTAATTATAGTTCATGACTACTCTAAACCAAATGTTCAAATAGTAGTTGGAAATGATGCATAAAATCTCAGCATGTTCTGATAGGTTATAGAGTCAGTGGTTTATTGCAATGTAAAACAAGCCACAGGAAGAGAGGGTGGTTTTGTTTACCATTTTCATCAAAGCTGTTCATCATGTTGATATACTTATGCTATATTGTGACCCCTACATACGTTGCATTTCATTTATTTATTTTCCAGGTTGTTGCCACTTCTGCTGCCTTCGCCTCGGAGAAGTCGAGTAATTCTCCGGCCCCTTTGAAATATGTCTCGTCTGCACCAAATTTCTGCCGACAAACCAACCCGTGGATACGGACATAAGAAATATTTATTATCGTCGAGTCAGGTTTTCTTTTTACTTAATCTGAGGCAATTAGTACCTGAATAAACACAGACTAAGTAATCTACCTCCTCAAAAGGTAATTAGACTTGAAAAGAGCTGTTCGGCTCTACCCAAGGAAAGCATAGCTCTGATTAAAACGCTTTGGAGGTTCGCTTTCATCCCTATTCCCTTTTGCCCCGGAAAACCTTTTATAAAATCCCTATAATTTTTAATTTCGCCCCATGCCAAACCCGGGGGCCACTCTCGGCCATTGCTGCCCTCTTGCCCGCTCCCTTCCCCCCCCCCCCCCCCAATCTTTAGCCCCGCTTCTCATTTTTCTTTGCCTCTAATCTAATCGCTAATTCCTTGGCTGGGCCAAATAGTTAAAAATGTTAAGTGCTGCTCGCAATTCCTGCTGCCTCCCCCTCGTATCTGTCTCTGTTTATGGAACGGGCCCTGGTTTCCTCCTGCTCTTGTTCAGCCGGAGGTCTGCAGGTCAGGAGACTGTAAATACACACAGCGCTGCCCCAACCCATAAATCTGAGCAAAGGGCAGCCTTATATATTCAGATAAGGGATGCAAGGCAGGGAGGTGGGGGCGGAAAGGGAGAAAGAAAGAGAGAAAGAGAGAAAGAGAAAGGAAGAAAGGAAGGAAGGAAGAAAGAAAGAGAGAAAGAGAGAAAGAGAGAGAAAGAGAAAGGAAGGAAGGAAGAAAGGACAGAAGAAAGAAAGAGAGAAAGAAAAATAGACAGAGAGAAAGAAAAATAGAGAGAAAGAGAGAAAGAGAGAGAAAGGAAGAAAGGAAAGAAGGAAGGAAGAGAAAGAAAAAGAAAGAGAAAGAGAGAAAGAGAGACAAAGGAAGAAAGAGAGAAAGAAAGAAAGAAAAATAGAAAGAGAGAAAGAGAGAGAGAAAGAGAGAAAGAGAGAAAAAAGAAAGAGACAAAGAGAGACAAAGAAAGAAAGAAAGGAATAAAGGAAGGAAGAGAGAAAGAGAGAGAAAGAAAGCAAGGAAGGAAGGAAGAAAATAAAAGAAGAGAACAGGCAGACCGTGGCGAAGGAGGCACTTTGCCTCCAGACAAAACCCGAGGTGCCAGCAGGCGCTGGGGGTGAGCCCTGCGGGGCAGAAGGAGGGAAGCCCCCATCCCTCCTTGTTTATATATAAATCATGACAAAATGCATTTTATTACCTTTGGGGCACCGAAATTAAACAAGAGGTTTCGCTGGCTTTCTCTCACCCAGACCTTTGTTGGTCTATTTTCTCTCCGCCCCCATTTTATTTCCAGCACCTCCGAAGCTTTCAAGGGAACAGTCCCCCCCTGTTATTGCTTCTCAGTTCCAAGGTCTTAGAATAAATAACATTGTTATTACTCACTTCACCAATTTCCAAGAAGAAATATTGCTGCAGCAAATGCGAGCAGCACTAATATTTGCAAAGTGATAAATGGATTGTTACATACCTTCCCGTCTGTGTGGCCTCCAAGCCATCCTCCAGCCGGCTGCATCCCTCCTCGGGGCGGGAGAGAGGGTGCCTTTGAACTTAGCGGGGTCCAGACATGCCGTGCCTTGCACGAGGGCCTGCCCCCGGCCCCCTCCCTCGGGGGGGAGAGATAATTTTTAACGGCAAGACCACGCTGGAGATGGTACCGGGACCGGGGAGAGCAAGGAGCCAGGTACCGGCACCCAGCAGCCGAGCGAAGATGCTTTTGGCAGGCCGATCTGGCGGGTCTCGTTCGTGTTGGGTGCCGCAGGGAGAGGGGCGGGAGGCTCGGGACGTGCCCGTGGCGTGGCTGTCGCCCCGCTGCCCTCCCCGGCCCCCGCCGGTGCTGGCACGGCGCGGGGTACCGCGCTCCCGCTGGCACGGCAAGAGCCACCTGCCCTTCTCCAGCTGCCAGCGACGTGAAAAGCGGACAGAAAAAGGCTCGCGGAGGAGAAAATTATTTTTAAAATTCGCCCCGCTCTGCCCCCAGAACGTCCCCAGTGCCTGAAGGGGAACCGCAGTGAATAGCTGAGGTACCAGGGGTAGCGATGCTCGGTGGGGTGAGAACTGGAAAGACGCGTTCCCAGCCGCCACTGTTCGTTAAACCTCATTAATTCGCACAAAATTCTCAGCAAACTTTCTTAACCAAAGCTGAGGTTAGGGAGGTGCCGAGGTGGGAAGCAGTCTGCTGGCCTCCTCAGCCCCAAATCTGGTGGCTCACTGCATCATTTCTGAGCTTAAAAAGAGGTGGCAATCCGAAAATTCACACTGTGTAATTAAAAAACAATAAAATTGTGGATTTCTTTTTTAAGCAGCAACTTTTTCTAGCTCTAAGACACGGCTTGGGTCCCTCAATTCTGTTTAAAACAAAATGTCCACATCAAATTACTCCCGAGGCGCAAGTGATCCTGAAAGCCCCTCTGAATTAAAAACAAAGCAAAACATTTTGCTTCAGACCCACAAAGAGTAACCTGCTGACATTTCTTAGACTGAGCCTGTTGCATTTCCAGGCCACGGTTCACGGGAGAGGGGCTGGGAGGGATTGGTTGGTTGGTTTGAATTCCTTGGCTGGGATGAGCACCTCCACCTTGGCTTATCCAGGCACCACAGAATCACAGAATCACAGAATCACTAAGGTTGGAAAAGGCCTTCAAGATCATCAAGTCCAACCCTCAACCCGACACCACCATGCCCCCTAAACCATGTCCCGAAGTGCCACGTCCACACGTTTTTTGAACCCTTCCAGTGATGGTGACTCCACCACCTCCCTGAGCAGCCTGTTCCAATGCTTGACCACTCTCTCAGTAGAGAAATTTTTCCTGATACCTAGTCTCAACCTCTCCTGGCGCAACTTGAGGCCATTTCCTCTCGTCCTCAAGTTGCACCATCACCAGAGGTGATGTAAAAGCTTGTTCTTCCTGTGCAGAGCAAAACTGAGCTGCTCCGGGAGCATCGTCCCCACTCCCTTAGTGCTGGTTGTGGCATCGTCTGTGCGGCTGGGGTACCACCAGGAGAAGGGGTGAAGGCGTCCTTCATCACGCCGCCCTCCCTGGCCTTTTCTCCCTGTCTCGCCCTTTCACTTCTCTGGGGGCCGGCAGAAGCCCTAGGAGATACCCACCGGTGAGCGCAGGTCTCACGCCAGGGTTAAATGCAGTGTTACCGGCACCTACGTGGGTGCAGCTCGAGGTGGGAGGGGGTGAAGGACGCGGGCAAAGGTTTCGGCAGCCTGTGGTGAAGGTGTCGGCACGGTCTGGCAGTGTTAGTACCTGGGTAAGTCTGTGCCCAAGGGGCTGGGGAAGGTGGTAGACTGAAAGGCTGGGGCTATGTATTTGCTTGTCTTTTTCCTAAGGGATACCTTGATCCGTAAAAGAAAGAAGGGAACTCAAGGATCACAGGAAGAAAATCGGCCAGAAACTGTGGGCAGAAGTATGAAAGCGTCAATCAGAAGAGGTGGTAAAAATACATCTGACAGTTTTTCCTCCTGACCAAGGGAAATACCATCTTTTCTTTTTTTTAGAAGATGAGAAAAATGGAAAGGAAGGCCCTAAGTTACAGGTAAGGATAGAAAGTCCTTTGGGGTGGGCTCTCATGCCAAATGCGTACAGTTCAGTAGTATTAATAAAAAGTGAGAGTTTGTATTGGTTTCTAATCGAAGAATTAATATACAAACCATCCATAACGCTCTCTCATAAGTGTATATGTCTGGGTGTATGTTTATACAGCTGTAAATAGGCATGTAATTATATGTACATATATGTGTGTATAACATATATACCTACACACACGTACATGTATGAAGTGTATATGTTTATATATATATGTACATGTACACATGTGTATGCATGTGTACATGTATACATATATATAGCTGGTGCCTATTTAAGGCTGTACAAATGTACATACATTAATAAGTGCACGAGTACACATATGTACACAAATGTACACACACACATATGTACCTGTACAGATTATACACCCTCCCAAAAAACCCCCAGCTTGCCACAAATGAAAAATAACGCGGGTTGCAAAGTTATTTAAAGAAAAACGTGATGAAAGCAGGTGAGAGCTGGGGCACTGGTGCTGTGGGGAGCGACCTACTGTATGGAAACAGCCAGAAATCTCCCTAAACATTCACCAGCACCTTTCCTAACTCCAGAAGTGGGGCCAGGAATGTCTCGAGACCATATTTTCTTGAGCGATTCCTGCTAGGCAGGAAACCCTACGAGAGCAGCGTTTCTTGTGCCGCTCCACTTCCAGCCCCAGGAAGCACACAGGTAAAATCAAAATAATTGAATATGTACAAAACATCTACGTTTGTATAAACAGCAAGCTTTGAAAGGGAAAAAAGTCAGGCCTTAATTTTTTATTATTTCTTTTCCTCAAACCTAAAAAAAAAGAAAAATAAATGTCAAGGCAGTTCTTATTTTATCCAGACCAGTTCATAAATCCCAAGTCATAAATCCACATGATATCCCAGGCTGCTGGATTTTGCATTTGGAGCTCTGAAAGACTGATAGCTGAAAGATTTATAAAATCCCAGGTAGCCGGAGTGCTCCCTATTGGCTCCACATCTGAGGGGTCCCCCGCGTCCCGCTCAGCCCGGCGAGCTGGATGTATGGGATATATTGTGCTCAAGCAGCAGACACCCCCCTGCCCCCATCTCCTATTTTCAGCTGTGGCGAGGGCTAAAATTTGGTCATTTGGCGTGGTCGGGCCCCATTTAGGGACTCTTCTGTGCAGACATGGGGACAGCCAGAAGCTGGGGGTGCCAGGAGCCTGCCGCCACCTCCTGCAAAGTTACACCATGGCTGGTGTCCTAGGTGCCGGATGCAGCTTACGCGGGAGACCCCACCGCAAACAGCGGAATTGTTTCGGCTGCCTTGAATATACATTTCATTTTGTTCCTTGCGACACCACTGAAGAGGAGTGCGGGTTCAATAAGAACGGGTTATCACTGCTGGGGCCAGAAGATGATGATACTGAGAGGGGAACAGGACCAGCCCCTTAGCGAAAAAACGGTAGCTGAGATGCCTCGGACAAAGTACACGCTGCGAACAATTTAGCTGGCAAAGCAGCAAATTCACGTTCCCCAAAGAGCGCTGAAGCATGCTGATGTGGGGTTTTTTGTTTTTGTTTTTTTCTTTTTCATAGGTTCAGTGGATGTTGCACGTGAGACCATGTGTACTGGGACAAAAGTCCCCGAAAACAGACCCTCTGAAGAGTGACGCGTACTACTTGTCTGCATCCAGAGGATGCTGAAAACGCGCTTAAAGCCTTCTCTCTGTTACTTTCCTCTGCCTTTCCTTGGTGACCTTATTCGAGCCTAATATTTTTCTCCTGACTTGCAATGACAGACATTTTTAATATGGTTCTGTTGCATTAATAAAAAGATAGATATATATTAAAAAAACCTCTTCTGCAGTTGCAAGAGTTCCTTTATAGCTGTAAGGATATTAACTAACATCTTTGTTACCGAGAAACGAAATTATTTGCTTTATATTTCAGATATTTATATTCACGGGTCTGAATCCATTGACGTCCATGTGGAAGATCCCCCTCCAGCCTCCCAGGGAAGGGCAGTGGAATCACCCTGAGGCCAACCCAGCCTGTTGGGACTTTGATTGGAAGCACATCACCCAGCTAAATTCACATTATTTTTCTGTTTGTCTGCTTGTGGAAACGAGTGGAAACAAAAGCATTGCCAGGGCTTACACGTCCTGCGTGCCGCAGGCGCCCCTGCCTGTGCCCAGGAGTTTTCCCTGGTTATTCTTGAAATCCAAAGCTCCCCCAAGCCCGTTAGCGACGCTCAGGAGGTATCCTTCCCCTTCCCAAGTGGAACGTATTTCTTTTTAAACCTCAAACTCCTGCGGGCCATGTGCCATCTTTTATCTTTTCGTCCTGCTCCCATACTCCTCCTCCCTCTCTCAGCTGGGTTTGGGGCTCATGGCTGTCGAGTGCGAGGCGGTGGGGCTGGGGCTGGGGTTCAGACCCATCCAGGCTCTGGGCTGTAGCGTTGTTTAACGCAGCCCGGCTCCACAGCACCCTGTCCCGCCTCAGGTGGCTGGACTCGCTACATTTTGCCTCTTGGACACTTCTAGTGCCTTCGACAACGGCGCTGGGTGCTGCACAGCCGCCGCTTTTGGGAGCTTTGCTTTTCTGTCCTTCGCTTTTCTGAGTTTGTCTCCCAGCTTTATGGGTGCTATTGGTCTTGAAATAGCAAGAGTGGGTGTTGCTGGGTGCTCATCAAGGAGACTGGGCTGGAATGAATCCCCTGATGCAGAAGAGCTACTGGAGCAGGGTGAAGGGCGAACGCTCACTCGTGTCCATCGATCAGCCCCTTCCCCCTGCGTTTCCGCTTGTCTTTGGAAGCAGAAGGAGGATTCTTTCTCTTCCAAAGAGAGACCTGGGATGCAGAAGCTGACCAAACATTAATTTTTGCAGTTTTAAATGTGCAAGTCATCTTAAAGTTTCCTTTTATTAAAAAGCATCCTCTTTTCTTCCTCCTTACCTTCTAACTCTGTTACCACTCCGCTAATTAAAAATGCTGTACAAGGACTAGTATCGAGCTATAGAAATGAAAGGTCAATACACGAACAACACTTCATTTGTAAATAATACGGCTCTGTAATCAATTATCTCATTTTCACAGAAGACATATTAATCTAGAAGCAAAGGATGGAGACATTTAGAGGATGTACAGAGGGGATCTTTAAATGTATAAACGTTCTTTAGCATGTGCTAAATAAAGGGTTTGGCAGAGGGAAAATGTAGTGCACAGCACTGACACTCCAGGGAGAGTCTTTAGGTCAAGTGATTTGTACCTTCAAAACAGTTCTCCGTAGCGCTGTAAAGCCTCTCTGTTGGTAGCAGCGAGACGGGTTCGCGTTATTTAGGACGATAACCCCAGCAGGGAAATACTGCAAAAAGAAGAAGAAAAAAAAAAAAAAAGTCATCTGCAAAAAAAGCGCGTACTTCCGTAGGTGAATCAGCCCTCTTTGCACTGTTATTTGCTTTCCATGAGCAGTGGGAAGTGAGTTTTCCTACCCCTCCTTTGCTATAAGAGCAGGCTGTCGACCGCCGGCCGGAGCTGGGACACGCTCGCGTGAGAAGCCCCGTGGCCGAGTGCCCCAGGCACGGGCCAGGAAAAGCCGCTCCCGCTCCCGC